>NC_074717.1:948333-1275000 GCF_947242115.1 Biomphalaria glabrata | reverse complement strand
GTATGAGGAGCTGCTGCGCCATATTGTGAGGAAGTATCATCACCGGTAATTTTCGTTTCTGGGACTTCTGCCTCGTTTTCGACCGCTTCTCTGCTGGCATTCCTTGCCAACTGCGGTAAAGGTGACAAGCGCGAGCGGTTGTTAATAGCAGTGTTCCTTATAGTTACATTATTCTTACTATGTGTCTTCAGGTTTGAATGTTGACTACTTGAAGACAAGGATGAAGAGTAGCTAGAGTAGCTCCTCGGGCTGTCGTTAGTCAGCTCACATCTTTTAGTCTCACACTTTTGGTTCCAATTCAGGTTTGTGTCAGTTTGTATACACGGGAAGGGGCATACCTTTGAGCTACATCTCTTGACAATAGACTCATCGTCTGCTGAATATTGATTCCCGAGTAACTCATTCGTGTTGCATCTCTCCGTAAGGTCAAGGCCTTTCAGGGTCTGAGTGGGGAGCGCTAGCATGGGGTCATTCGCACAGCTGCTTTGTTGAGGAGCCGGAGCCGTTGCGTCGTCGGCTCCAGCGGAGACAACCGGCCTCTCAACACAAGAGTTATTGTTCTTGCCCTGGCACTGTGGGTCGTTAGCTCCGGGCGTAGTTTGCGTCAAGCTGTAAGGTTCGGCGTGTAACTGGCACCGGGGCAGGCCCGTTTCCAAGGGCTTACACTGGGCAATACGCTTGATGTTGTAGCTGAGAGGGGGAGCCTTTTCCGTGACCTCTGCTAAACTCTTTGGCTCGCACTGGACCGGAGGTGGGCGGGCAAAGACTTGATATCTAGGTAGTTATAAAAGAAACATTTTAAAAAAGTAGGTCAGCATTAAGAACTATTATCACAGTGACAGTGTTGAAAGAGATATATAAAGCCACATATATTATTTTCGTATAATAAAAGAAATCAAAGCCAATCACCACCGGACTAGACGAAAAAAGGTTCTGTAGACTATAGTTGTTTTTTTTAACCGTATTGAATTTTTTTTTATTATTTTAGAGTTCGCCATTCCGATCCTTCCAAATAGATACATAAAAGTCGGTACGTGACGTTTTGGCGCCGCCGTTTTGGCGACGGGACGTTTTGGCGCGAGCCGTTTTGGCGACGGGACGTTTTGGCGCGAGATATCATTTGACGATAATTTAATAAGCACGTAGCTTTTTTTTTTTTAATGAACCCTTGAATTCCAGCGACTTAAGCAAATAACCATAGTGTCTATGTATACTTAACTTAAAGTATTTTGAGAAACATAGTACATGTATTATATTTTTACTTACTATTAGCAAGTGTTTGGTATGTATAGCTGGAGATACCATACAGTCATTAAATAAACCAATGTTAATGTAAACAAATAATTGCATCAATTTTTAGTCTATCATCGTTTCATTTTGTTTTTAATTTTAAAGTAATATCTTAAAAAACTTTTTTCAAAATAAAACTGTGCCTCTTAATAAACACACATACACAAGCCAAAATGTTTATTAAAGAAAATGATGTGAAAAACAAACACACATTTACATTTAGTTCGTGAAAAATATGTCTTCACACAAAAACTCTTGCAAAACATAGATATGAATAATTCTTTTAAAAGAAATAATACAATAAACGTACATAATGTATTTAGCGCCAAAACGTCCCGTCGCCAAAACGGCTCGCGCCAAAACGGCGGCACCAAAACGGCGGCACCAAAACGGCGGCGCCAAAACGGCGGCGCCAAAACGTCCTGCTTCGCATAAAAGTAAAGTTTCCTTTTCAGAACTTGCAATCTCTGTTTATGTGGCCCACATTTTAGGAGGGTGTCGTGTAGCCAACAAAACGACCAACAGCCTTTACTTTTCCCCAATTAATGTCAGGTACCCATTAGAGTTAGGTGGACTCAGAAGCGCCCTTAAGATCCAAAATTAAAAATCACAAGTCTTCACACGATGGATTCGAACCAGTGACCATTTGGTAAGGAAGCCTAGCGATTTATCATTCAGCCACCGCGACTCCTATTCGTATGTGAACTATTTAAAATAAAACAACAAACTATTAACATTTATTAAGAAATTACGTAGAATATATTCAGGTTTTTGTGGTTAGTATTGAAGATAAAAACACAATTTCCAGATTTCTCAAACGATAGTAATATATTATTTTTATTTTTTAGAAAGGTCGATAACAACGACAAATAAAAGTTGTAGGCCCAGTTATCGAACCTTTTCTTTCCTCTTCCACTATTGAAACTCAGAACAAGGATCGCTAGCTTTAGGCTTGTACAAATTTAATATCAGCGAAGAGACCCTATGAAGTGTAGTTAGCCACTGCTATATGGGGAAGTGGAAGTATATTATAAAACAAAAAAAGTTTCCCCCTTTCAGACCTTGTGGTCTATAGGGCAGGTGATGTAAAGGTCATCTGTTTCTGTGGCCTACGGTTAACAAGGCTGTCATGTGGTCAGCACAACGACCAACCGCCTTTACTTTTCCCTAGCTAATGTCAGGTACCCATTAGAGCTGGTTGGACTCAGAGGCGCCCGAAGATCCCGAAATTAAAAATCCCAGTCTTCACCAGGATTAGAACCCCGGTCCCCAGTTCGGAAGCCAAGCGCCTTACCGCTCAGCCACCGCGCCTCCAGATAATAAAACAAGCTACATCTAAAGACGCCCGTTTACACTGATGCCTAGAGACCCTATGTAGCTTATGAGCATTCTTCGTGGGGGCTACCGACTACCGCCTTTGAGTTTTCGCAAATATAATATATACCCAAAGCCCTTTTACCTGTAATTAAAAGTGTCTATAGTGTACGGGTCGACATACTCCGCCGGGACGACCACATCAACGTATCTCTGGTCGGGCCACCACAGCCCATCGGTTTCACCTCGGCCCTTGTCAATCTCCTCAATCTGGTGACGCATGGCCTCCCTTCGTAGCTGCGCCTTGAGAGGCTCGTTCCTGTAAAGCTCCCATTGGATGGGAAGATGCCTCGGGAAATTCGCCATGGGGAAACACCACCTTACCTCCCTAGACAGGCCTTGAGACGTGGGATTGTGGCTTTAGCAAAGTTCAGCAATTCTCCGCCATGTAACTTGTGTCAATAATGAAAACCGGAAGCGGAAACAGAAGAAGAACTACGACTGTTTTAGCACTTGACTTTTGGGCTAGAGATTGTTATAGACACATTTGGGGATTTTTTACATTAAAAATTTAATTACAATTATCTGCGGCTTGTTTCCTCTTCAATTTCACTTATTCCTTAGTCTGTTGGTCCGTTGGGGCACCACATATGATCTGTTAACGGTTTTCTCCATTTCTCTCTGTCTTATACATTGGATAGAATCTTTATCGATGACAGGCCCGTCCATTCCTCTATGTTGTCTCCCCATCGCTTTCTCTATCTGCCTCTTCTTCTTTATTATTTACTGCTACTGTTCCTTGAAGGAAGGTCTTTGCTAGCTCTAAGGACCATGTGACCTTGCGATATGGCCATTGAGTTTCAGTTTGCGTTTGTTGACTGTAGTTAGCAGGTCGTGTTGGGGTCCAATCGCTGTATAAATCCTGTCTCTAATCTCTATGTTTGAGATTCGGTCTTTGTAATACTTTGTATGTGATACCCAGGATTTTTTCTGTTTACACTTTGATTTTTAAAGTTTCCCTTTATGTTCTTCAACTCTTAGCAATAAAATACAGTCAAGAAAGACAAAGAAGACAAAGCGATATAAAGAAATATAAAGCCTCTGAATATGTTGGTTTTCCCTCTAGATTGCTCAAAGAACTAAGCAACGAGCTGGCACGAATATTCAAAATACTTCTTTCAGGCATCTCTTAACCAGGACTGATCACCGAGGGACTGGAAAAAAAAGGTGACGTCACTCCCCTATTAAAAGGGGAGACAAATCTGACCCAGGAAACTACAGACCTGCAATGTAAAATACAAGAACACACAGTAGGCCTAGCCTATGTAGTAGCGTAATAACTCACTTATATCAACAGAATGCCAGAATATTTGTCTCATTAGTTTGAGACTTTAGATAAGATTAGTTATCTTCTTATCTTATATGATACAGACGTTACTTCAAAAAAAAAGATGATTACGTCCTACGCGTCATGCATTTAGTCATGCTTATTCACCAATGACCTAAACTCCGCCAAGTCACTGGTTTTCCTGGCTGGCTCAGGCAACCCATTCCATGCCCACAAAGACTTTGACTTGTTGAGACCTGCTTCATAATGCGACCCCGACACATAGGCCTGCGCGCACTTATTTTTTTGGGCCCGTTAATTCTAGTATCCGCCCACCCCCTCGGCCAACAACAAAGAGTTTTTCTTTTTTTTTTTTTTCTTTTACACAATATTATGGACTTTCTAGTGTCAGCGAAAACGAGGTCTTTAAAGTACGGTCCCGTCAGGGCCAGCCTTACGAACTGCGAGACCCTATTTAAACTTGTTAATAACAGTGAAATATTGAAACTATTTAATAACGGTGACACATACTCTAACTATTTAATAGTGGTGAATATATAAAATACTTACAAGTTGTGAAACATTAAAATTAGGCTATTTAATAGTGGTGAAACATTAAAACTATTGAATAGCGGTGAAACATTCAAACCCTATAATAGCAATAAAACATTCAAAACCCATAAATGAGGTTAAAAAAAATAATAATTCAATGTGCATGATTGCAGTGAAACATTTAAAGTACTTAATAATCATGAAACATTCAAACTATTTACCTTTTACCTATCCCTTAGTCTGTTGGACCGTTGGGGCACCAGGCAAGATTTGTCGACCGTCTTTCTCCATTCCTCCCTTTTTTTTGCCTTGTTCAGAACCTCTCTCAATGGCAGGCCTGTCCATTCTTTAATGTTGTCCTCCCATCGCTTTTTCTGTCTGCCTCTTCTTCTTTCCCTGGCACTGTTCCCTGAAGAAAGGTCTTTGCGAGCCCCGTAGATCAAACTATTTAGTAGCGGTGAAACCAGGGCCGGCCTTACGAATTTCGAGACCCAAATTAATGCTTTCGATGTCCCTTTTCTAATTTAATAACAACTATTTCTCCTAATTAGATCATCATATCAACATAATATCAACATCATATCGACATTTATGGGAAGTAACTCAAAACATAATTTTTACAGGCAATTTATTGTACATCTAAGCTGTAATAACAAGGCTTGTCTTCGAGTCCGAAGACTAGTGAGGAAAGCAGTATTTCCCTTGGCTGCGCAGCCCCACCTGTGACCTACATATTTTGCCACATCCAGGACAAGCATAACCATTGTCCACAGGTGGTCGAGTTTTTAAATTTAATAGCTATAATAAAGTATTAAAGGAATTCCACCACCACCCCCCACCCCCACGAAAAAAATGAGTTACCATTAATAATATAATGACACAAAAGAATTTTAAACTGGGCCTATTTTTTTCTTCGTTATACATGACCTATATTTACAACAGCCATATTAGTCTGAAGTAAAGACATTACATTAAACATAATTTATTAAAATACCCAGAAAAACACAAAGATAAAGGCACATTCCTCGTCCCATATGCTAGGACAAATCTGTACAAAAGCTCCTTTTTCCCTAGTGATATTACAGCAATGAGATAAGATAAGAGAAAGAGTGCGGGCCGTAAAATTTCATTGTTACAGATACACTAATTTACTAGCTAAAAAAAAGTATGTTAAAATGTAGCTCGTTAAATAAAAAGGGAGGGGTGTTACAATATAAACTAGGAAAAACCTACGGGCATAGCCTGTGTGTACTGCTAGTATTTAATAAACATTATAGCGTTCAATTGGTAGTCTATAATTTAATAAGGCCGTTTTTCGCTTATCTTATCTTATCTTATATAATACAGACGTTACTTCAAAAAAGAAGATGATTACGTCCTACGCGTCATGCATATTAACCAATGACTTAAATTCTGCCAAGTCACTGGTTTTCCTGGCTAGCTCAGGCAACCCATTCCATGCTCTAATAGCACTAGGGAAGAAGGAGTATTTGTACAAATTTGTCCTAGCATATGGACATATGCATAAATTTAAGTATAAATCAATTTTAAAATGCAAGGTTATAATTTCGCTAGACCTAGAAACTAATAGGCCTACCAATTTGAGATATAACAACTTTTAATTTTAAAATGTTCGCCTTCTCGTCTGCCCCTACTATAATAGAAATTGAGACACCCATGAACGGGATAAGCCATAAACAATACCGGTATATGGAACTCTCTTTCCCATGTAATCCCGCCTTCTTCCCACTTCCGTAAATTGTTTAGAGATTCACTGCTGAATGAAAGTTTCACTATGGCGGCGTATTGTTGCATGAATGTGAAGTCTTTCTTACTAAGTCTTTTATTATTGTTTACGCCGAGTTCCGCTGTAGGAAGAGATGAGTTTACTGAGGAGTTAATGATAAAGCCTTTGTCTGGAGGCTTTGTTTATTCACATTTTCAATTCACAACAAAATGGAACGCTTCTATTCACGATTCAAAGACATGTTAGTATTGTAATATCATGTATGTAATTACTGACTCTCTAAATTAGTATTAGATCTAGATAGTAGATCTAGTATTAGTTATTAGTATTCAAGTATTGTAAAGTAAAATTTCTGTTAGTCAGTAGTACTGAGTTGTAGTCACTCATTTATTGATTTATCATTTATTTTATTGGTTACCATTTTATTAATAAAAGATCTTTATTTATATAAATTTATAAATAATAGATTGAAATAGATCTAGATCTAGTCTTCTAGAGTGTCTAGACTAGATTCTTAGTAAACTTTTCTAAGCATTCTAGTTCACTAGATTCTAGATCTAGAATCTAGTCTAGATTCTAGATCTAAAAGTATAATTTATTCATTATTGAACATAATTCCTTCATAATAGCTTATACTTATTAAAATAGTCTTATAGTCATAGTCTATGAGTCTGAGATAATTTTTTTTTCTCAAAAAATTGTCAAAGACAAAATAGTTCTCCATCATCAAAAGTAATCAAATTCACTTCTTTTAGCAATGATATCTTTACATATATATATATATATATATATATATATATAACTGTACCATAGCTATAGGTTAGGCCATCAATACTGTAAGAATGAAGCGATACGATTAGTTAGATCTAGATTCCCTAGATTCGATTTCAGTATTGTTGTGGGAAGTTACGTATGCCTAACCTGAATACAAAATCTCAAAGAACCCTGTTTTTTGTTTTTTAGATGTTAAGAATTTTGTTTCTAATTTATTAAATATAAATGTTTCTAAGCATTTTTATGGTAAAATGTTTACTATTACAACTTTTTACGCAGAATTTAAATATAATATGTCAATAATTTACTTTTAAAAAACCATTGGAGTTTCGCTTTAAAATTATGATTCTGAATCTCTAAATTTAAAAATTGACTACATCTATATCTAATCTATTACTAGATCTACTTGAATATGTTTAATTAGTAAGACTAGTCTATCTATTCTAGACATTACTCAATAGACTAACTAGATCAAGTCTATAGTAACTTGACTCAAGTAGCCCTAAAATCTAGAAAATTTTAATAGAATCTAGACTAGACTTTTAAAGTCTATAATAGACTATAGATGTTTAGATGTTGAATCTAGATATATAATATAGAATTATAAATCTATCTAGACAATCAAGTTAAAAATCGAGTACACTAGTAGAGCATCTCTCCTCCAGATATACTCTAGTCACTGTAGAATACTAGAGTAAAGCTCCCTTATCGAACATCCCTCTTTCGTATACCATGTAAAACGGAGGTTGGAACCCATTATCGTTAAGATGACAGCCCAGAGCTCGTAACACACAACCAACCAGCAATCCAATCAATTCTAATAAATTCTTTTCATTTAAAAATAAATTTTGATGAGTAGGCCCACCTGTTTTGTTTTTTTTTATTTAACATGACGACTTAAACATTGAAATTTTAGATATGTGTTATTTTATATATCTATAGAGGAATCTTTCTCTTCAAATGCTAAGAGAATGTACTCCATCAAAAAAAAAATCTCCTATTTATTTTGATTACAGTTACCCATTTCCACTTGTTCCCCAAGTCTCTGGGGGAAGTGCTCAAGCAGTATGGAGTTCAAGAACTTCATTTGTCACAGACCCAGGGACTATGGCGACATAAACTGTGGGGCTACCCAGTTCATGACGCACCCCCGGGGGCAGAACTATGGGTCTGGTTCAAACCTTCAGTAAAAGAGTAAGTTTCCTACTTTCTTTTGTTCACACAGGCTTGCCAGTAATATAGTTGTTACTTAGGACACAGCCATTGAGCCATATTCACTTAATCATTTAAGTTTAGTGAGATTAAAATAATCTAACGAATGAAAACAAATAATCCACACAATAAATTAAATTTTCATTGGACTTCAATAATGGATTGTGTATCATTGTGGAGAGTGAGTCAGCCAGGAAAACCAATGACTTGGCAGAGTTATTAAACTCATTGATTAGCAGAAGATAAGATAAGATAATTTTTATTGATCCAATTAAATGGAAATTTAGTTTGACTAAATTTAGACGACCACTTGGCTCAGATCTTGTGTAATAGTGGTTTAATGGATGCAGGTTGTCTTTAAGTATTGTGACTATACCAGCAGGTGATGGCAAAGTTAATTAGACTGCTGATGGTTGCTGTATAGAAAAGTTTAATTATTGTTTTGTCAATGTTAAATTTTCTAAGCTTTCTAAGAGAGAAGAGTCATTGGTGGATTTTGGTGTAAAGGTTTTGACAGTGTTCACTCCATTTCAGTTTGTTGTTGATAGTTGTACCTAGGTATTTATATTCTTGCACTTGTTCTACGGTTTGGTTGTTTATCTGAATTTCTGCTAGATGACCTTTATGTTTCCTTAAAATCTATTAAAAGTGTTAATTGTTGAATGGTACAGATGACTAGATTGACCTAGGGACATCTGTATTTTATAAGATAAGAAATGAGTCCTGATAGGTTGCAAGTCATGTTAAGGCAGTGCTTGAACTGTATATCTGTAAAAAGTGTAGATTCAGGAAAATGTTGTTGTTGTTTTTTTGTGAGGGGTAGTGCTTATGACTATGTAATTAAACTTCAACGGTTGTGACTGCTGTGTAATGCTGAAGTTTCAGAGCAGGCAAAGATTGTTCAGTGCACTTCAGATATGATTTTTTTTTGTATATAAGCAAAGAAGTCAGTTAAATTAACAGCCTGAGTAGTTTTCATTCTTCATACATATAATCTCAAGTAATAACAGGAAATGTCACTTATATATAAGTTAAGATTTATAAAATAACTATATTGTAAACATAGAAAAATGTAGTTAATATATCCCTCTTTGGAAATATTGTTTAGAATATTGTTATGATCTTCTCTATCAGGCCATCTGCAACCACTACTTAACAAACACAACAGCACATCTAACTCAACAACTTGACAACAAGAGCTTCAAGTAACAAAGTGGCGATTTAATTACAAATACATCGACAGCCAATTCAACACAATTGGCTACATCAAATTCAAATGCTTTCTTGTACTTAACAGAACTGTCTAACTAAACATAACTAGTCTTTCTAGCTCGTACAGCTACATTTCCGAGGACTCAAAGGTACCACAAGTCCTTACTGCCTTGCTGTTCTGGACTCTTCTGTCTTTTTTTAACACACTGTCTCTCGACAGTGAAGGCTCTTATCACATGACCACAACACAGGTCATACTTGCGGTTATTAGCAGTACTGTCCCTTGTCTATTGACAGCCGTTGACCTGTGTGATTGGCCTGAGTCATGTGTATCACTAGGCCGCACACACATTAACTCTTTCAGTCCGCCACTGGAGTTACAACAATATAAATAAATAAGTATTTTATATCTCCAGCGTTAATTCAGCCTGGACTGATCTGGTGAATGCGGTCTCTGGTCTTTTTTGCTCATCGCTCAACTTCCTGGACTCAAAGAGCACTGTGATACCTCGAAGAAATTTTCAGCCTCTAGGGGTTACATCTGGTCCAGTTCCACGTTACTCTGTTCGCTACGGCTCATTACCCAAAGAAATAGTCTGCACAGAGAACTTGACACCCTGGAAAAAATTGCTGCCCTGCGACTCAAAGGTATCGTTGCTTAAGGAGAATAAAAGCTAAACATTCAATAGCTAAACTTTGTGGATGAGGGTGAGTTGGGAAACAGGGAAGGGCCCTTGTAGTTGTGTCTTGACAGTTTAGAAGTGTAGTGTATAAAACATGAAATCTCAAAGTAATTAAAAAAAAAGAAAAGTTATAAAGTGACTTGAAGTAAACATGTTTAAATTACTGTACTTTTATTGAAACAGCCTGGTGGTGTCATTGTGTTTGTTTCTTGTATTTTAATTGATCTAGTTCATAACTTTTTTTTTCTCTCCCCAGGCAGGTCTTTCCACCCTCTTCAATGCTTTTCTTTTCCATGATGCCAACTACCATTCCTTGGGTCTACACGTACGCCCTGTTTGTGCAGTAAGTGGTTTGGGTTTAGTTTAGTTCTGTTGAAGTTTATTTAATTCAGGTTACCTTGTCTTGCTTTTGGTTAAGTTACCTTGTCTTCTGTCAAGCTTCCTTGTCTTTCTTCTGTTAACCTACTTTCTCTTATTTTTGTCAAGTTACCTTGGCTTGCTTTTGTCAAGTTACCTTGTCTTGCTTTTGTCAAGTTACCTTGTCTTGCTTCTGTCAAGTTACCTCGTCTTGCTTCTTTCAAGTTACCTGTTCTTGCTTCTGTCAAGTTACTTTGTCTTGCTTCTGTCTACAGTGTCTTCTGCCAAGTTGCCTTGGCTTGCTTCTGTCAAGTTACCTTGTCTTGCTTCTGTCAAGTTACTTTGTCTTGCTTCTGTCTACAGTGTCTTCTGTCAAGTTACCTTGGCTTGCTTCTGTCTACAGTGTCTTCTGTCAAGTTACCTTGTCTTTCTCACAGAAAATGTGCCTACTTCTCTTATGCTAAATAGAACTATGGACAGTGAAAAGCTGGTCGAGGAACAGATTACCATGAGTTGATATGTAGACTAGATGCTAACTGTACACTTGTTATGCCTAGATGTTTGTGTAGATGTCTTCTGTCTAGATATCCCAGACTAAAGCTCCTATGAGAGCTCCTTGGCCTTTTCATATACTGGTCATGTTGTAATTTGCAGGATGATTCCTGTACAGAAGAAGCCATTGAACTAACTCAGAGTCTGAGTGTAGTCACTGATGTCATCAGTACAAGTCTTATTGGGTCACCAAGTAAGTAACAGCACTGGTCAGATAACCAGTTGTCGCTTTACAGTTTTTACCTCACTAATTAAGTTTTGATGAATTATTTTTATCTTTGTCATGAATAGATTGGCAGTTGAAAAGCTTATTTGGCAACCATTTGGCTTCCTATTGTCCATTGGCCACTAGAAGTTTAATTATGGTTGATATCACCAGCAATAAGGTAAGAAAAATTGTAGTAGTGAAAATATTGCAGATTTTTCATTTCATAACTAAGACAAGATTGTTTAAACACAAAGTTTTGAGCACGGTTATACACTGAGTTATGGGCATTAATACCCTATATAGATTATTATATATCACTAGCTCAAACTATTTTAAGCTGCACTATGAAGTCGCTTAAGGAGTACATAAAAAAAAAATGGTTAGTAAACTGTTGTAATCATCTACCTAAAAGTTTTCTAAATGGACCAGTTAATCTCAATAGATTTAAAATGATGATAGTTATGGCAGACCTGCCTACCGTTACGCAAAATGCATATTCGTTACGCAAAATCTCCCAAAAATGACCGTCAGTACACAACTACGCATTTAACCCGTCGCGTTACGCATTTCCTATCCTTTTTTTTCCCCCTCTCTTGACTAGCTTACGAGCGGTCACAGAGGTCGCGCTAAGCCGTCCTGTTGGCGGCCGGGGGGGGGGGGGGACAGAAAAGGTTGGGGAAACATTGTGTCCAGATCTATACGTTGATTGGTTCTTAAAAGCAATTAGATTTAGTCTAGAAATGATGAACGCGAGAGTGGCTTCTTAAAAGCTATTAGATTTAGTCTAGAAATGATGAACGCGAGAGTGAGGGAGTGGCGGGTTGGTACCGTCAGTTAGCTGATACACCAACGTGACTTTTTTTTATAAGTTCATTAGTAGAAATTAATTATGTTGAATACCTGATTCCCGTATTCACTGTATATAAATAAATATCGAAGTGCTATCGATTCAAAACACATTGAGTGACATTGTAGATATATAGTCTAGATCTAGAATCTAGATAACTTGTTATACAGGAATAGATCTAGCAATTTTATCTAGCTAGAGTCTAGCTAGTCATTACGTTATGTCATGATTCTCTTACATTACTGTCATTACTCTACAATCTAGATCCAATTTAGTTGTAGTATGATTTAGATTGACTAGATCTAGATTTAGATCGATAACATCTACTACCATCTAGTCTAGATCTAGACTAGATTCTTAGTCTTAGTAAAGAATAGATCAAGGATGAAGGTAGGCCCACGAAAGTTTGGAGTAGACCTAGATCTACGTTTGTAGCGGATCCACAGCATCGGTAACACTCTTAAGCCCAGATCTAGAGTAGATTGCATTCATCTAGTCCAGATATCATCTCTATTGTCGTATTGATCTAGATTTAGATTGTAGATCTAATCATGACATCTAGATATATATATATATATATATTAATATATATGAGAAAATAATGGATCGCGTTATGCATTCTGGTGCCAAAATATGCATTTTGACCATCAGCGTTACGCATTTGGACTTTTTTTGGTAGGCAGGTCTGTTATGGGGAATTGAAGGATGTTATAGTATGGGATCTTTGAGACAGAAAATGTTTGCTAGTTCTTCGGCCAAAGCTTGATGAGTTGTGGAATGGTCATTTATTTCCCCAACAAATGAGAAGTATATTTTTAGAACTGCATCGTGGGTGATAAAATTATTTTTTTTGTACGATGAGGATAGGGCTACAATCTTATTAACGAAGCCAAGGTTACAACATTCGAACATGATCAATTAAGTAAGTGCTGCAACATGATCAATTAAACTAGGGCTGCAACATGATCAATTAAACTAGGGCTGCAACATGATCAATTAAACTTTCATTAACATTGAAGAAATTATCTTGGTTTTAACCCATCCTAGCTCCACAATTGTTCATCCAATTAGATTAATTTCTTCTTCTTCCTCCTTCTCATTATTTTGTTTGAGCGTTCAGATGACTAGACCAATATATGAGATGAACTGCGCAGTGGTTTCCAAATGTCCTTATAGTTATCTTTCTATTGGGGTGTTTTGGGGCCAGTGTCTTGTTCAGGCCTCTTGGTAAAGAGCACAGGTTTGAAGGACATGCTCAGCATTCTCTAGTGACACTCTACATGGGCAGATTTCACTGGTTTCAATTTTGAGCTTCCGGTACATATGTTGTCTCATTCTTTTGAAAGATTAGATGTTGATCTTGTTGAGATAGCTTATAATAACATCATCTTTCTTGTGATTCAGATGAGAGTTGTCCATTTCTCATTTATTCTATTCACTATTAGGTTCTTCGTTTTTTTTTATCAGATTAATACAGTTCAGATTTTTTTGTTTTAGAATGATTCACTGTTCAAACTGACACCGGAGCCTACCATCACACACACAGTGTTCAGGGGTCAGGAGGAGCATAGCTACGCCACCTATGATGTCAGGTCAATGTTACAGTCAGGCCGTGCCATCAATGTTGGCCTGACCTACAGCAATAACCAAAAGCTGATTGAGGCTACTCCCCCGCCCATACACGCCCATAGGTTCATAACAGGTCAGTGGAAGAGTAATAAGTTATAGTTTTGTAATGAAATAACAAATACTAGAATACCAATAACATGGCTTTATTCCACACTATTAGGCTACAGTAAACCATGAACGAGTAAAAGACACTTCTCACATAACATTGTTGAATTACACACGCAGAATATAAACATAAAATAATAAAATTGTTCTGTTGTGTCATGATTGTGTCTAAATGCATTGTGGTGGATCCTTTGTTCTTCCACTAAGACAAATTAAAAAATTCTGTATATTTTAACTGGTAAATCCAATACGAATAACTCCACAAGTTTAAATAACAATATAGAATCAACAAAAATGTTTGTTAAGCCAAATTAGTTATTTAAAGAACCAACTCTTTTTGACTCCATCTACTATAATGTTTATCAAGTCTTAAACCTAGGAGACAAATCTTGAATAAAATCTTCTGGTTTCATCCATATTCTTTTTTTCCTTGATATCACAAATGCAATAAAGCTTAATCCCTTTAATATTATTTTTAGACATGGCTTCACAAATTAAATAGCAGATTAATCCCCTTTGTCCTAAGTGCGATCTGTGACAAAAATATTTTGTTCCAAATGCTAATCAAGTCTTTGGAAGTTTGAGCTTCATCTATAGATCTTGATAATTTGAACCAATCTTAAGAGTCTGTTACATAATGAGGCTTCTTGTGTTTTATCAGCTGAAGTAATTCCTAGGAGTTTCTGTGTGTAATAAAAGTTATGATGAGAGTCAATGAAAGTAAATGGAGTCAAGGACAACCTGCATAAAAAAAAACCATAAATAACTAGAACAGCAGACTTAGAAATTTTATTAGAATGTGAGAAACCAGACATAATTGCAGGCACAGAAACTTGGCTACATCCTGAAATTTATAATGCAGAAATTTTCAATAGTAATTATGAAATTTTTAGAAAAGATAGGGCTGATAATCATGGAGGAGTTCTTTTAGCAATAAAAAACACTCTTATAGCAGAAGAAATTACCTTACCTAACTCAAAAAATATAGAATCAACATTTTGTAAAATTAATACCACCTCAACATCCCTAATAATAGACAGCATTTACAGACCACCAAATTCTAGTTTAGAATACATGCAGGAACTATGTAATCAGATTACTACACGTAAAGAGACAAATAAAAATGCAGTTTTTTGGATTATGGGTGATTTCAACCTACCTGATATAAATTGGAAAACACTAACCATAGATAAACACCAAAACCTTAAGGACATAAATGAGCTTTTCATAGAAACTTTACACAACCTAAGTTTAGATCAAATCATTAAAAAGCCAACTAGATTAAACAACACATTAGATCTCTTCTTAACCAACAGACCTAGATTAGTAGTTGATTATGATATTATCCCTGGTCTATCAGACCATGAGATCATAAAAATACACAGTCAGATAAAAGCAGTAGCCAATACAAAACCCAAAAGAAAAATCTTACTCTGGAATAAATGTAACCTAACACAACTACACCAAGCTGCATTAAACTTTCAACAAATATTCTTATTAGAAAAAGACATTAACCAACCAGTCGATGACCTCTGGAATTTCATTAAAAACCATCTTAAAAGCATTATAGAAAATCATATACCAACTAAATACATATCAAACAAAATAAATAAATGCTGGTTTAATAATAGACTAAAGAAGCTTTGTAAACAGAAGGAAAACCTATTTAGAAAATTTAAAGAAACTAACGCAGAAAGAGTTTACAAAAAGTATATAAAAATTAAACACTTAACCCAAAAAGTAAGCAGACAGCTGCAGAGTGAATACATAAACAATGTAATATCTAAAGATAACAACAAAAACCTATGGTCATACATTAAGTCTAAGAAAATGGAAACAACAGGCGTAGCGCCATTAAAAGATGAACATAACATAATACATAATGATAATGAAACTAAAGCAAACATTCTAAACAAATACTTTGCATCAGCATTCTCAGCCCCAGGAGACAAAGACATATTACTGAATTTGAACCAAGTAGACAACATAGAAGATATAGTAGTACAAGAAAATGGAATTCAAAAACTATTAGCCAACACCAAACCAAATAAAGCTTCTGGACCTGATGGTATTCCAGCTAGATTACTCAAAGAACTAAGTAATGAGCTAACCCCAGTGTTTAAAATACTCTTTCAGGTTTCACTTAACCAGGGCAGAGTACCAAAGGACTGGAAAGAAGCTAATGTCACCCCCCTATTTAAAAAAGGAGAAAATCTGACACAGGAAACTACAGACCAGTATCACTTACCAGCATCACATGTAAAATCCTACAACACATAATATGTAGCAACATCATAAACCACTTAGACAAACATAATGTCCTCACACCATACCAACATGGCTTTAGGAAATATAGATCATGTGAAACACAACTAATAGGACTAATTGATGATTTTTCAAAAGGTTTAGATAATAGTGAACAAATAGATGCTATCTTACTAGATTTTTCTAAGGCTTTTGACAAAGTTCACCACCATAGTTTGCTTAAAAAATTAAAATATTTCGGCATTAATGGTCCACTGCATCAGTGGATTAAAGACTTTCTGATAGGGAGAGAACAAACTGTAATAATAAATGGCTCTAAATCAACACCGATAACAGTAAACTCAGGTGTACCTCAAGGAACAGTCTTGGGTCCACTACTATTTTTAATTTACATAAATGATTTACCAAATTGCATTACTTCAGGAACAAACGTCAGATTATTTGCAGACGATTGCATAATATATAGAACAATAAAAACAACACAAGACACAGATATTTTACAAAGAGAATTAGATGAATTAGAGAAATGGGAATCAAATTGGAGCATGTCTTTCCACCCAGAAAAATGTCAGTTGTTAAGAGTAACAAAAAAACTAAAACAAATTAATTCCACTTATCTTATTCATGGCAAACCAGTAAAACAGACTAAAAACGCAAAATACCTAGGTGTTATAATAAATGAAAAACTGTCATGGAATCCACATATTGATGAAACTACAAAAAAATCAAACAAAGCATTAGGATTTATTAAAAAAAATTTCTATAAATCAAATAAGAACATAAAACTAAAATGTTATTTAACCTTGGTTAGGCCAATAATAGAATATGCATCCTCTGTTTGGGACCCCTCAACTCAAGAAAACATTAAGAAACTAGAACAGACACAAAATAGAGCAGTGAGATTCATAACAAACGAATATTCACATTTGACTAGAGTAACACCTTTAGTAAAATCACCAAATTTAGAAAGCCTTCAGGACAGAAGGCTCAAAAGTAAAGTAACAATAATACATAAAACACTGAACCATAATCTTCAAATACAAAAACAAAGTTTAATAAAATACTCTGAAAGACACAAAGATAAAGGCACATTCCTCGTCCCATATGCTAGGACAAATTTGTACAAATACTCCTTCTTCCCTAGTGCTATTAGAGCATGGAATGGGTTGCCTGAGCTAGCCAGGAAAACCAATGACTAGGCAGAATTTAAGTCATTGGTTAATATGCATGACTAAATGCATGACGCGTAGGACGTAATCATCTTTTTTTTTGAAGTAACGTCTGTATTATATAAGATAAGATAAGCTTATTCTTGTTTATTAACAAGCCTTCTTCCATCTTACTCAATACTGCTCACAATAGTCCATCTACTGTCACACAATGGGCAAACAACCTTGAAAATAAATGTAAAATATTTCCTACAAAAATATAGTACATGTTTTTTTTTTTTAAATAAAACTTTTTTTAAAATTTATATAATTTTCCTTTTTTACTTTGTAAATTGTTAAGTTTACTGATACAGTATTAATGAGTAAGTCTAGGTAACTGTCATTATGACAGTTTGTTTATTATACTAACTGAAGTTAATAAAATAAATATTAAGTTAGATGGATTCTGTTTCCTGATGTTAAAGTCTTGTTAAAACAATTAATTTACCTGTGTGCAGGTCATGGCCTGGAAGATGGAGGAGTGTCTTGTCTCATTTCCAACACCATGCCAACCAACCAGACCATCTCGTACATGGATGTCCTCCCTTGGTTCACCAGAGTAAAGTTTAGCTCCCTTCAAGTGACCAACAACGGAGTCAATGTGCCATGTGAGTGTGTTTTTTTTTTGTTTTAGAGTTTTAAGATCAAACGAGTTGGTGTTGGAAAAGTGGAGTCGGCCAAAAGTAAACTAATTACTTATTTGACGAAACAAAAAATAGAAACAATAATGCATTTTGGTACTGTCAGACCACATTAATGTATTCTAAATAAGGTGTTAAAAAATTTTCCCGGGTACAACATGGCCTAAATTGTGCAGTTGTGCCAAAAACCCAAAATATAAAAAAAATATAAATTTTTTCCCCTTCACTATATATATATATATATATATATATATATATATATATATATATATATATATATATATATATAACTGGATTTCTAGTTGTGTGGTTTGTGCTACCGGCTGTCATCAAGATAGTTCTGAGTTCAAACCCTGCCTTCTGCCGTCATGCTGGTGGATTTGGATTGGGTATTATAATATTCATTGGTGAAAGAATGTTCAAAACTTTACAATTACAAGCACTCATAGTGTGCATGAATTTCTTTTCTTTCCAACACATCTCTGCTTATCTGATCTGCAATCTGTTGCTCTACTCTTGAAGATGTGGTGACTCCTCAAGGGAGATGTTAGCGCGGAGGTCTGTTTTATAAACACCAGCCTGACCTTAAAATCCATTATTATTCCTGCAGGCTCTCTGTGAGTCTCCCAGACTTTCCTGCATTGTGTGAATTAGTTTAAAGCTTCCGGCTTTGTCTATGGTCTGTCAATATGTACCTAACCTTCACCTTTATAATCATCTCTTTCTTGTTGTTTTGAACTAATTTAAAAATTGAAAATAAATAAATTAATAAGTTGGACTGGAAGACAATAACGGAAAAAAAAGTTTCCTTTTCAAATCTTGCGATCTATAGGGCAGATGATGTAAAGGTCATCTGTTTCTGTGGCCCACTGTTAACGAGGGTGTCATGTGGCCAGCAAAACTACTAATTGCTTTTACTTTCCGACAACTAATGCCAGGTACCCATTAAAGCTGGGTGGACTTAGAGGCGCCCAAAGATTCTGAAATTAATAATCTCAGTCTTTACCAGGAGTCGAACCCAGGACCCCCCGGTTTGGAAACCAAGAGCTTTACCGCTCAGCCACTGCGCCACCACTGGAAGACAATGCCTTGATTATTCTTAAAGTCATAACTTTATGATTAGAAAATATGATTAGAAAACACATCATTCTTTATAATAATAATAATAATAATTTTTAGTTATAGTTTTAATGGTCAGTTTGAGTACTGTTTGATAGCATTGGATTCTAGATAGAGCCCTCTGAGTGACTTGAATGCAATGTTTTGGTTCAGACGTAACACAGTGACATGAAATTTTTTTTTTCAGATAAAACTTTTTACCTACCTGCCAAAGACAGAGTAAGACCTCATCAGTTAGAGCTAACCTTTACCTTGTGGGCTAAGTCTGTGACCAAGGTCCACTTCACCTTCACCCGGGCTTTTCTGAAGTGGACAGAGTATCCCCCAGATGCCCATCATGGGTTTCACATTGGCGCAGCTAGTATCACTGCTAACATTCCTTCCTCACTGGAGTACACAGCTCCAGGTCAAACATCCTCACAGTTGAGCTCCATGTAAGTTTTTGTCTTATCTTCTTATCTTATCTTATCATCTCATCTTCATAGTTTTATCTTCTTAACTTATCTTCTTATCTCATCTTCATAGTTTTATCTTCTTAGCCTATCTTATCTTCTTAGTCTTAATTTTTTATATTCTTATTTTATCTTCCTATCTTATCTTCTTAGTCTTATCTTCATAGTTTTATCTTGTTAGCTTATCTTATCTTCTTAGTCTTAATTTTTTATATTCTTATTTTATCTTCTTATCTTGTCTAATTAGTCTTATCTTCTTAGTTTATCTGACTAGCTCACTTATACACATATCAAGCCATTAGTTTCCTGTAAGTGGCTAGATGACACACTAAAGACTCAAAATATTTAGGTGTTACAATAAGGTCTAGTGTGGCACACAACACTTGATGTCCTAGTCTCACATAGCACTTGATGTCCTAGTCTCACATAACACTTGATGTCCTAGTCTCACATAGCACTTGATGTCCTAGTCTCACATAACACTTGATGTCCTTGTCTCACGTAACACTTGATGTCCTAGTCTCACATAGCACTTGAAGTCATAGTATCACATTGCACTTGATGTCCTAGTCTAACATAGCACTTGCTGTCCTTGTCTCACATAGCAATTGATGTCCTAGTCTCACATAGCACTTGATGTCCTAGTCTCACATAGCACTTGATGTCCTTGTCTCACATAACACTTGATGTCCTAGTCTCACATAACACTTGATGTCCTAATCTCACATAGCACTTGATGTCCTAATCTCATACACTTGATGTCCTAATCTCATACACTTGATGCCCTTGTCTCACATAACACTTGATGTCCTAGCCTCACATAACACGTGATATCCTAGTCTCACATAACACTTGATGTCCTAGTCTCACATAACACTTGATATCCTAGACTCACATAACACTTGATGTCCTAGACTCACATAACACTTGATGTCCTAATCTCTCATAACACTTGATGTCCTAGTCTCACATAACACTTGACTTCCTAGTCTCACATAACACTTGATATCCTAGACTCACATAACACTTGATGTCCTAATCTCTCATAACACTTGATGTCCTAGTCTCACATAACACTTGATGTCCTTGTCTCACATAGCACTTGATGTCCTTGTCTCACATAACACTTGATGTCCTAGTCTCACATAACACTTGATGTCCTTGTCTCACGTAACACTTGATGTCCTAGTCTCACATAGCACTTGATGTCCTAGTATAAATTAAAAGAATGTTTGTAAGTGGATAAATATTTTGCCTTGTTTTCTGTTTAGATTCACAGAGAAACCTTCGGATGATAATCCCAGATTTTTCCTAAGGATTCACACTGAGACCTTATTAGTGTCATTGCCCACGCCAGACTTCTCAATGCCTTACAATGTCATCTGTCTGACATGTACAGTGGTGGCCATTGCTTTTGGAAGCATTCATAATTTAACTACAAGAAGGTGAGTCTGGATAATTTTGATCTGACAGAGCCAAGAAATTGGTTGTAACAACACATTAGAGCCTCAAAACTAGGTTTGCACCAGATAGTACTTTTGATATCTGGCTGGAGCAGGAGATCTAAATGTCTTGTAAATAAATGTGTTATTGAAGATTTTGCAAAACCTCTAAATAACACACCTGTACTCATATAAGTTTTTTTTTTTACTTTTATTTACCTTATTGTTTTAAACTCTATTACTGATTGATGACTTTAAGTTTAACAGCGTTTATTAACAGATAAGCCTATTACAAACTGTGTGTGTGTGTGGGTCTGTGTGTGGGTCTATGTATGTGTATGTATAAGGCCACCAACTGTAAAAGGGGGGTGGGGATGGCCAATGTAGAATATATAAATTGTTAAGCTTCCGCGCGGTGTTGAATCTTGGCAATATGTCTAGTGTAGATCTGACTGGAAGTAACGCTGAACTCAACTAATTCAGTAACATCGGCGAAAGGCCGAAACAATCAAATATGTAGTCGACGCTGATGTTGTTCTATAACTATATTTAATAATCAAGAAGGGAATCGTCCGATGTCAGCTAAGTCCGTAAATCTGTATAACTATTGTACTCAAGTCTACTACTTTACAAGAAGCGTCTTCTTTTTGCGTCACCTAGATCATTCTTGTTTTTTAACCCACTTTACGTCATCGTCGCTAAGTAAAACTTTACCCTATTCCCGAAACAAATAACTAATTCCTAATCATGTCATAACAAAATGTAGATTTTACTAATGTAAATCTCTTAAAGTTAAAGTGCAATCTGGGTTGTATAGTTTATATAGATAGTATGTGTTCATGTATTTCAGACCATTAACTGCAATGGTCATCATGCTTGTATTTCAAAGGCCACTGACCGCTTCTGGTCCTGGCTTCTGGGCTTGATACTGAAAGTGACTGTTAGTTTATAGTTGGAATCTGAAACATTGTAGGTCACTATTTAATGGTTTAGATTAATTCATTCATTATCGGAAAACGATATTTTATTTAAAAAAGTAACATCAAGTACCCCTATTTATAGTTTCAACCTTAGATGGCGCTGAAGCATATATTAAATTGTAATCTGTAGGCCTATTATTGAGATGTGGGTCTAGAGCTACAGTTATATGGATCTAAGAGCATTAGGGAAAGCACTAAGCCTTGTCCCGCCTTGTTCTGGGGAAGAAGAATACTGGAAATTTCCATACATTTCAATGTGGATCTTTAGCTGAACTTTATTTGATAGAAAATATACAAAACTAATAGAGTCTGATGTGTATAAGAATGTATAAGAATATAAGAAAGAAGTAATGGATAATAATAATTATAGCTTTTATATAGTGCTACTTTCATGCTTATAGCATGCTCAGAGCGCTGTGGTCCTATCTCAATTGTGGACCAGTTGGGAGGGGGGGGGGAGTATCTGGGAGAAGATGTTCCGTGCTGCCTTTAGGCGCTCAGTAAACACAACCCTGCTCGAATCGGGTGTCGAACCTCAAGCCCCCTTCACAGGTAGCCAAACCAAGTTCAAGCATACTTGTCCTCTCGACCACGCTTGCCATGATTAAAATGTTGTGAGATGTCTGCTTATTAACCCTGTCCACTGATGATCAATTGCTCTAAGTCTAGCTTCAAATGCATTTTTATAAATGTTGGTTTTTATATTTCTTATTTGTTGCATGCATAGTGTTCTCCAAAAACAAAATGCTAGGAAATCGTATAGACCAATTTCTATATGATGGGGGAAACCTGCTAGAAATCTAGAAAATATTTAATTTTAAAAGTATTGTCAGATTTGTAAAAAGTTTTTGCACACCAATTAAGTCCCACAACTTTCCGAAGGCATTCAGAACTTTTTTGTTTGGCCTTTCTTACAACTTTTTCAGTTTTGGAAAACTTCCTGTCTCTACTTTAATGTCTAGGTGGCATTGGAGCAGCGCTAAAAGCTTCCGAAAATGCAAACTGTTGAGGTCTTCAGCTGTTTTCAAGAAAATCAAAGAATATGCCTGATTTAGTCGTTGTTTGATAGAATACTTTTTGGCTTTAAAGGCCACTGTAACTTGTATTGATATACATGGAGACTAAGTATTTCTACATGTAAATAATCTTTTCTCTGACTTTCTCTATAGATTTATTCAGCTCGATCCGTTGAAGAAGAAAGGACTGTTGTCTAAACTAAAGGCCTTAGTGGCCAAGTTACGAGGAGGTCAACCAGAAACCAAACCAACAAGTGAAACCCAGCAGGGCAGTGTCTCAGATAAAAAGACAGAAGACCTTGTTGATGAAGAAGAAGAAAAGTCCTGATCCCGACATTTACAGTTCATGCTTTGTTTTTATTGGTTGTTTATATTTTAATGTCTGGAGATAGTAACTAGCATTGGGGGTTAAAAAAAAGTTATCAGTCTGTTAAAACAAAATTCTATGACTAGGTTCTTCCCTATGAAGAAAGCCCCTTTACAAAGGTTGCTAAATTCTTACAAAAGTTTCTTAGATATAAAACAGTTTTCTTATTGTCTTTGCCAGAAGTAAAAAAAGTAAAGAATTTTTCTCACTGCTGCCACTGAATTACCTCCCCTGATCTCTACATTGAAGAATGAGTTGAATTAGAATTGTATGCATGTGCTGGTTGACTGAACTATTTGTATGATTGATACATTTTATTCAATTTAATGTGGAATGAAACATTTAGCTGCAAAAAATGTCTTGAGATTTTTCTGTCCAGTGTTCATGCGAGATCATTTTGACTGTTCCAGATTGAGAGCACTGCCAACTATATATGGGTGAAATTGTATAATTCTGCTTCCTAATGTACAGGGCTGCTTCAATTTACTGAGTGCTTGAAAAATTCAGCAGAAGTGTGCATCTACTGTCTGACGCAAAATGTTTGCTATGAAATGACTGAATGCTAAATTCTCGATACAAGAAATTTGTAATGATGTGAAAACCTTATAACTTGTGTGCACTTGACAATAGCTGCGCTAAGTACACAAAAGTTGTATGCCTGATAATAGCTAGGTACACAAAATTTGTATGCCTGATGATGATGATGTATGCATTTTGGTACTCATGCATTTTATTATATAATGATTTTTATTATGTTATTGACAATAAATTTGTTTTAATGTTCAGTGTTGACTAGTCGATGTCAAGAGAGTTTATGAATCAAATATATTGTCTCATACCCATGTTGCAATCTTTGCTTTCAAAATGTTTTTGATACAAGTCTGAAAGTAAATGATACTGTAAACTAGCTTATAGTAGCAAAGAAAATGTCTGACTTTAAGAAAGAAAAAAAAAAGGAACCATTTTTTCTCGGCTGTTTAAATTGAAGAACATGGCAAAGAAAAATATTTGTTGATGTTTAAAACATAGAAAAAAAAATGTTTTGTTTGTTTAGAGTATTTATGTCAAAGGTCACTCTCACATGTTGAACAAAATTTAAATTATTTTATAGTTTGCTTTAATAAAGAAAAAACATTCCCATAATCTGTATAGTTGGTATTTTTATTTTTTAAATTCAGTCATTCCCTTAGGAGGCACAGTGGTTGAGTGGTAAAGTGCTTGGCTTCCAAACTAAGTGGGTCCCAGGTTTGAATGCTGGTGAAGAATTTTTAATATTTTTTTTTATTTTCAAGATCTTTAGTGCGCATATGAGTCCACCCAGCTCTAATGGGTACGTGACAGTTGGGTAAAAGTAAAGGCGGGTGCTGGCCATGACACCCTCGTTAACCATGGGCCACAGAAACCGATGACCTTTACATCATTTGCAGGGATATTTGGATAATTTTCTAATTTTCTGTCCTAACAAGAGACTATATATATAGTACAGCAGCAGTCATTTGGTTAAAAGAATCACAGGTGGAGATTACAAAATGACTACTGAGAATAGTCTTGCCTTCTAATTTGAGCAGTGCTGTGTGGGCAAATAGGCCTCCAAACTGACCTTGACATTGGCTATTAAAAAAAAATTATTTCTCAACAGAATCTAAATTGACTACAGGCAGACAATTGTATGTCTGGTGCTGGATGTGGCAAATATGTTGGTCGCAGTGGGTGTGTGTTAGCCACATGAAATATTGCAATTGTCATAATTCTTCCTGTAGACAAACTTTCTTTAGTAATAGGTTCCCAGTTTGTGTCTTACAATGCATGTCAGTGATTATTCTAATGTTTCAAAATCAATTCATTTGAAGTTCATTTTGTGATGACAATTGTGTTATAAGTTTGTAGTTTGTGGTAGTAGAACTTACCCGTTGGCACTGCCCTAGTCCAACACAAACTTATCTTGTCTCTTAATTTTATTGTCACCGCACTACTGACTTAAGGGGGCCATAATATTAATGTCAGCGCACCATTGGCTGGACTCTATGATTATCAACTAGAAGTTCTCTAAAAGCTTTGAAAAACATTTTTCTACAGTTAACTCTTTCTCTCCGTAATTATTTACCACATTTTGGTGGAATCAATGTTGGTATCGTCAGTTAGGAGAGAAAGAGTTAAAATCTTAATTGTAGTTGATAAAGAATCATAAATATACTTTCAATAAAAATGAAAAGAATGTACATTTATTTCTTAATTCAATACATAGAACATAATAAAAAGAATGTAATACATTGTATAAATAGAACATGAAATAAATAGATCAGTTGTGTTTGGAATCGAGATTTTATCACAGTTACAGCCCCTCAGTAAGGAAATTATTCCTTTGTATAATGTAAAATTACAACAAAAAAATATTTGAAATATCAAAAATATTGGACGGAAATAGTGGTAAGGATTTGTATGAATGATTAACATTTGATATAAATATTTTATAATTCATAAAATGACTGTACATGAAGTAGGAAAAAAAATGATGACATGAACCAACAATCCAAATACATACGGAGCAAGAATTTGATACAAAGATTTTGTAAATCGTATTTTGAAATACTTCAATGCGATACCAAGGCTGAGATTTCAAACATAAAATAGAAGCATGGAACTAAAACGTTTTTTTCTGTGGAGTCGTTACCACAGCATTGACATTTAGGAATGAGTGAATCTTTCTTTGGACAAAGGTTTCCTGATCAGACTGAATTATAGTGCTGGCTGACCAAAGCTTAAACCATGAATATAAAAATGTGAAAAGACAAGACTAGAGGAAACAAAGACATGACGATGATGAGAATAGACTTGAAAGTTTATAGTGTCTATAGAAATATGAATTTGTATGATCATAACAAAAGTAATAATACAATTTAAAATCCTTCCATAGACTGTATCAGTTAACTGTGGGTATGGAATGCAAGTATACATGATAACAAATTTTTTATATATAAAACATCAAAATGCAAATTTATAAAAAGTTCATAACAAATAAAAATATTCTTACAATGTCAAGAAATGTTTACATTCAATAGAAGAAAAAATTCATATTGACATGTGAGAAGTTAATTTTTTAAATAGTTTTTTTTGTCAATGGATTCATCTTTCTTTGGCAAAATTTATATCATGTCAATTAATATTATGCTGCCAAAAATACAAATTTTGACTGGTATATAAAGTTAAGTTTGTATTTCGTAAAATACAAGAAACAAAAATATGAGGTGTGATATGTATGCTTCCTCAATCCACTTGAGGTTTGGTGGTGTGTATGTCTTACTTGACGTCGCACAAAAGTGCCACACCGCGGCAGATCCAATGATCTGGGTGAGTGTTCTGCGATGTCCTCAACACTACCTCAGCAATGTAGGTCAGGTCAGTACGCCGTGGCTTCTTGTACACTGGGCACTTGTACATCTTACTAGTGTCTGGCGGTGCTGTGGTGTTGCTGACAGCGGTAATGAGAATGACTGGCATGGCCTCAAACAAAACCTGAAAGTAAAAAAAAACAAACAGAATTAAGAAATTTATTTTTAAGCTTTTGTTCATTTTTGATGAGCTAAAAAACTTGAAATTGAAATGTATTCAATGTAAATTCAGTAAGAGATGGAAGATCAATCATAATTGACATCAATTAAGAGTTCTTGAACATTGTTTTTATAATAAATAATGAAGTAATATTTTATCTTGTACATTATAATTTTTTTCTAAACTTATAGTTGACTATCAAACCAGTCAATTGGTAAAGAACATAAGTATTGAGCTCTAGCCATTATTTGTTTCATGTCAACGAAATTAGAGATTTTAATTTGACCAAGTTATAATTTCTGGTGCGATGGCTGAAGTGCAGTGGCCAATTGGTAAAGTGCAAGGGATTTTTAATTTCAGGATTATTAGGGTACTTCTGAGTCCACCCAGCTTTAATGGGTAACTGACATTAGTTGTGGAAAAGTAAGATAGTTGCTCATTGTGCCGGCCTTATGACACCCTTGTTTACTGTGGGCCACAGAAACAGTTGACCTTTACATCATCTGAAAGGGGACAACCATGGGGCTAGTTTGTCAATGTCATATGTTTTTGAGGTCTATCTTGGGACTTGGTCAATCTTGTGCTGTGTTACAAGGCTAGTTAATTTGGAACATCAGTAACAATTTACAGTGTTCTTTGGGATTTATTATATTTATTTTTACAAACCTTAGGCTTGGATTCGATGAGCTTGCTGTTTCTCCTATCCCATGATGCACCATCCAGGAACAGGCCATGAACATATACTCCCTCTGGGGGCTCTGTAGGGATGGCATCAATGTTCTCAAACTTGGTGACTTCATTGTGGAGGACAACTGTATCCAATGCCCAGCCTTTATGATTACGAGTTACTTTCTACAGAACAAATCAAATATTCATGAGTGAGATAATGCTGTATAAAATTTTCATTTTAACTCTATCTCTCTATAGTTATTTTCCACGTTTAGAAGGAATTATTCATTTTTCCCATTTATATTTCACTACCCTGTTAGGGTTAAATGTCAATAACGTTTTTCTTTTAATCAGAAAATGTTATGATTGGTAAAGATAAATGCAGGATTCAATCTCAAGCACCTTCAATATGTATTTAACTAAGAAATGTTAAGTACTGATCTCCATCTCGACAGGTCTGGGAAACCAAAAACTTCTCGACCTGTATGGAGACATACATGCACTAAGCAAGACAGCAGGATTTCTGTCCAGGGCTTTTGCAAGAGAGGATTTGAGCCACTCAAGCCCTTACTCAAATGGAGTTAAATGATGAAGATGATGACAGTAAGTATTTAAATGTTTCAATTATTACACACCTTTCTTAAAACCATAAAACGGAATTACAAATTGTTGTGAAAATAACGAATAAAAGTCGCACATTTTGCTTATAAAATTAGTAGGCCTAATTCATTTCATTAAATACAAACTTACTAGGTGTCTATATAATAATGATAATATATAGTTATCTTATGAAATACAGACATTACCTCAAAACCGAAGAGGATTACGTCCTACGCGTGTTCCTAGGTTAATCTAGTCTTGAATCAATGAATTAAAATCTGCCAATACGTAGGAAGCGTAGGAAGCTAAGTGTGCTTGAACTTGGCTTGGCTTGGCTACCTAGAAGGAGGGCTCGAGGTTCGACACCCGACTTGGGCAGAGTTGTGTTTACTGAGCGTCTAAAGGCAGCACGGAAAACCAACTCCTAGATAACCCCCCCCCCCCTCCCCACTGGTCCACAAATGAGATTGGACCAAAAAGCGCTCTGAGCATGCTATAAGCATGAAAGTAGCGCTATATAAAAGTTATAAATATATATTGCCTCTCCAGCCCTACTCCAATTGAGTTTGACGATGAGGATGATGAAGTAAACTTTTAAGCTGGAGATCTTTAATTTAAAATCCTGCACCTCCCCACAAGGCTAGCGACTACACTTAGTGTGAACATTGAATTTACTTGGCTTGTAAAAATAATAACTTTCTTTTTGGTAGAGCAAGAGATGAAATAATCTATTCAATCTGTTACCTGTCTCATTGCTGTCAAGAAACCCTGTGCATTGAAGAAACCAGTCATCCAAAAAGACTTGGGGGATCCATTGTAAAGCCAACTTCTGAACTGCGTGTTTCTGTCTTGCAGTTCATTCAGCCAGAAACTGATGGTGCTAGAATCCCAGGAGATCTGAAAGTGACAACTATATTTAACTCTTAGGATGTTACTGTGGACATTTAGTAAATAAGAAGATCCTTGAGACTTTTTATGGCGCGACTATACAAAATCTGCTAACATATGGAATAACTTGTTGGCAAGGCAACGCCTCATCTAAACTGTTGTGACATCTAGAAAACATCATAAAAAAAAGCATAAAAAATTACACTCACAACATTACCACATTTAAAGGAACTTTTTGAACAAATGTGCCTAAGAAAAATTGAAAAAATCTTGGAAGACAACGGCCAGCCACTCCCTCAGAACTACGTCAGGTCGTCGCGAAGTGGGCGACTGCTGTCAATCAAAAATAAGAACAGAGCGGTACAAAAACTCGTTTGTACCTCACTCTGTCAGACTCTATCACCGCCACTCATTGATCAGGGAACATGAAATGCACCAAGATACCTGTGTGTAGTCGCTGAATGAACTCTTTATGTTGTGTCTGTTGTATTTATGTGTATTTTTCTGCTGTGTTGTCTTTATATGAGAAAAGAGTCCTTGTAACCACAACCAGTTTCCGTAAGGATCAATAAAGCAGTCTTATTCTTAGTCTTAGTCTTAGTCTTAGTCTCAGTCTCAGTCTCAGTCCCAGTCTTAGTCTTAGTCTTAGTCTTAGTCTTAGTCTTAGTCTTAGTCTTAGTCCTAGTCTTAGTCTTAGTCCTAGTCTCAGTCTTAGTCTCAGTCTCAGTCTTAGTCTTAGTCCTAGTCTTAGTCTTAGTCTTAGTCTTCGTTCTAGTCTTAGTCTTAGTCCTAGTCTTAGTCTTAGTCTTCGTCCTAGTCTTAGTCTTAGTCTTAGTCCTAGTCTCAGTCTTAGTCTCAGTCTCAGTCTTAGTCTTAGTCTTAGTCAATGTAAAACTCTATGGCCATACGTCAGCGCTATGACATACCTTTTTCCAGGCAGCAGGTATACGTCCATCATAAATACAGTCCAAAGCATCTCTCAAGGTCTCACTCATGATGATGGTGCCATCGATTGCCAGTTTGAGATCTATCACAGTGTTCCTGACTGCTGTAATCACATTCTGCATGCGGTCTAGTTCCTGGACAGTCAACAGAGAGATGATTCATTGACAATGTTCAACATACAGAAGTTTGTATTTTAAAAGTGTAGAGACTGTACTCTAATACACACAGACAATGTAATGGTTGAACAATAAACTAGAGATCTGAACAAAACAGAACCCTTCTTCATAAACAATATCTTGTTGATATTTTGAGTTTTTGGCACAGTGGCACAATTTAAGCCATGTCGTGCCTAAACATTCTCTTACAATTCTAATTAAATGACTGAGTGAAAAGTTGAGTTAAAAATTGTTCTATGGTTTTATGAAAAAGCTTTTTTTAAAAAAAATTTCTAAAGGGATGTCATGACTTAAAAAGTATTTAAATTAAAATACAAAGACTGTATCGCAAATGAAGAGATTAGAAACAGGATTAATACAGCAATACGATGACCTGCTAACTGCTGTTTAAAAAAAAGCAATCTAAAACTCAATGGCCATATCACAAGGTACTCAGGACAAACAAAGACCTTCCTTCAGGGAACAATAACAGGAAAGAGAAGAGACAGACAGAGAAAGCGATGGGAAAGAGATTCTATCCAAGGCAAAAGACAGGAATAGAAAAAACAGTCAACAGATCTTGTGTGGTGACCCAACGGTCCAACTTACTATAGTTGATGGTTATTATATTGAAGTAGTGTTTTTACCCAGTAAAAACAGAAAGATAAAAGTGAATGTCCTACCTGTCTTAAGAAGATGACCAATGGCTCCAGCTTGCCCAGTTTGGCCAGACAAGCAACTTTCTCAAAGGGATCATAGTCAACAGGAAGTTTGTTGAGAACATCATCACAGAACTTATAGACCATCGACTCACGGGTTTCACCGCCACTGGAGGAGCTATCCTTGGGCTGAATGTTGAGTATAGTGTCCAGTATGTTCTTGGCCGTCACATTCTGGTAGCTGATCAAGTAAAAATGAAAGCTTACTTTTAGTTCAAGACAGTTTGCTAGATTAAGTAGGTTGAGATAATTGTAATTTTATATACTACAGACTTAAGTAAGAAATGGTCAGGCCTCATTAACAAAGAACCGATAGCTTTCAAATGAACTATTGCAGTGTTTCCAAATTTTTTCTTTAATGGAACACTTTGCAGATTTTGAATGTTTAACAGAACACTTTGAATCTTTTTTAGAAAGATAAATTCACGTGGTGGCCTACTAGTTAATTATTCCAGTAGCTCATGGAAAACTTATTCAGGCCTCATGAACACTAGGGTTCTGGGGAACACAGTTTGGGAAACACTGAACTATTGGATAAAAAATAATAATTAGCTCAACAGGAAGATAGAAGTGAAATTCATTTATCTGAATGAAACCCAAGTAGCTCTACTACTTCCGACTTGGTAGTATTAACTCAACAGCAGACTAAGCTAAAAATCACATTTGATGTCATTTAAATTGACAGTGTGCTTGTTTGACTGACTAATATTGTTATCGAACATGTACTAATGAGACTGTGTGACTAATATATGTATTTAGTATTCTTATTGTATGTGTACTGACTAAAATATATTGACTTAATTAAGTGACCCATGTTTATTATTCAATGCATTGATCAATAACTTAGTGGCTATTGGTTGACTGAAAGAAGAAAGCAGGGAATAAATGTGGTACATACAGGGGAGATGATTCAAGAAGAAAGTTGGTTGAGATTCAATCTTTCATGCAGTTGGTTTTGCTACTTACGTAATGTCTGCATTGGCATGCAGACCAAACACTTCTGGTGGGTCAGTGGATGGCAGGTTGTTAATATACTCATGGAACTCTAGGATCTTAGTGCACTTTGGGATGGTGTAGCCCTTGTAGAAGTTGAAGGTTGGCTGGAACATGTTTTCACCGAACCAGATGCGGCAGAAGGTGTTGAGCAGCCTCTTGTCGTAGTCATCAGTGACTCTGCCACCATACTGGATCTCTCCAAACATGTAACGAACTGTCGTCCAGTTGACACCCTGAGTGAAAGACGAAAGTCATTTGTGTTTAAATAATCTAACTATAACAAAGTCACAAATCTAGACACACACACACACACACATATATATATATATATATATATATATATATATATATATATATATATATATATATATATATATATATATATATATATATATATATATGTTAAGGGTTTTTCCATCTCAGAAGACAATGGATGAGCCAAGATGAGTCACAGGTTTTCATTTCATCTCAGGACGGGACAGAATCTGGTATGACTAATCAAACAAATTCTGGAGCAGCAGAGTTTGCCACAGTTCATGCATGTGTATGCATGTGTTAAAGAGCTAGTTTACAGGGCTGCTTTCTTTTTCTTTCTCTTGACTAAGGCCACTTTGTTTATTTTATACAATATATAATAGATATACAGTAGATGGGAATAACCTAAGTGTGAGGACCCCAGAGTAGCATGAACATCTTATTATTAAGAGACAATCTGATGATTAATGAAAAAAGGGTTAAATTCAAAATGTGATCAGAAACAAAGATTTTTTCATGTATTGCAACTCTTTTTAAATGAAAATCACTTATGCTACTGATCATCAAAATAAAAGAGTTCCTATAAGAGAATCAAACCTTCAATGCAATGAATAACAACATGGTTCACTTTACCCCTCTACCCACACTTTTTACTAAGTTTCTCAGGGATTACTTTAAATTTCTGCCTCAGACGTAGGACAACTACTAAAAAAAAATATTTTGTTAGTGCTCTTAATCTAACAGACTAGTTTTAAACCTTTCAAAGTGATGATCCAAGAAATTTGAAAGATGCAATGAAAAAAAGCAGCAATGTTAAAGAAATTGTCTAATTCTATTGGTATTTTATAATTGATAAATAAAAGTCAAAATTGAATGCGATAAAGGATAACTTGTTTCAGCAGAAGTCCAACTAAAATCCAATCATTCATGTATCCATTTATAGCTACAAGAAATGTTGAGGTCACAAGAAATTTAGAAGACACATAAAATTTAGAAGTCACATAAAGTTTAGAAGTCTCATGAAATTTAGAAACCAAATGAAATTTAGAAATCAAATGAAATTCAGAAGTGAAATTTAGAAATTAAATGAGATATAGAAATCAAATGAAATTTAGAAACCACTTGAAATTTAGAATTCACATGAAATCTAGAAGTCTCATGAAATTTAGAAATCAAATGAAATTTAGAAATTGCATGAAATTCAGAAAAAGAAACCAAATTTAGAAATCAAATGAAATTTAGAAATCAAATGAAATCTAAAAGTCACATGAAATTTATAAATCACTTGAAAGTTAGAAACCATATGAAATTTAGAAAGCACATGAAATGTAAAAGTCACACAAAATGTAGAAGTCACATGAAATGTAGAAGTCACATGAAATGTAAAAGTCACAAAAGATTGGTTCTACTCACTCTCTTGGGGTCCATGTCATCCAAGTGATTCTGTACAAACTGAATGCTGGCATTGAGATCTGAGGTGTTGAATTCGTAAGGAATGTTCCAGCCGAGTGGGCCAAACTTCCTCCTCTCCTGGACGACAGTGTGGAGGAAGGCAACTCCGTATAGCATTGGCTTCCACTGCGGCATGTTGGAAATGTCCAGGAAGTCTTGAGTTATGCCAGCAAATGTTCTCTTCAATCCAGCCCTGACTCCCTGAGGGGGCTCATTGGTGAATTTAATGGAGATCTGAACAAAACAATGATTAGAATGTCAATTGTTAGTTTTTGTTTGTGTGTGCATACCTTAAATGTAGGAGTTGTCTCCATAAGATGGCAGCAAAGTTGACAACAATTTTTTTTTATTCATCTATTCTAACACCCTTTTCAAAAACTATTAAGGAGAAATAATTGTCAAGAATGTTTTCTTTCTATTTAGTGCAAATTCACACTGATAGAACAAGGTTAAAAGCTGCCAATTAATCAAATAAACTAGTCTATAATCACCTGTAGGAAGTTGATTGAGAACTTGGGATGGACTTCGGTGGTGACCCACAGTCTGAACTCATCATGGATGGTCTCTGTCTCAACAATTACATCCAAGACCTGGTAGGAGAATTGAAAAAATACATTTTATACAGTCTACATAGTTTTAAAACACAATTAATCAATACTGGTTCACTTTTCAAAGTTCAGTCAGTGGTCAATGTTGAGTCAGTGGTCAATGTTAAGTCAATTTAAAATGGCAAGAACCAACTTACCTCATTGACATATTCTAAACTAAGGTGACAGTTCTGAAGAAGAAGCCAACCCCCAGAAGTAACTCCTTGTTGTAGCAGACGCCTGGCATGGACTTCTTGACCTTGACCCATGGATATTGATCTACATTCTAAAAAAAATGTTTTTTTCCTATTAACTAACATCCAATAGTTTTTAATGCTACTAAAAAAACACTTGACATCAATATTAATGATTTTTAAATCTGTGAGACTGTACATTTTAAGACACAAGTTGTTTAAGAGAACAAATGTATACCAAAATATATGATAATATGAATAAAAACTGGAAATATAAAAACTGCAATTACATCCTATTAAATTTACATGGAATAATTTCAACTAGTTACCAAGCTTAAGTTTCTTAGCCAATCCTTCAATCAATGGAGTGGGATCCGAACCCATGGACAGCAAACAGATGAGAGGGGAGCGGTTGTTACTCTCCTGCCACATTTTCTCAAGATCAAGGATGATGCCATCAGAGTATTTTTCTCCCATGGTGTCAGCAATATACCGCTTGGCCTGTAAAGGTCAAATGTCATGAGTTTGCACACAGTGTATAGAACAGATTCAAAAATTGCCAGGGATGTCTGTACTAATCTATGGTTTAACCTTTACTCATATTTAACTTCTGGAGGGAATTCTAATTTGTTTTATGAACCAATAATAAAATTAGCATTCAACCAAAACTGAACAGAAACTTAAAGCTGACCAGGTGCTTAAAACCTCAGAGGCTCTATTATGGTCACTTAACTACTGCTGAAAATTACAAGATAATCAGAATTCCCATAGGAATAAAGAGAGCTAAGTTAAACTAAAATGAAGATAAAATCAAAGTGAGACTCTTAGAGAAGAAATGAAGAGATAGAAAAAAATGAATGGGGCACCAACAGCCTAGCTGAGATGTCCATTCAGGGTTGGAATTAACCCAGGCCCCATGAAACCTGAGAAGGATTTCTCTCAGTGGTCAGTATTGAAGTAGTAACTTCAACTGAGCAATCAAATTAAAGTAAAGTATAGCCTATTTTTAGAAAATATTTTGTTGTTATCCTTAATGATAGAACTTTAGAATCCTTTGAAAATGATTTGCATAGGGAAAATGTTTAATGTTCGAAACTATAATGCTTAGAATGTCTAGATTATTATTTGTTTATGTGTTAGTCCCTTAGAAATAAAATGGACATATTAATTATAAATCATGTTTACCATGGGCAGAATCCTGTCTGAGCACCAACATCTGATCAACAACAGTCTACGGAAAACATCCAGAGAGTTGTTGTATCCATCTGGGATGACTTCTTCCTCTGGGGCTTCCTTCTCAAACCACAACTTCCATTGTTTGTCATTTCTCTCCACCTATGAAAAAAAGCATTGCACTAATAATATCCTAATAATATCCTAATAATACCCTAATCATATCATAATGATACCCTAATAATACCCTAATAATATCCTAATAATATCTTAATAATACCCTAATAATATCCTCATAATATCCTAATAATATCCTAATAATATCATCAAGTTCAATTCTCTAGAACTATATATGTATTGAACAAACAGAAAAAATTATAGAGACAAAGCTTTCATTATATATAATAAGTATTCGTCTTAGGGAAGATAAGTATAAAACAGAGGTAACACTCAAATAATGAAATAACAAAGGCAAAAGGCCAACAATATCATGTAGTCAACGCTGATGAATGAGGTCAAACAAGAAGTTTAATGCATAGTGAAGGGAACCATTGAATGTCATATTAACTAAATATCTACTTCAGAAACTAAAGTTGACCTAACTCTAGAGCTGCCAAAAGTTTTCTGTTTACTTTTCACTGCACTTCCTAAATGCTTGTTTTGTTTTCAATATTCACGTCACAGTCTCGAAGCAAAACTTTCCTTCTCTATGAAACAAATATCTTTTTGCGCCAAATTCCTAAATGTGCCATAACATCAGCTATCATTCCAAGGACTAAACTATTGTACAAGACATTCTAGGCTCTGATAGTTGTTAAATTTTGATCTAACACCAACCTGCTCCATGATGCCAGAAAATTGATGCAACTTGCTGAGTTCAGTCAGGTTCAACCAGGTGATCTGAGGTATCCACTTGCACTGAGGGGGCTTGGGAGGTGCAGTTGAGGTGTCCACTGAGGCTCCACCTGGCAGAAACAAATGTTTTATCAAATGTTTTACATGATTGGAACGTTCCATCAGAGTTGAAGATAATCTACATCCTAGTCCAAACCTCCCCCAGGAAGATGTGGTACAACATCAGGCAGGGTATCAACCCAAGACCATTGAAATGACCAAATGATAGTCCAGCCTGCAAACTGCATGACCAAACAGCCATATTATTATTACTATTATTAGTTTAACACTTAAAAGTATAGTAATTTTCACACCATTAATAAGATAATCTTATTGAAAATGTTGAATTTTTAACAAAACCAATTTCTACCTTTAACAAGTGTCATAAATTCATCATGTTTAATTTTCATGGCCTGCAGGTCAATTTTCAAGGCCAGTAGCAGTGTGAAGGTCATCTTGTCACTCTCGTATAAGCCCCGCCCAGCATACTTAAAGACTTCAAAAGTCATGTAATCTATAATGTTGAGGATTCTCTTGGATGTGATTGGCGATTTGGTGGATCTGTACACGAAAATATAAATTTAGTTAAATATTTTTATTTTAAAAGTTAAATATTGCATCAACAATTATTTCTGACAAAAATTAAAATAGCTTACTTAGACTGCATTCAATTATCCTAATATTTTTCAACCTTTTTAATTATGTAGTAATTTTAAATTACTTTTTTTTTTCTTCCTTTTTTTACCTGGCCATTGAGAGGTCAAACAGTTGTAAAAACTGTTTCAATGACGTCTGGTACATGACATTCACAAGGCTCATTTCTGTGATCAAGAAATACAAGATGGAGCCCCTTGTAGCCACAGGGCGGAACTCTTCTCTGGCAGAGTTAATTTTGATCTCAGTTTCTGCAGCAATGTCCAACTTTTGGGTGACATCTAGAGAGGTGGCTTTGGTGATGTGGAGGACATTGATCAAGTCTTCATCATCAACCAAAGAGCCCTAAAAGTGAACTTGTTGTTTTAGTCAGAAATTGAACATATTTTTTAAATCATGGTGCAAGAAAAGGAGAACTATTGTAATAAAAGCTATCCCATAAAGATGTGAACCAACGTGATTTGGATGGATCTGAGTGAGAAACCTTTTTTACTACAATAAAGACATGGAAATAACCAATTCATTGATGTCAGCAGTAAGATGCCTCAAAGAAAAAACACATCAGAAAGTTAGATGCCCCAGTCGTGAATTTGTTTATTTCGATTGTCGCCCCTAGTGTTTGTATACATTTGAGAATTCACATGAGATTGCTTACTGACCATATTCTGTGTCTTGAATTTTACTATGTGTGTAGATATTTTTGTCATTCAGTGTAATAAAGCTTTAGATATTAACACTTTCTTTTGGTTATATTAAAGTACGACAGCCCCAAAGGAAAAAAAAAACAGAAAGAAAAACACAAAGGAAAAATGAAATTCCTAAAGTGAGTTAAAAACAAAACTATTTCAAATGTGGGATGTGTCTCTGAGTCGCATAAATCACTTGGCTACCTAATAGGGGGAGACATTGAAGACCAATAGCTCCTTGCCACATCACAGGTCATGATGTGGCAATGAGCTATTAGTCTAAACTGTCCACAAGTTGTCACATCACAGGTCAGTGTTCAGGCTTTCTATAATGAGTGATCTCACTCCATGCAATTAGTGTTTGCTTATTGCCTAAAGGCTTTCTTTCAGATACCCCCACACAAATAAAGTAGGACGAAAGTGAAGTGAGCATGGTTAAGCATGAAATATGTTTAAATAAGCACAACAAACTATTTGAAATGAAAACCAATATGAAAAGTGCGTCATGGAGATGTACCTTAGTGGTGGTGAGACGTAGCAAGAGACTGTCTTCAAGGTCTTTCATTTTTTTCTTGTTGGCAGTGACCTCCTCCATCAGCTTGAGACGTTCACTCTCCAGTTCCTGAAACAATAAAACATCCAAAATGTGACAGTAGGATACAGAAAAAAGAATGAAATCTTTTACCAGGTGAGTTCTTCAAAGTTTAGCTAAAAACAAATAAATTATCTTGCAGATTGTAAATTGAAGATTGTAAATTAAAGATTGTAAATTGAAGATTATAAACTAAAAATTGAAAATTGTAAGTGGAAAATTGTAAATGGAAAATTGTAAATGGAAAATTGTAAATTGAAAACTATAAATTGTAAATTAAAAACTGTAAATTGAAGAGGTCTCCTCAACATATATCATCACAACGACACTGCTTCCCAACCTTTTTATGGAGACCCATTTTTATATTGAATGTGATTAGTAACCCACAAATCTAAAATAGTTAAAAGAAACAACCAACTAAGATTTACATGAAGAATTTGTGAGTGTATTATGAGAGTTTTGATAGTTTAGCTACCACAGTATTTTTCAACAGCAATATAAAATTGTAAAATGTAAATTTTAAAATGATTTATTTTTCTGCATCAAAAAGGTTTTATAAGATATTTTTTTTATTTATAGCAAATTTAGTAGCTTGAAAACATTTTTTTTTTTTTAAGTCACATTAGCTCTACTAGACCTTTCATCCCCAGTGCTAACAGGCATATTCCTTGCTCCATATGCTAGGAAAAATTTGTACAAATGCTCCTTCTTCCCTAGTGCTATTAGAAATTGGGATTGGGTTGCCTGAGCCAGCCTGGAAAACCAGTGACTTGGCTGAATTTAAGTCATTGGTTAATATGCACGACTGAATGCATGAAGCGTAGGACGTAATCATCTTCTTTTTTGAAGTAACGTCTGTAGCCTATTTTATAGATAAGGTAAGGTAACCCTTGGAAAACCCTCTACTTACAGCTTTCTCTGTTAGGATGACCCGGCCCAAGAGCTGATCCTCAAGGCCTTTCATTGTGACTGTGAAATCAATGATGGAAGTTCGTGCTGAGATCTCAGGTGTGTAGGATGGGTTGGGCATTTTGGTCGTGATGTACAGGGTGAAGCCTTTCATGACATCACATTCCTTGTCTCCAACCTTGACCTTCAGCATAGAGCCAACCTGAGAAGCAAAAAGTCAAACCAATCATCTGGTTATCTATACATTTCTGGAGGTGCTGTGGCTGAGGGATAAAGTGCTTTGCTTCTGAGTCAAAGGTCCCAGGTTCGAATCCTGGTGAAGACTGTTTTTTTTTTATTTCATGATCATGAGGTGCCTCTGAGTCAGCTCTAATGGGTACCTGACATTAGTTTGGGAAAAATAAAGGAGGTTGGTTATTGTGCTGGCCACATGACATACTCATTAACCAAGGGCTACAGAAACAGATGACTTTTACATCATCTGCCTTATAGACCACAAGGTCTGAAATGGGAACTTAATACATTTCTTATACATGATACAAGCTTATAACCTTTCTAGGACATTATAGAGGCTCAATAATTTAATATTTTAAACAAATATGCAAGTAAATGTCATTATTGACATCCGGCTCACCTTAATGAAGTTTTTCTCAAGGACGTTATCCAAGGCAGGGTCGAGCTCTTCTCCAATGTCTTCAATCATCAACGGGCGCCCTAGTGACATGGAGTCTTCCAAATGTTGACGGAAATACTTGTGGTTCAGAGAGGTCACCTACCAGAACAAATTAATGATTTAAGTTTTGGACATTTAAATATCTAAATTTTTTAAAATATAAATGTGTGCTAAAACATATCAAGCAGTTGTGTCTAAGACCTATGTGTGCATATCCCATGACAAATACACTTTAGTGAATGAACTCATCCTTTTGTTTCATGCTATAAAAATGGTGGTACATCCTGCGCATCATTTTCTAGTCAGCATTGGAGAAGCATGTTTCGACCTCATTAAATTCCAGTCAAACCATTATTGTGCAAAAATTAATTTGCTATTTTACAATAATTTCATTATCTCTCTCTCTCTCTCTCTCTCTGCCATTTTATATCTCAGGAGGCAATCTTTTCCCTTCACATCTTCTCATGTGACTAAAGAGGCCAATCCTTGATACTCGAATGTGGTAACAAATTGTGCATTTGTAATTACCAGACATCATCCATCCATCCCAGTGGCGCTACAGGGCTCTGGCCTGCTTCAACACATCCTTCCATTCAGATCTCTCCTGGGCCTTTCGTCTCCACGCCCTAACCCCAAGCTGTTGCAGATCTGCTTCCACGCCATCAGTCAGTAATCACCAGACACTGCAGTGTTTTCAGCCTTCTTTTTGCTTCTGCGATCCAGGATCCTTTCTTTATGTTTGCTCTCCATGTGGATCTATCCAGTGCTTCTTTCTCCCAACTGTTGGTGTCATATTCTACATGGCACTCTTAATTTAAGTGTTTGCAGTTTGATTTCAGTCACTTTGTCACATGTAAATTATGAGTGAGTCTGGTGTGAATGTACACTTTGGTTTCTTATAGTTATAATGTTTTTTGTTGTTTGGTGTAATGCACAAATTGTAAGACAAATTTCCTTACGGATAATAAAGATTATTATTATTATTATTATTATTAGAAAAAATGTACTTTAGAATTAGTGAGCTTGAACTAAAAGAAAGAATTACCCGGGGTGAATTTAAAATAAAAATAATTCTACTTACTTGTAGCTCATTTTTTTCTTCCTTTTTCTTGATCCAACTTTTGCCTTGACCTTGAGGGTCAATGAGTAGAGGATACCTGGAAGCCTGGGTGACAATAATACCATTCTGTGTGGAGAGTTCATCGTTTGGTAGACCTTGCAAGTTCCATTCAGCAATCTGTCGATAAGATCATACATTGAGTTCATTTGCAAATTGCACTCAAGACATTAGTACACAAAACAATGTGTCCTAATTCAAAGAAAAATTGCAGATAAATGAAAAAAATAGCTTTCTTGGCTTTCACTTTAGAAAACAATTTCTAAAAAATAGAATCTCAGTAACCAAGATTAAACAGCCATGTAGTGAATTATGTAGAATATTTTTTGTTTATTGTTGCATGCTATCAATGTAGAATAAATGCGCTGTGGTTTCAAATAGATATTTAAAAAAAAAAATTATATAATATATAAACCATATATATATATATATATTCTTTGGAGAAAATGAAATAGATAAGACTAGAAGAAATTAATGAGGCACATGTTTTTAATTCTTTATCAAATTGAACTTCAAGTTCTAGTAAGCTGATGGACTTTTACTCTTTATTATTTGCCCCAGTTCTCCTTACTCTAAGATTGTATCAATAGGTAACTTCGTCTGCTTGAGTTTCCAATTATCTGACCTTGTCTTCCGTGGTTCACCTACTACCTGAAGACAGTGACGTACCTGGGTTGGATCCACCAAAAGTTCTACAATGTTCAGATTGTTGGAGTATGGAATCTTGCGACCTTTCAACTCCTTCATCCAGTTCTTGTTCAACAGACTTCGGAAGTCTTGATTGAATGGGCCAGAGTAAGACAGGAAGGCAGTACAGATCAAAATGTCTCCTACTAATCTGAAAAGTCAACAGATCAGGCATGGAAATTTCTTCTAATCATGTCTTTTCAACACTTTTTTTTTCATTGGTTCTAATGATTTATTTTTAATGTCTTTTTTAATTATCTGTTTATTTCAAATAATATCTATATCAATGATATTTTTAAAAATAATTTCAATAAAACTCTAAAATCGCCAAATTTAAATGTATATCTTATCCCATATAATGCTTTTGATAGTAAAACAATAGTAAATGTAGGTTAGAGACTTTACCTTCCAATCTGTGCTTTGAATTCTTTACTCTGTTCTGTCCATCTCTCTTTCTCACTTCCAAGTCCATTGATCAGGGCAGACGCAGCAGACATCTTGCGTCTGCAGGTCTCAGCATCATCCATCAGAGCCTGCTTCTCAGACATGGCCTTGTCGTACTCTGCCTGCACAGCCTTCAGCTCAGCTTCTTTGGCATCTAGCTGTGCTTGAGCCTTTTCTAAATCATTCATGGCTACTTTCAGACGGCCTTCTTGGATTGCCAGATTGGCCTATGAGAAATGAACACAAATATTTTTAAAAAATGTCTTTCAGGCAGCTTTATTGGATTCTCAGACTGGTCTGTTAGGAATGGACAAAAAAAAACAACAGAAATTTAAAACTTAAAAGCCAAAAAAAGCCCCATGGTTTTTTTGGCATAAATGCTTTTACAACATATAAAGTGAAATTGGCTTATTTCTTTTTTGTCCATTGTTTTTAGGTTAGACTTTTCAATGGTGAGCTTAAAACTGGAAGAACTCAGAGACTTAACCCAAACTTGGAAACTTCTATATAAATTCCAACATCTCCATTGTGATTTAAACAAAAGATTTTGGATAAAGCATCTAAATGCTTAGGCAAATTAATGACTATATAATATCTTAAATTGAAAAGGTTGAATCAAAAAAAGCTCACTTAATTTTTTGAAATAACCTTTGAATTGTTTTTAGTCTAGTACACACATATTTAAATGCTTACATTGATTTCAATTTTATACAACACAAACTTATATCAGTGGTTCCAAAACTTGTTCTTTAATGGAACACTTAGCACATTCTGAATATTTAGTGGAACACTTTGCAAATTCTGAGTATTTAGTGGAACACTTTGCTTATATTTTTACAGAGGTTGCCCTACTATTGAATTATTCCAGTAGTTTGTGGAACACCTATTCAGGTCTTGTTAAAAACTAGGGTTTAGAGGAACACAGTTTGGGAAACACTGACTTACATCCGTCAAATTTTTTAAAATAATTTTGTTAGTGATTTCAGACACAGTGAGAGGTTAAAGGTTGAATGATACAAATGACAGTTCCTTTTTATTCCTGCCATTCATTGTTAACTTCAAAAGTGCATAACAGCTAGTCACTGCAGCTGGGGGGATGTTCTAACTCTGACTATTGGTTGAGAGGCTAAGTGCGCTTGAACTTGACTTGGCTTGGCTACCTAGAAGGGGGCTCGAGGTTCGACACCCGACTCGGGCACAGTTGTGTTTACTGAGCCCCTAAAGGCAGCACGGAAAACCAACTCCTAGATACCCCCTCCCCTCCCCCCCCCCCCCACTGGTCCACAAATGAGATTGGACCAAAAGCGCTCTGAGCATGCTATAAGCATGAAAGTAGGGCTATATATAAAAAAGCTATAAATATATATATACTGACCTTAAGGGGAAGGACTTCCTTGTTGATGAAGTAGAAGACATACATAGACTTTGTCCAGGACAGCAGACCAGCGACATCACCGCAGACATTCTTGGCAATGTCCAGCGTGTAATCCTCCGCATTCAGGTAGGGCTCAATGAACTCGCACATTTCATCGTTGATCTTGTCTTTGTCATACTCTACCAGATTTTTCAAAAAGTTGGTGTCTGCCATTAACTGGAGCAAGCAAGAACAAAGTGAAAGAGAATATTAAATCTTGTAATGCAAAAAGTAATTGAAAAAAAAAAAAACAACAAACAAAAAAATATTGGTGAGCAGGTGCGGACTGGGTGTCAAAATCGGCTCAGGCATTTCTATACAATCAGGCTCATAAATTGCATATATGATGGCATCCAATTCTAGGCCTAACTGTCCTCAAAATCATTCTGCTAAGCTTGAGCATCGATAACTTTACACATTCATACAGTGAGCTCTATATTTGTATAAGAAATATGGGCCTTATATGTTGCTTTTTAATCACTCAGTGTGTAGCCCTTGAAAGGATGACTGCTACTAGATCTAGTAGCACTGTCTTCGGATGTAGGCTATTACATTATTTCAGAAAATTTATTAGATTACACTGTAGAGAGATTTTTTTCAACACGACGCACAGAGGGCCCCTTTTATAAGAGAATATTATAAAACCTTTAACAATTTAATACATAGTGGCATCTATGTGGCCCTTTCAGAGGCCCTAATGGCCCATTTGGGTACCGGCCCACTGGCCGTTTGCCAGAATTCCCATAGAGCCAGTCCGCCCCATTGGTGAGTAACAAAAAATGAAATTAAATGATTTTTTAGGGCATATTTTAAGTGATCTGATGAATATTAAACTAAATTTTTTTCCAGAAATTACTTTTATCTTATCTTATCTTATATAATACAGACGTTACTTCAAAAAAGAAGATGATTATGTCCTACGCGTCATGCATTTAGTCATGCATATTAACCAATGACTTAAATTCAGCCAAGTCACTGGTTTTCCTGGCTAGTTCAGGCAACCCATTTCATGCTCTAATAGCACTAGGGAAGAAGGAGTATTTGTACAAATTTGTCCTAGCATATGGGACGAGGAATGTGCCTTTATCTTTGTGTCTTTCAGAGTATTTTATTAAATTTTGTTTTTGTATTTGAAGATTATGGTTCAGTGTTTTATGTATGATTGCTACTTTACTTTTGAGCCTTCTGTCCTGAAGGCTTTCTAAATTTAGTGATTTTACTAAAGGTAACTAAACACTGCTTACAATAGTCTGAAAATTGAACTGATAAAAAAAAATTTAATGGATGTTAAAGCTAAAAGAAAGAAAACAAAGTCCAAACTTACTTTGAGAGAATGATTCCAGGAAGGTTTCCCAAATTCTGGCTTCTCAGGATCAACAGAGACAGAATTCAGTTTGCTTCTAATGAATTAGGTCAGGAATATAACAAGGGGATGAGAAAAAAATCAAAACTTTGGTAATGACTAAAAAACACAGCAACAGGTGAGAACAACAGATAATGTTGAATGAAGCTAGATTCTTTACAGAAATATGATAGAAATGGTTATCTTATCTTATCTTATCTTGTATATTACAGACATTACTTCAAAAAAGAAGATGATTATGTCCTATGCGTAATGCATTCAGTCATGCATATTAACCAATGACTTAAATTCTGCCAAGTCACAGGTTTTCCTGGCTAGCTCAGGCAACCCATTCCATGCTCTAATAGCACTAGGGAAGAAGGAGTATTTGTACCAATTTGTCCTAGTATATGGGATGAGGAATGTGCCTTTATCTTTGTGTCTTTCTGGGTTTTTATTTCTCCTAAAAACTAAGTTTCATGGTTAGCTGATTTGTATAATACAGGGGGTAAGTGTAGCCCAGAGATTTCAAACACTTTAAAAAGTGGAAGTACTATTAATGAAATTAAACAAATATTTACAAGTGACTGAATATTTTTTTTAATGTTTACAAACTGAAAGAAAGAATAAGCCTCCATAGAGAGAATGAATCTTCTTTTGGCAGTTAAAATTCACATGTAAATCTGTACTAAATAAATCTAAATGGTAAAGTCATAGCTGAGCCATTGAATACCCAGGACAAAGTTTCAATATCTCATTATGCTATGGATAGGTTGTCTTAATAGTTGGGGGGAAAGTAACACAGACTCAAATAAAAATTGAAAGGTAACTTTCATAGTAAATTGTTGTCCAAATCTAATCATTAAAAGTTTAACTGTTATCTTTATGGGATATTTTACAGCTGAATTCATTTAAATATTTTACCTAGTTCCCTAAAATTCAACAAATCAAAGTTATATAACCTACCTGAAGAGAATCAGCACACAGTCCATGATTCTCATAATCAGGTGAGGAGGTTTACCCAACCTTCTGACAGTGGCAATGTGGGCAGGTTTGATGGTGTTTAGGGCAGCCTCAGCCTCCTCCAGAGCAGGCCTGGCAGCCTCTAATTTCTCCATGGCAATGGCTTTGTCTGTGGCTATGCTGTCCACGATCGTCTGGGCTCTGTCCTTGACCTTCTGCACCTGGTTCTTCACTTTCTCAGCCGCTTGAGCCTGAAACAGAGGAGATGGTGTCGAGAATACATGGAATTATTCCACACTACTATCATCTACAATGACATCTATACTGTCATCTATAATCACATCTATTAAGACTTCTATACTGATTATCTAATCTGACATCTATGCTGACATCTATATTGACATCTATACTAAAATCTATAATGACATCTATATGCTGACATCTATATGCTGACATCTATACTGAAATCTATAAGATATCTATACTGAAATCTACAATGACATATATATTGACATCTACATTGACATCTATACTGAAATCTATAAAGACATCTATTCTGAAATCTAAAATGACATCTATGCTGACATTGATAATTGCATCTATGCTGACATCTATAATGACATCTATGCTGATATCTATAATGCATGCAGTAGTGCTAGCTAAAGGTTAATGAATTCTAAATTTGTACTCAGTTTGTATGTACAAATAAAATTGAACATACTTCCTAACATTTGCTCTAACATGGACAGTTAATGCTAAATTATAAAATAATAGAAATTGAGTTCTACTATATAGAAAACAAGAGGAAATGTATAAATAGACTTTCTATATCTAAACAAAACCTTAAAATTGGAACAAATAACCTGAATAAGATATTAGAAAAAAAAAAAAAAATTAGAAATATGTTAATAATAGGAGATTAATTCATTGAAATATAACCTACAATAATGTTTGACATATTTTTTTATAGGAACATTTTGATGACCTAAGAAGAGATACAAATGTGAACTGCACTGACCTGTATTGTCACTTGTTTCAACACAGCCTCGGCTTTCTCTGAAGCTACTGCCAACTCTTTCTCTTTCACTGCCAGCTCTTTGCTCAGCTCAGCCACAGCATGGGAGGCTTCTACAAGTTTCTCCAAGCCTGGACACAAACATCAATAAGTATTAAATCAAGTGCCAATCAAAACCTTTCAACAGTGTAATTTTAAAACTATTCTGACAAAGTAACTTTCTATGGCTATGGTTTATGTCCAGGGCTTTCGCAAGAGAGGCCTTGGACCTCTTAATCCCACACTCAAATGGAGTTTGATGATGATGACAATGATCTATGGCGACTCACCCGTGTTCATTCTGTTGGCCATTTCTCCAATCATGCTCTTCTTTCCAGTGTAAACATTCTTGTAGCCATTGATGAAAGACAAGTAAGACTTGGGAGTCACATGAGTTGAACGACGATATCTAGAAAAAAAATTAAAATAATGTAAACTACTAATTTTGTAGAGGGCCCCAAAAGCCATAATTTTTAACAGGACTTTGCTGGGATGGCTTATGAGGCAGATGGTGCGGTAGTTTCGACTGAGTTGTAAATTGTCTTTCTTTGGAAGGGTGATGATGAGTGATTGGGTCCAGGGCCATTTTCCTGACTGCCAGATCTTGTTACAAATCATAAAAAGTGCATTTATCATGGTTTCTCAACCTGCATGTCTAGAGCTAAAAAATATTTTCTCAAATTTAAATAAGCTTGGCTTTTTATTTATTCTTTAAGCAAAAGCCTGAAATAGTTTATAAAGTCAATCAACTGTGATTCTATTTTTGTCACCTGATCGCTCTACAGTGTTCAGAAGTTTATTCTACTCTGGTGCTACGACACTAAATGAGCTTGTTGCATTTAGACTTCTAAGATTTTATTTAAAGTATGGACCAGACTCATTTAACATTCCTCATCCCATTTGCTAGGACAAATTTGTACAAATACTCCTTCTTCCCTAGTGCTATTAGAGCATGGAATGGGTTGCCTGAGCTAGTCAGGAAAACCAGTGACTTGGCAGAATTTAAGTCATTGGTTAATATGCATGACTAAATGCATGACGTGTAGGACGTAATCATCTTCTTTTTTGAAGTAATGTCTGTATTATATAAGATAAGATAAGATAACATGCAAAATTATGGATCACTTGCAATCAGCATGAAATGGGTTGCCTGAGTCAGCCAGCAAAACCAATAACTTGGCAGAATTCAAGTCATCGATTAACATACATGAGAAAATTGACGTAATCAACTTCTGTTTTGAAGTAATGTCTGCACTTTACAAAAATAAGATATCAACTGTTTAATTCTCCAACCCAAAGCCAGGAACTTTAAGCTGATGCAGGGACACACAAGAAACATCATAAAACTAGCACTTGACAATGGAACCATTAAGTTTGAAGTTGGGTGTACAGAACTGGCCTAAATATATATGTACTAGCCTCTGGAAAAGTTGGGTGTACAGAACTGGCCTAAATATATATGTACTAACCTCTGGAAAAGTTGGGTGTACAGAACTGGCCTAAATATATATATGTACTAACCTCTGGAAGTAGTCAATACAGTTCTCTGCCACACCATCGTGGATGATGCCCATTGTGTGAATCACCTGTTTCTTTACTTCCTCTGTACAGATGATCTCAAAGTCTCTGAGGAAGTGGTCAGCCACTGCAATTAGGGCATCCTTGGGCCAGCGCTGGAACCAGTCCATAGTGCAGCCCGAGATAAGACCTGGGAACTTGAGTGCCCTCTGTCTGAACTTTTCACCGACCTATATAGAAAGAATATCCAAACATTAACTCAAAAGAATAAAAAATGAATTTTAATCCTTTTTTTTTATATTTGAGAAGTTTTAACACTTATCTAATTAAAGAAACATTTTCTAATTAACAAAATATTTTATATTTGGTATTCCTCAATAATTCACACTTTTTTTTTTAAACATTTGGAAACATATTTATAAAAGTAAACCAAAATGAAGCAATATGTTAGAAAACTTTTCACTGTATTTAGCAATGAGATACTTGAGAAAATAGAATTCAAGGTCCAATAAATTATTAAAGCACTTCCTTTTTTATTTTAGCTAACAACAAAAATTACAACTACAACAATAACATCTATGAAACAAATACATTGATATAAAATATTTTTAAGTTGATCAAAAAGTTAAATGTTTAAAAATAACAAAACAAATACAAATGTGGATAGTGTCCACATTGTCTTACATAAACCAAGGTCTGATAGGGAACTTTACTTTTTTTTATTATTATTTTTTTTTTACATAAAGTAAAAAACATAAACAGTGAAAAATGTTTTTCCTTACCGGTGAGAAGCAGAGAGAGACGTGCAGGTTGGCTCGGACTCGTGTCAGATAATACTCATACAGGTTTTCATTGCTGGGTGGACGCTTGGGGAACTCTTTCTTCATGACTGGCACCAACTCTCCCAGGATCTCATCCATCTCATCTCTTGCAAACAAGTTAGACACCTGCAGGGGGAGACAATTCAGACTGTAGATTACACTCCTTTATCAACATTCAGTTTTATAACAAATAACTGCAGCTAGTTGTTTATAGAAGTCTAAATAAACAATTTTCTGCAGCTAGTTATTTACAGAAGACAAAATAAACAATTAACTGCAGCTAGTTGTTTATAGAAGTCTAAATAAACAATTTTCTGCAGCCAGTTATTTACAGAAGACTAAAAAAGCAATTGACTTAGCTAGTCTACAGGAAGCTAAATAAACAATTGGCTTAGCTTGTTGTTTAAAGAAGATTAAAAACACTATATTTGTTAGATGTTGTGAACAACATGAAATGATACTGACAAGAATGTAGTCTGAACTTTCTTTAATATCTTTATGTCAGAATGACAAAAGTTACTCATCACAATTTATCTTAAGAAGGTTTTAATTATATATACCAGTATATAACTAGTTTTAACAAAGAATTAAAAACATTAGATTTCAGCTATATTTATACAACGCTAGTCTTCGAGTACAAAGCTTAGTGAGGAGTGCAGTATTTCACATGGCTATGCAGCACCAGCTTTATTTTATGTTGGATATAAGTTACTGACAATGATGAAAAACAATTCTGTAGTAATCTTCGCAAATAATCAATGAATATACTTTGAACTTTCAGATGCGCCATCAGAAATTACATCCTAGCCCAAACCGGGATGACAGCAATGAGGGTTCAAATCCAGGACCATGATGGCAACAGTCCAGAGAGCAAACCACATGACCAGGGCTGAATGAATTTAATTTGACTAAAAAATCTATCAGAGGAAAGACATGAATGCACCAGAATGCTAATCTAATGTACGCACATTGAAGCCATGCATTCAATAACTTACACCAGAATGCTAATCTACCTGGTCGCGTGGTTTGCGTGCTTGACTGTTGTTTTCAGACTTATCGAGTGTCCCTAGTTCAAACCTGCCAACCTCCCCTCCCCCCCCCCCCCCCAATCGTCCTGCAGGAGGTTTGGACTAGGAAGTAAACTATCTTCAACTCTTAAGGAACATCTGAACCATGGAAAACATTTTACAAAACAATCTAATGTACCCACTTCAAAGCCACGCCTTCACTAACTTACCACACCAGATGAGAGCATGTTGTTTAAGAACTCCAAGAAACCTTCATCTTTGATCTCCTGGTCAGTGAAGATGAATGTAATTCCTTTCCCTTGCTGTCCAGCTGTCCTATACAAGGACTTAAGGTCCTCCAAAAGATTGGACACATTGTAGGACCTAGGAGAAACAAATATTTGTAAGTTCAAATCCACTGTACCAAGAAACACAAACTCATTTTTAAAAATCTACCAGGAATTCAACTCAAAAGTTCAAGTCTGTTGTTTTCAATAGTTTCAATGAAAGTTTATTTGACAAAGTTCGACATAAAAAGGAAAACTTAGAATAAAAGTAATTTTGTGGAGGGTTTCTAACTGTTGATTATATGTTAATTAAAATGTCTCAAAACAACTTAAACTTTGGCAAAACATCTTTTGATTCTTTCATATAATCATTTTAAAAGACATAATATAAAAACACAGTTGTCTAAGAAATATAACATTTATATACTCATATGTTCATTCTATTTGACAGTATAAATACAAAATTGTAAATAACTTTTGCTGAACCTGAATATATTTCATTTACCCATAACACAACCTAATGACCTTATATTATCAATCTTTTCTTATGTATATAAAAATAGCTTTTGCATCTATGAATAAATAAATAAATAAATATATATTTCAAACTACTAAATGTCCAGTGAAACACTAAAACATGCATTACACTCTCACCTGGTAAGTGTGATCTGGAAAGTCTTGTAGCCTGCAATAAATGAGGCCAGCCTGGTCAGAGACTGCTTGCCAGAACCTCCAACTCCCACCAACAGAGCATGACCTCTGGGCGTGCGTATAATGCGAGACACCTTGACCAAGTGTGTCATGGCGTCACGGAAGAAGACCAAGTCCATGCCGGCACCTCGAATACTGTCATTATACTGTTGTAGGAAGTAGGAAAGTCTATCCTCCAGATGTTGAAAACTTTCAACCTGTCAATCAAACATTCCAATTGATGACATATATCTGGAAATCAGAAGTCTACATGAGAAGTCAAGTTTTTCAACTAGACCATTTCTACAACTTTCAGCATTAGGTTAGTTGTTAATGAGGCTCATTATCTCATGCTTCAAAGGGTAGGAATTTCATAAACAACTTTATTATATAGTAATATTATGAAATTTCATTGGAGTGCTTTTATTAGATATCTGGCAAAGCAAACTAAAGGTAGCACAAGAAATTTATTAAAGATGCACATCAGGTCAGCTACTAAAAGCTCAAATGTAATCAAAGCACTGCAACACTAGTGGGGAGCGTAGTCAAGAGGCCAAGTGCGCTTGAACTTGGCTTGGCTTGGCTACCTAGAAGGGGGCTCGAGATTCGACACCCGACTCGGGCAGAGTTGTGTTTACTGAGTGCCTAAAGGCAGTACGGAAAACAAACTCCTAGATACCCCTCCAGCCCCCCCCCCCAACTGGTCCACAAAATGAAATTGGACCAAAAGTGCTCTGAGCATGCTATAAGCATGAAAGTAGCACTACATAAAAGCTATAATAATAATTATAATAAAAACACTGAAAGAACTTTGCAACAATATTTTCTAAAATAAGAAATAAAAAATTTTTTTCTGAGGTCAGAGTTTTTCATATTCAATGTTCAGCTTAAAAGAAAACACTGCTCTAACAGTGTGAGCATGGTGCAAGTCCAGTAAATGATCAGATGGTAATAATTTAAGCCAGAATTCTGGCAAGCAGCAAATAGTTTGTCAACCAGGGTCTGACGCTGAGTAGCAGAGTAATACTTAAAAGCTTAATAAAAACTTACTGGCTCATAAATTTTGGGCATGTCAAAGTCTGTATCTTCTGGTTCATCTCCTGTAGCTTCTGGAGCATCTCTGTTTGGAAAGTTTGCATACAATGTATCAATGGTACCAATACAAATTTATATTATGATAGTATGTATAACAGCTTGCCGCCCTATGCTCTGAATAGCACAGAAAGATCTAAATCTTAAGTAAGTAAGTGTTATGGTGAAGTTGTAGATTGACATAATTGTATTAATCATAGCCTTTAAATGCTAACTGTAAGGTATAAATATATTTTATAATTTGATGTATACGAAACTATTTTCAGAGTGTTCAACTACTCAATCATTTAAAAATACTGTACTAAATTAATTGAAACATTTGTTAAGCTTCTATAGTAAAAAGCTAAAGTGCAAACTACAATATTCTAAGCAAATTCCATAAAAAAACATCTACTGTGACTAAACATCAACATCTATATAAATGGCAATAATTAAAATAATAATCCAAATAAATAACTCTGCCATAAATAAATAAATACATTACTTATTTTTATTCTACACTCTCCTGTCTTCACTAAACTTTGAGTACTAGAGATTTCCCCCTAAACCCAGCCATGAGCTAGACCTTAACACATCGAGATTATATCAAACAGATGTGAAGCAGAAGTTTGTGATACTCAGGCTTAACATTCTCAGATTAGGGCCAAAAAGGAAGTTTAGCCTGCCACAGAAGTTTGAGCCTCACAGACGGTTTAGGTTTACAGAAAATTAGGGATTTGCACAGGAAGATTGGATCTTATGAAAGCTTTGGATTTTTGCATTATATGGTATTTACATGAGGTTTTTAAATAACCTAAAGGTTCTGACTTAACTGAAGATGTATGCCACAAAGAAAGTTTGTCCAAAAATAAATGTATGCTTCAAAAAAGGGTTTGGATTAAGACATAATAATAATAATCTTTATTGTCCATGAGGAAATTTGTCTTACAATTTGTGCATTACACCAAACAGAACATAGTAACTATGACACATAAAAGTTAAGCAAGTGAATGAAATAATATTAACATTTCTAAATTCAGTTTAAGGTTATTTCTTAATGCTTGCTACTAATTTTTCAATGAAATCTAAGAAGATCCAAGAATACTCTAATATGTATAGCGTTTAGGTCACTAGACCAAGAATTAAAGTAGCAACATTCATTACCATAAAACTATGGTTCAAAATGTAATTTTTAAATGACTTTTGTCAAATATAGATATAGCTTTTAATTTTGTGTATTCAAGTTTAATTATAACTTAAATGTACTAGTAGGTCTATTATCTACCTTGTTAAATCAAATAATTATGGGATAAATATTCATACTTTATGTACTGGTACCATCTATTTCAATTATATCCAATTGTCATGCTACTTAGTCAAATCAATAGTGAAATTAAGCAAACAGATGTATTAGATAGGAAAGGTTGCATGGATCATGAATAAAATGGAAAGGTTTTTAATTTTGACAATGTGAATATTATAAATATTTCAATTCTTTGATTTAATGTTTTACCTATAGAATTAATCATATATTCCTTCTTTTTTCTTTACTTCTATTAAGATCATAAAACAAATAAACACAACAGCCACTGCCAGCAATGTCACATGATTCAGTCAAGTGACAGTCTCAGTGGCTGTATGCCCACCTCATGAAGCTGGTAAAAAAGTAATTGTCCAGGATGAGCTCCCCTGCCTCCTCGCTAATCTCCTCTGTCACCAGACGTCTCAGAGTCTTATCAAACCAATTCAAGTCTTCTACTTTAACAAATCTGTTGTTTAGTGTTACATAACAAAAGCAGGTTAAAGGTTAGGGGTCAAACACAAGCAAAGGTTAACACAAGGTTGAAACACAAAAACATTAAATTATTAACAAATCAGGAAGTAGGCTCAAAAAGGACTTTCACGTTGACTCTTCAGTCCTGGAGACACAGAAATAATTTGACATGCATTAGTTAAAAAAAACAAACAAGAAAGCATGCAATATTGAAATGCTCACTGCAAACGTTATAAGTGAAACTCACAATACAAGACTAAGTAAAGAGTGCTACACACATCTAGGCCAAATCATTAATTCGACAAATATTCAAACATAGGCTGTTCAGAATTAAAATTCTGCTTGCATTAACACAGTCATTTTTTTCTGCTAACATTAAAACAGTAAAGAAATTAGTTGTCTCCCCCTTTCAGACTTTACAACCTATATGGCTGATGATTTGAATGCCATCTGCTTCTGTGGCCCACAGTTTACGAGGGTGTCAAGTGGTCAGTACAATGACCAATCACTTTTACTTTTCCCCAACTAATGGCAAGTACCCATTAGAGCTGGGTAGACTCAGAGGCACCCTAAAATCGCTAAATAAAAAAACCCAGGATTCCCGTTTGGCTGCCACTCCGCCACAGCGCCTTAAAGAGATTACTAAGAAATTAAATATATATTTAACATTGTTGTAAAATGTTTAATTCTTAAGTCTGCAATTAGATCTAATCTGTATTGAATGCTAAAGCCTATGTTTGACTAAAAAATATTTCTGTAAACTAACAAAAAAAACATCTATGAAAGAAACACATCAATAAAAAAAAAAGTTAAATGGATTATTTGATTTTCCTGTATTAAAAGACACAATATCCTGGGAAAATATTTGCTTTGAAGAGATACTAATTATTATTTACTATTTAGCTCAAAGTTATGAAATAATTCAAAAATTATAAAAATAACTTTAACCTAGGTTTAACTAATAAAACTTTATCAGCTCTAAACAATTTTACATTAAAGCAAATTTTGTTCCTTTTAACCGTATCTGAGGCTTTTATTTTAATGCTTTATATCAATTCATTTTATTAAACATCATAATGCTGCTGATATTTTCCCAGCATAATGTTAGTCTAGTCAACCTGCTACACAGTGAGACTACACACACAGCAAGGGGGCAAACAGGAAAAACCCTGAAAAAAAAGAGCTTCATAAAGCTACCTCAAAAAGTCAACAAAAAGGTCATTTTTGTCTAAGAATGCAGCAACCGATTCACCGCACTCTTCATTGACAACACGAGACATTGTCTTTGTGAACCAGGCAGCGTCGTCGAGACTGGTGAATCTGCCGGGAGGAAATCCAAACAATTGTTGACACAGATGATAGAAATGGAAATGAAAAATGTAAATCAATTAATCGTTGTTCAGAAACGAAGCTTTGTTCTGAAAGGAAATCATAGATTAACCACACACAAAAAAAATGTTACACTCAAATCGTTCCTGTAATAAGGGAAGTCAGATGTTGCTCTGAAATGTAAGTGATATAGATATTCTTTTTTCAGGCTTCCAGTTCACAATAAATAAATGAAATTTATTTTATTCTCTGTGGAACAAAACAATACATAAATTTATATCTAAATAAAATCAAATTTACCTGAAAAAAAAAATTACTATTTTATTTAAAAATGCAACTAATCAAAATATAAAAATACTTTTTTAAAAACAAAGCTTATAAAAGGACATTTACTGCAATATCTATGAAAACTGTAATATTTATCTCCCTTTTCTATATAAAAAAAATGTTAATAAACTGATTGGTTAATGTTTTGATTGGTCATGTATTGCCTTAGACAATGAATAATTATGCCAAGTCTAAGGTTATCTGAGTATGGGAAATGGGAGAAATATGAAAAGGAATTTTGAAAAAATCTAATAACTTGGGAACAATATATTTTATTTAGGCTATGGTACAGTTAATGAAAGCCAAAATGGCAATGGCTGTTTCCTGGAATTCATACAGATGAAGATATCATCTCGTTGTTACTAAAATGTACTAGTTATTTTTCTAAAGGATGTGCACATCACCTGTCAGCGATGACACGACAACACTCATGTTTCCACAGACCCATCACAAGCTTCACATCTGTTATAACTGAACTCAAGGTGTTCAACATCCCTTGCCAGATACGGGATAAATCTCTCAGGTTGAAAATGTAATGAAATTTGGCTGGAGTTGGTAACATTTTAATCTGAAAGGCAACAATTGTTAAAGGCTACTATTCCATTTTTTTTTACACAATTTAAAAAATAGTAACATATGTTCCTGGCCAGAGAAATTTAAATGGGAAAAAATATTTAAACATTTTTATCTCAATATTTTTGTTGTTTTATTAGATGCATATCTTCTGAAAAGAAAGTACTATACCATAACCTTAATTTCTTTAAAATTCTATAATTTAATATAGGCTTTACAAATAGAAAATTTTTATTGGGGACTTTAAGTAGAGTCAATTTGCAATTACACAGCCACATGTATGTTGTAACTATATTGACTTGCTAGACTACTATACATGATAAGAATTTCTCAAACCTTAGTGAGTTGCCACAGTCTTCTGGTGATGGGAACTAAATTTTTCACCATGGCGATGACCTCTTCTTTAAATCCTCTCTCCTTGCAGAAGTGACCCAGTCCAATGACAGAGAAGATCTTATCAATGGAGGGGTTGGATGGCAGGGTGCAGTTGAAGATTGCAAACTGGCGCTTCAGACGTTGTGGGATGTCGTTACGACCTCCACCTGGTTGAATCATGGCTGCCAAGAACTTTGTGTTGAGGAAAAAAATGAATAAAATAATTTCAACAAATCATTTATAATGAGCTTATCATTATGAATTAATTTTCACATCTAGACATCTACTACTCATTGCTGCAGTAAGACTATTCAATGAGATTATTGGTGAGTTAAACTGTCAAGTACAATTGTTTTAACCTTTTTTCAGTATATGTTTAGTATAATTACATAGCCAACAGTGTTACAAGTATCAGAACTACATACATTTCCAATCAAGAGTTTAGTTAAGAAAACAATGAGACATATCAACAAATTAATGACAATCTCATTGTGATTTTGTATCTAAACTTCCATAGAATGGTCCTGGTCATATATTTATAGCTTTTATATAGTGCTACTTTCATGCTTATAGCATGCTCAGAGCGCTTTGGTCCAATCTCATTTGTGGACCAGTGGGGGGGAGGGGGTATCTAGGAGTTGGTTTTCTGTGCTGCCATTAGGCGCTCAGTAAACACAACTCTGCCCGAGTCAGGTGTCGAAATGAAAGCTTTAACAAATTCCTGTATTAAATGCCTCAGATTAAGGCCTCTCAAAGAGGCTTCCATTACTTCATCAGTCTAATTAAGCCCACACCCTACGGCTCAACATAAAAATTTTAAAGAAAAAAAATGTGAGGAAGTTAAAAACTTTTGGATAGTTGAGTGGTAAAACATGTAGCTTCCAAATGGGGGGAGGGGGGGGTCCCTGGTTCGAATCCTGGTGAAGACTGGGATTTTTAATTTTGGAATCTTTAGGGTGCCTTTGAGACCATCCAGCTCTAATGGCTATCTGACATTAGTTGGGGAAAAGTAAAACCGGTTGGTCTTTATGCTGACCACATGACATCCTAATTAACAGTGAGACACAGAATCAGATGAACTTTACATCATCTGCCCCATAGATCACAAGGTTTCAAAGGGGAACTTTACTTTATCAAAAAAAATTCTGAACAAAAATCAAGTTGAAAAGTATCAAACTTCTTTTGATTGCACAAAGAGTTAGCATGATAGCTTATGCTGATCTAGACCTAATTGTGATTTAATTATGATAGAAATTGATTTTATAATGCAGCTGATGAATATCGTTCATAATGACAACACAGAATATACAGAGAAAAAAATAGCAAATAGATTTAGAAAATAGTAGACACTAGGCTGCGGACATCCTCCTACCTGCATGTCCACGATAGTGGTGAAGTCGCCCGGTTTCTCTAGGCTGTAGAAGCCGTGGTTCTCCATCAACTGTCGGACAATTTCATTGGCTATCTGGTCTCCCCACTCGTTGATGACAGGCATGTTGATGTCATCTATAAACACTGTAGCCTTCTTGCCAGCAGGGGGCCCATAGGTGGAACCAACTCTCTTGTCCACGTAGCTTTCCACAGTTCTCTAAATGTTTAAAAAAACAGAGCTACATGTAATCATATAGTTACAGATTTTCCTTCCATAATTAAGACAACAGATGCCTTAATGCACATAAGCACTTGCTAGAATAAAAGCTTTCAATTGGTTTATTTGATGTGTTACTAGACAACTGATACCAGGCTTTAAAAGACTAAATGATACCATTGATTTATCATCACTACAGTCATACCACAATCACAGAGTTCATTTCTTTAATTTTTTTGTAACTTCATAGTTTAATGTTTATACAAGTACATAAAAGACAAATACATAAAGCTGTTTGTGTGCATAACCAGTGGTGTAGCTAGGGTGGGGGGAGGAGGGGGGAGAATTTGAAAATCCCCCCGGGCCTCCATTTGAGATGCTTTTTTTACATTAAATATTAAATATTACAAAAAATGCAGGAGCACAAAATGATGGAAAATTCCTAGCTATGCCCCTGTGCATATCTTTCATGTGAGAATATTTGCATAGATGTTAAAGTTGTAATACTGAGATGGACAAAGGTAGTCAAACTGAATTTTCATTAGTATGAACCAATAAAATTATTTTATCTTATAATCACTTATATTTAGTGATCAATATGGCATCATTTTTTAACAATTATTTAATAGTTCAAATATTATTGATTATTTCTATGAATAATTTTACTGATTTTATAAGAAGACCATACAATAATGAGTTCAGTATTAAAGGTTTGAGCTCTTCTAACTTAAGGAAAAGAAGAAGAGGCAGAAAGAGAAAATGATGAGAAGACTACATAAAAGAATGGACAGGCCTGTCAATGGGGGAAATTCTATCCAAGGGAAGAGAAAAAGTCTATAAACTCTAATGGGTGCCTGACATTAGTTGGGGAAAAGTAGAGGCGGTTGGTCATTGTGCTGGCCATATGACACCCTCGTTAACCGTGACACCTTCAACTATCCCTTAGTCTTAAAAAAAGAGATTTTAGTGTTAGAACATAGGTAATTAGGTGATCGTAGTTTTCTTTTACTGCAAGCCTACTCAAAGATAAACTACAAGACAAGGCTGCGGTAGTGCCTACCTGGAACATCATAGGTGTGGTGGCTGAAGAGAAACTGACCGACTGACCAATATGGTACTCTGGGTTGTACTGTCTCATGTAGTTGTTGATCATGACAGTTTTGGCAGTGCCCTGCTCACCAATCAAAAGGACGGCCTTGTTCTGCTTGGCTATCAGGTTGACCAGGTACTCTGTCCGAACATTGTCAACATTAGGAACCAAGATACTGGTGTACTCTGGCTCATGGTCAGTTGGGTAGACATAGTTGGTCACTTTCTCACCCCAATAGATCCATTTTCCTGGAAATATAACCAAAAAGACTGTAAAGTTGTCCCTCCTTTTTTTTAAATGACTAAGCTAGTGCAGTAGCTTTAAAAAAAATTATTAGGACTGTAATCAATGACAGGAAGGTGCAGTGGCTGAGTGGTAAAGTGCTTAGCTTCCAAACCAAGGGGGTCCAGAATTTGAATCCTGGTGAAGACTGGTATTTTTTATTCCACCCAACTCTGAAAGGGTACCTGGCATCAGTTGGGGAAAAGTAAAGGCAGTTGGTCATTGTCCTGACCATATAACATCCTCATTAGCCATGGGCCACAGAAACAACCTTAACATCATCTGCCCCAAACAATACTCAGAAAAAAAAATATTTCTTGTTACATATCCTAGGACAAATTCATACTTTTCCTTCATTATAGCCATAAGTACCTGGAGCTCATTGCCTAAATCAGCCAGGGAAACCAAAGATTTAATCAAGTATGACTTTAATTAAGATACATGACTTGGTTAACATAACATATGGAAAAAAATATAAAATTTGTATCTTCTTTTTTGAAGAAATGTATAAAATATACAAGATAAGAAGATAAGATAATCACATAAGAAAAATGATTTTACAAATTCTAAACCATGAAAGACGCAAAACAATGACAGCTATTACCATCTGTGTCCACCATAAAATCAAACATGGTGGCGTCCAGTCCATCTGGTATTTGGGGCAGATCAAGCTTGATGGTCTCATGTTTGCGGAGGAACTCCTCCATCCTGGCTCTGCCATCCAGCTCCAAGAAGGCTCCGATGCTCCACATGAGACAGAAGATGTAGAGCCTCTCGTACACCTCCCTCGACAGCTGACCAGTTCCTTCTTTGTCATCTTTCATAGGAATCAGGCCAGTCAATAACTTGCAGGCCTGAACATATAAAGTTATGATATCAGCAAAACATACAAAGTTATGATACTAGCTGAACATATAAAGTTTTATTACTAGCTGAACATACAACTTTATGATACTTGCTGTATATACAAAGTTATAATAATAGCTAAACATACAAAGTTATGATACTAGCTGAACATACAAAGTTATGATACTAGCTGAACATACAAAGTTATGATACAAGCTGAGCATACAAAGTTATGATACCAGCTGAACATACAAAGTTATAATACTAGCTGAACATACAAAGTTATGATACTAGCTGAACATACAAAGTTATGATATTAGCTGAACATACAAAGTTATGATACTAGCTGAGCATACAAAGTTATGATACCAGCTGAACATACAAAGTTATAATACTAGCTGAACATACAAAGTTATGATACTAGCTGAGCATACAAAGTTATGATATTAGCTGAACATACAAAGTTATGATACCAGCTGAACATACAAAGTTATGATACCATCATAGTGACATTAACTTTTGATTTGTATTACTTATTTCACAAGCAATGAAATGTTCAATGAGATGAGTCCTATTTCTTATTTTATAGAAGGCATCTAACAACAATTAATACATAAACTTACCTACAAAGAAACACATAAACTCACATAAAAATAACAAGAACACACATAAACCTGCATACGAGGCTTCAACTTAGCTTACTTAAGTCAACTTAGACATATAAACAACATATAAAGTAACACATAAGCTAGATTATTTATATAAAGTAATCTTTTAAAGTAACACATGTCAACTAGCATACACAATCAAATATGTCAACTACAAGATTTATAATGGTAGGTTTTGAGTTGAGTAAACTAATACACTGTTTGAAAGTCTAGCACTGTTTTATTAGACTGAGTGCAATCCTAAAGGTTTTTAAATATATTCTGTGCTGAAATTGTTTTTTTTTAATAAAAGAAGGGCTCTAGGTCATTGTTTCTATCTAGTAATTCAATGTTACTTTTTGAAAAAGTAGTTGAAAGCAAACAAGCAATAAAGAAATATTTAAAAAAAAAAAAAAACTAGATTTGCAATTTACCTGAGAAATAACAAAAGCCTCCAAGATATCCATTTTAAACTCCAGGTTTTGAAGAGCAAAATTCCACAATGCTGTGAAGGAACTGTTGAAGAGCTCTGTCAGGATATCTTTCTCATGGAATGGCCGATGATTCAACCAGCCCTAGCAGTATAAAATAATTCACAGCATTCCATCACATATTAAAGTAATAAATATAGTAAGTTGAAATGGTGAGCACCTTATGTAATGTTTTCCCAGTATGTTAATATATATGTACAAAGTAATTATCCCCCAGAGTATTTCAACTAGCTTTCAAGTAAAATTAAAGCAGTATTCTTTGCTAGTGGTCTCTGTACTTCTATATGGTTGTGAAAGTAGGACACTGAACGCTGAGGCTGAAAAAAGAATTCAAGCCTTTGAAAATAAATGCTACAGAAAAATGCTGGAAATCAGACACTAGGAAAAGAAGACAAAAGAGTTTGTACTGTCTACAAGTCAACACTCTGCCTGGCAAAATGATTAACTCCTCAATACTGTGAAGAGATAAAAGCTGAGCTGGTTTCATCTTATTGTAAGACATGACTCGCTGTCAAAAATAATCCTTCAAGGTACAGTGGACGGAGCACAAAGAAAGAATTGTCCAAAGAAAAGCTTGCTGGACAATGCAAAAGAATGAACCAGCTTCTCTCTTGATACCTACTAAGAACATCTGCCCATCAGGAAAATTGGTGGGATTCGGTCACACTCTATGAAGAAAGTGAATGGACAAATGAGAAGAGATAATTTTAGGAATGGACAAATGAGAAGAGATAATTTTAACTATGATATGAAAGGACATTATAACAGGATAGCTAAAGCAATGAGAACAATGTCAAAGCTGCAAAATGTCTGGAACAAAGCTTTGTTGACTATTACTACTAAAGCCTTAGCTTGAACCTATGTATTAAGTACTCTGTTATATAGCTATGAAACATGGCCCAACTACTTTAGGCAGGAAAAGAAACTAAATAGCTTCCACCTAGGATATTTATGGCGCATACTGAAAATAAGGTGGTAAAATAAAATCACCAAAATAAAGTCCCGCAAAGAGCAGGATGCCAGGACATCCTGGCTGTTAACAGTAGACACCCTGACTGGCTTAGACATGTACACAGAATGCCATAGGGCTAGCTTCCACAGGACATATTGTGCAGTGATCTAATGGAGGGCAGAAGAGCTGTAGCGTGTTCACCCTTAGGGTACACTAGCCTCAGTGTGTTCACTTCCATGCTAAACATGATCCTGAAGATGTAGAGCCTCTCATACACCTCCCTCCACCACTGGCCATTCTATACTAAGAGTTTCCAAAGATACCCTAACTATATGATATTTTTCCAGATTAACACCAACAGTTGGAAGAAGAAAGCACATGATAACCCATTATTACTATTATAGCTTTTATATAGCGCTACTTTCATGCTTATAGCATGCTCAGAGCGCTTTTGGTCCAATCTCATTTGTGGAGGGAGGGAGGGGGTATCTAGGAGTTGGTTTTCCGTGCTGCCTTTAGGCACTCAGTAAACACAACTCTGCCCGAGTCGGGTGCCGAACCTCGAGCCCCCTTCTAGGTAGCCAAGACAAGCCAAGTTCAAGTGCACTTAGCCTCTCGACCACGCTTTCACAGGACATATTGTATTGTGATCTAATGGAGGGCAGAAGAGCTGTAGCGTGTTCACCCTTAGGGTACACTAGCCTCAGTATGTTCACTTCCATGGTAAACATGATCCTGAAGATGTAGAGCCTCTCATACACCTCCCTCCACAGCTGGCCATTCTATACTAAGATACACTGACTATATGATATTTTTCAAGATTGACACCAACAGTTGGAAGAAGAAAGCACATGATAACCCATTATTATTATTATAGCTTTTATATAGCGCTACTTTCATACTTATAGCATGCTCAGAGCGCTTTTGGTCCAATCTCATTTGTGGACTTTAGGCGCTCAGTAAACACAACTCTGCCCGAGTCGGGTGTCAAACCTCGAGCTGCCTTCTAGGTAGCCAAGCCAAGCCAAGTTCAAGCGCACTTGGCCTCTCGACCACGCTTCCCACATATAATAAACAAGAATAAATGAAGGGTCTTGGATAGCATATGAGATGGAAAAAGGTTGAAAATGCTGCTGCCTTTGATGGTTACTGATTCCCAACTTGTTACCATACAAAGGGTTAAAGTCATCCATCAAGAAGTAAAATGTCATAGATGACATCTAATAAAATGCTCTCCCAATAAACTTTTCTATCTAAGTGTACCGGTACCAAGCAATTAGACTCAGAGCATTTCAACATTGAGATGCTATTATTTTGGTAACCTATTGCTCATTAAACTAAAAAGAAAAAAAAGAAACCATTGACATACTTGTAATATAGGACTCCAGCCCAGACCAGAGCTACTCATGTACACCATGCCGTTTCTGGAAACTGTGGCAGGTGAGGCGTTGTCAATGTTGTGAGGCTCAAAGATGATTTTACAGTTGGGGGCCATGGGGATTCTGTCACCGTTGGCCAGGGTCAGTGTTTTGTTGTCGTCCAAAACAGAGTTGAGGTTCTCAATCCAGATGGCGTCCACAGGCCCATCAAGTACAAGCCAGATGTGTTCTCCTAATAATATATAACAGGCAGGACACAAGGTGATACATGAAACAAGCAAGTCATACAATAGTGGAGACAAGACACATTGAAAAACAGTTGATACATAGCAGGTAATAAAATGGTTGAGAGAGATGTGCTAACCAGTAACTAAGAATAGTTGATGACATAAAGCTAAAAATAGCAACAATGGAGGCATGGCGGCTGAGTGGAAAGCCCTTAGCCTACAAACTGAGGGATCCTGGGTTTGAATCCTGGTGAAGACTGTGATTTTTAATTTCAGGATCTTTAGGGCTACTCTGAGACCACCTAGCTCTAATAGGTACTTGACGTTGGTCGTGAAAAAGTAAAGGTGGTTGGACATTGTGCTAGCCACACAAAGAGTTTAACTTGGTTCATCGTTACTTATGAATCTTTTTGTTTTTGTATTTGCTAACCATAGGCCATAGATGACCTTTACACTATCTGCCCTATAGAAAACAGTTGATAAAAGGTCTGAAAGAGGTTAGATACTAGAAGACACCTTACTGAGTTAGAGGCTAGCAGTTAGTGCTGTGTTTCTTGATTTGTCTTTATGTCTCTACATTGTATTTACTATTTTCTTTCAATAACTAAAGTCTTCTAGTGCTGCTATGGCCTATTTGATGTGTCACGTCTATTTTGACATAAATTTGTTCCACCAGCAGTAGGCTTTAGTAATGTCAATTTACGTAATCATAAAATACAAGACCTGAGCCATAAAACTATAATTGTCATGGTCTGACATAAACACACAACAGACCTGCAACATGAAATAGTTAATATTATTGCTAATATGAAAAAAAAAAAGATACACAAGTAACAATGAACAAAGTTAAACTCTTTGTTTTTTAAAGAAATTAAAATGATAAGAGATTTTGATAAAAAGGAAGAAACAGTTCACTGTTTTGCCATCATTCCTATTAATTTTAAAATATTCATCCTGATGGGTTATCAAAGTTTAAATTTTTAAATCTGACAACTTAAATGTTTGACCTGATAAAATTATTTAAACACATATAATATTTAAGCCTAGTGGCTGAGTGGTGAAGCGCTTGGCTTCCAAACCGGGAAGTCCCAAGTTTAAATCTTGGTGAGGACTGTGATTTTGAATTTCAAGAGTTTTAGGGCACCGTTAAGTCCACCCAGCTCTAATTGACATTACCTGGCATTACCCTGGGTAAACATAGCCATAGAAACAGATGGCCTTTACATTATGTGCCATCTAGATAAGCAAGGTCTGAAAGGGGAACTTTATTCCCTTTTTTATTAAAGGTACTGAAAGAGTTACCTTTCTTTACACGAGTTGTTCTCCTCCACAGAGTTGAGAAAATGCCATCTGTCCAATCATTTGTAGCCACATCCAAGCGGCCAAACATCTGGGGTGCTGTAATAGCCTTGGGGTTCATCCTCCATTCTTTGTGTGGCTCACCACAGTCAGTCATTGCCTTCATTAGCATGTGTATGCAGCAGGTCTTACCAGCACCACTGGGGCCAAGGGTCATCATACCGTGACGGACTCGCTGAGTCTCAAACAGCTAGAACACAAGAAGAGATAAAGTTGTTATGTAATATTAACTCAACACACAAATGTACAACATTAGTGAAGGTCATGTACGCTCTAAAATTTATAGGCCCTTCACGTGCAAAAATTGAATTATAAAATATTTTATTATTTTTATATGATTCAATGAAATATTATCATTGTAAAGTATATAGCTTAGATTCTTCTTCTAGCCAGCTTTATTGCTGCTGAGCTGTGAGCTCTTTTGCAGACTGTGCCAAGAAAAAAAAATGTGCTGTTTTCTTCAGTTGTTATATAGTTTAGATAAGATTTAACCTTTTTTTATGAGAGAAAACAACATTTAAAAATGTAATAGCCCATGAATAAATCTAATTAAATAATATATCTTAATTAAAGACTACAATACACTTATAAATTAAGTAGTTGAAAAGATTACTATCCACTTTTCAATAATCATCACTTGATTAAAATGAGGATAAAATCCTTTACAGTATTATACATTATACATACTTGAACAAGTTTAATAGTCCATTCTGGGTGGTTAATCAATTTAGCTTCATCCACATTTTTAGCAATAGCTGCCTCAAGGTCTGGATAACCTGCCTTGTCCAATGTGATACCTTACAGAGATGAAATGAAATTTAAAATATAATGAATCCAACCAAAGGTGTTTTGAAACTAATATTTATTTCTATGGACATTTACCTTTTTGTATACATCAATAAAAATTGTAAAATATTCAATTGGTAAATAATAGTTTTATAAGAATGTTTTTTTAAAATGGTAAATTAAATTGAATATTGTTGGGTTTTTCTTTTTTTTATTGTTTTTTTTTTTTTTTTTTTGCAGTAGTTTATCCCGATGATGTAAGGTCAAGGAGAAAGACAGAGAGGAACATAGGAAGAAGATAGACAGATCATCTGTGGTGCCCCAACAGACTAAAGAATGGGTGAAAGTAAAAAAAACATAACATGCATATCAAGTAAAATTGTTCAATAATTCTCTTCCGAGTCAAATTAGTGTATTTGGAGTCAAAGTGTTGTATGTCAAGTCAAATTAGTGTATTTGGAGTCAAACTGTTGTATTTCAAGTCAAATTAATGTATTTCTGTAATAATGTCAAGTCAACTTATAATAATTTCGAGTCAACTATTTGTTTCTCAAGTCCTTAAGAAATTAATGTACACATTGTCGAGAATCAGAAATGTTTGATGTGCTGTACCTGGGAACAAGTCCCCAATAAGGGAGACAAACAATGGTTCATCCTGGTCCACAAGTTTGCTGAGGTTCATGTCCCTGAGTACTCTCATCACCACAGTCTGTTCTGTTTCTGTTGGATTCATACGCTTCACTGCTCCCAGAGTTCTTAGCACAGACAGGATGTTACGCAGACCAAAATCATAGTGCACCTACATCAAGTTGAAAACATTTGTATAAAGATGTATTATAAAACTGACTGGCTATTTATTTCTTTAACAATCATAACAATAACAAGCTAAGTATAACAAGGTTACAAAAGACAGTTTGTGTGGAAACACAAAGTCAAAATCGGCCCCCGAAGTGGTCCACCCAGGCAGGCTTCAATATTTTCAGAAAGAACATCCGAATGAAATTATATCAAAGACAAATGAGAGATAAGAATGGAGAAAGAAGGTTAACAGATCTTGTGTAGTGTCCCAACGGTCCCACAGATCAAAGGATAGGTGAAAGTGAATGTAAAGTTAGATGTGAACATGGCCTAACTAGTTCCCCTTTCAGACCTTGTGGTCTATAGGGCAGATGATGTAAAGTTCATCTGTTTTTGTGGCCTACGGTTAACAAGGGTGTCATGTAGCCAGCACAACGACCAACCGCCTTTACTTTTCCCCAACTAATGTCAGGTATCCATTATAGCTGGGTGGACTCAGAGGCACCCAAGGATTCTGAAATTGAAAATCCCAGTCTTCACCAGGATTCAAACCCGGGACCCCTGGTTCGGAAGTCAAGAGCTTTACCACCGCGCCTCCCCTGGCCTAACTGATGTCTTATAATTGATCTAATTGTTTTGAAAAAGCTCAATCTCTTATTTGAATCCTCATAAAAAAAAAAAAAAAAAAATTTTCCTCATTAAAAAAAAAAAGTTTAGGAAAATAAAGTTTACATGATTACTATTCGTTTTAAATTAGGTCTAAATTATGATGCATACTAATTAGCTTTTTCTCTTTAAAAAACTGCTTGCATAACTGATTTAAAAAATTAGATTTTTCGATTTCAGAAAAAATAAGTAGCCGTTGCATCAGAACTTTGAATGGTCTAAAATATTGTGATGTCGGATTTTCAATATCTTTTCTAGTTTACGAGATCTAAACAGGACGGACAGACAGAAATTTCGCACAAAACTAATAGTGTCTTTTCCCCTTTTCGGGGCCGCTAAAAATACAAAAATGTATAGCAAAGCTACATTCCAATGATAAAAAACATTAAATGATAATACAAGATAACTTGGTAACTAACAGAGTTGTGGTCAGTCTGTGTGCTGATTTTATGTGGTTTGGAAAGGAAATTATAGTAAAATGTGTTTTGGACCAAAGGTTGATTTGGTCTTTCAAGAGCTGGAAGACTTGGATTTATTATTTTTTGAGGGGACAATAAACACTATTATCTTATTAAACTTAGAGTGTTAGAGTTTTATGTTCTCTAAAAAATTATGATTAATCTGGACTATCGTATATGGGGCATGGTGGCTAAGTGGTATTTTATTATTTTATTAAAATTAGAGTGTTAGAATTTTATGTTCTCTAAAAAATTACTATCAATCTGGACTATCATATATGGGGCATAGCGGCTAAGTGGTAAGGCACATGGCTCCAAACCAAGAGAGGTATTGGGTTCAAATCATAGTGAAGACTGGGATTTTTAATTTCAGGATTTTTAGGATGCCCCTCAATTGCCCAAAGATCCCGAAATATAAAATCCCAGTCTTCACCAGGATCAGAACCCTGTTTGGAAATCAAGCGCTTTACCACTCAACCACCATGCCTCCACAAAGCTGTCAAGCGCAATGCCTGAAGGTGAACATCCTTAACTCACTTGCTTGGTCAGCTGCTCTTCACAAAGCTTGTACAGGGTGAAGAACTTGCGAGCCAGCACAATGTTGTCTATGAAACCGACAGCGGCCAGCTTGACACGGATGATGATCTGTCTGTCAGGCACCATCATGGCCACAGTTCTAAAGTTGATCTTCAAGTTTTCTGGAAGCTCTTGACGCCCAGCATAGCCAGGATTCTGAAATGAAGGGAGAATATCCCAATGAGCAAACCGTCAAACTGAGAATGGGAAGTGGGAGAAAAAAAAGTACAAAACCCAATAAGAGAAATAACTCCACATATACAGCCACATCTCTCAATAAGTAGCATTTATTTTCCTTTTTTTAATACCAAACAAAATAATTAATTACCAATAATTAATAAACTAAATGATTAATTTTTTGATTGATTCATGCTTTGTTAGGTACAACAAATAATTGTCTAAGGTTTTCAACTTGATCTGAGTGTAGGAGAGATATGTACAAAAATTATACCAGACAAAAAGACACAGAGAGTTGATATAAGATATTAAGATTTGTAATAAATGACCCTTTCTAATAGACTGTAACCTACCATAGTTAAGAAAATACCAAACTCTGTATTCATCTCGACATTGTCCCCATCAGTGAAGATGAAATTCTTCTTTCTTTCTTTCTTACAGGCAAGGACAATGGCTATCTGCTGGGCAGCCACAGACAAGACAGGGAGGTCAATACGGTTGAACTCATCAAAACATCCCCATGACCCTGACTGAGCCAGACCTGATGATGGCAAAGAAGTAAACTAACAAAGTAACAGACTATAATATCACAGTAACACTTTAAAGTATCACAGTAATTCATTAAAGTAACAAAGACACATATAATAATAATAATAATGACTAACATATAAAAGTTATATAAAATATGAAACATATAAAATGTAACATCAATGAAAAAATTAGTGCTTCAGGTTTTCATTCTTGAATAGGTTAATAATAATCACATAAAAAGGCTTATAAATATAGTTATCAACAAATTTTTTTTCTTTATAACTTATCCCTAATACCAGCAATTCCACTTAACGAAAAAAAAAACTGAACTAGAAAATTCTTTTTATTGTACTTCCATCTGCTGTAAGCAAAGTTCCCCTTTCAGATCTTACAATCAATAGGGCAGATAATGTAACTGTCATTTGTTTGTGCGGCCAATGTTTTATGAGGATGTCATATGGCCAGCACAAGGACCACTGCCTTTACTTTTCTCCAATTAATGTCAGTCCAACTAATGTCATCAGAGGCCCCCTAAAGATCCCATTCTTCACCAGGATTCAAACCCGGGACCACAGTTCAGAAGTCAAGCACTTTACCACATAACCATCTCATCTCCACATTAAGGAAAGACAAAAAAAACTAAATAAATATTTAAAATTAGAATTAAACTAGATAGGAATAAATAATTATAATAAATTCAAAGTTTAATTTTGTTAGCTGAACTACCTTTAAAGATTCTGCCCAAGCCTCTGAAGTCCATCTGATCAGAGCAGTTGAAGACAACAACATACTTTCCAAGACATCGACCCATATCCTTGACTGTCTCTGTTTTACCAGTTCCTGCAGGGCCAGCAGGAGCCCCTCCCATAGACATGCCCAGTGCCTGGGCCAATGTGATGTAACACCTGTACAGAAATAGCAAAAACAAGAATTACATAAGAAACATCTTAGACAGATTTAGTAAAGATCTTGAAAATACTGAAAATACATGTAAACCATTGATTTCAAATAGACCATTATATCAGCAAATGTTAATAGTACTTGAACTAGATATGGCCTCATTCAGTTCACAAAAGACTGGATCATCTTATCGACATAATATGAATGCATGAACATAAGCTATGGTTGGAATGATGTTGCCCACACAGCAATGTCCACCTCTACAAGCAGCTGATCTATCCAAAAAAACAGTTTGGAATTAGCAACATCACAGGCTCTGCCAGAGTGTAGTAATGAGTGCTGCAAGCTTCTTAAGAGTGCCAGTTCCTGATTTTTCATCAGGGTTGATTTCTAAAGACAATTAACTGTTGTCTAAGCCAGTAATCTTTGGGCAGAAAGGGCTTGGTAGCCTTCAATGACTACCCACCTAGAAAAAGGAAAACTCTGAATTCAAACCTCTGCTGCCTATACCTAAACACGGCAAAGAGCTTGAAGTAGCAAATTGTCAATTTATTTAACACATATCAAATATGTTGATTGATTAAATTTGTTTTGTAACATTCACTATTAGAAGGAAAAATTATCAGCAGACAATAGTTATTTTTATATTATTCAAATGTTACTTTAGGATGTGCTTCAGGTTACATGATGAAAAATATTTGCCTGTTACTCACAGATGTAATGACATTTACATATCAGTGAGGGTAGCGATGACATTTACCTGTCAGTGAGTGGTGTGATGACTAATCTTTCTGTACATCCAAGGAACTCATTCTGATAGCTAAAGTCCACATCAGTGATAGCAATCAGACACTTGTCTTGGTCCTCCACAAAGTAGAACCTGGACTGCTTCAGCCATTCAAAGTCAATTGGGGATTTCACATGGAGGCGACACTGAAACACAATAACATCAGCTCTAAATCTGTGTCACTTTGTAATGTAATGATACACTAACATTTTTCTTTATTATATATAATTTCCATACTGAATACAATCAATAGTTTTATAAGATTCTGTCTTTCTATTATGTTCTGTTTATAATTCATAGAATTATTTAACAAATCTACCTAGATCTAATCTCAAACCACATTAAAGGGGGAGCAGTTATGCAGGTCAAGCTTTTTTTAGTGTCTTAGATTTGATTTCATTGAGACACTCACAGTGTAGTTCAAACCAAATATTCTAGTTACATGAATGACTACATTAATAAAGATCAGCATAGATTGTAATTAATCTTATTATTACGGAAATATCTGCATATTCTAGAACTCTAAAATTGAAATTAAAAAAAAAATTAAAAAATATCTGTATATTATAGAATTCTAAAAGTGAAATTTTTAAGAAATATCAGTAAATTATAGAATCTATCTAAAAGTGAAATTTTAAGCCAACATTGACAATTAGTCAGGTTTCAAAGACATATTTAATATAAGGAATATGTGAATAAAAGTGCTGGCCCTCCTTATAATAATAAAACATATGTATTTTTGTGATACTGCATAAACACTTTAAATGCTATGACCATTGTACTAAGCTACATATCTATCTACCATACTTACCAAGTCATCAAATATGTCTCTCTGGTGGACCATGATGGTGATGAGGGTCTCAAACTTTGTCCTGTCCACTTTAGATAAGTCCATGGTGGTCTGGTCAATCAATGAGTTCAGCAGCTTCAGGAAAGAATCATTGGTCTGAGCCATGATCTTGCGGTCATATTTGGCAGTGGTCAAGGCCTCCTGTGCATCTCTAGTCCAGATCATCTGTATGCCCAGCAAACCAACCTGTATGTTACAAAAAATATTAAAGTTATTAGATGGCTGATATTTTGTCAAGAAATCTTCCCCTTCAGATAGTCCCTTTAGATATAAAAGTAAATCAACTCTGGCCAAAAGTACAAATCTTACCTGTGCAGGAAATGAGTTCAAAAACTCCAGCAAGTTGAAGCTTTGGTCCTGAATAGCCATAGCAGCAGTTCTGATGACTGCATGCAGAGATTTCTGGGACATGGTCATCAGACTCATCAACCAGACTTCAACATTGCCTTCAGCTTTTACAGGCTTCTCTAGCTGTTAAAAGTAATTCATTAATTATTATAATGTAACACTACCAAGTAAAGAACCAACAATCACCAATTTTACATCAGCAATTACAAAATTATAATTAGCAACACTCTTTGGGGCTGTAACATGCAACATACAGAACAAATTTAAAAACTTTTTGAGCAATGTATTGGGCTTGCTTTATTTTTATTGGATGCCTTTGCAATTGACAAAAGATTTAAGACTTATTGAAAATAAAATAGCAAAAGTTTTTCAAAGATAAGTAGCTTCTCAGGATAAAATCTTAAAGACAAGTGCTTTACCTATAGAATTTATCATTACAGAGCCACTTTAGGAATTGAGTTGGTGGAAAGATTTTCTGATTTTAATGGCTTTCTCTATTAACCCTTATGTTCCAAACTTCTCTGTTATCTAGTCTAGAGAGTGGCACACAATGTTTTCATTTTAGCAATGTTATTTTAGTTTAGATCCTTTGAATACTAGTCAATAGCATAATAAAATCACTTCAATTTTACTTTGACTTTCTATGGAAACATGTAAACACATGAAAACATTTTTAATAGAATAGAACTAAATATTGAAGCTGTTGACACAAGACCTATCCAAAAAGCATAGTTACACTTAAGAATGACATTTACAATTGAGCACAACTGACCTCAATAACTTCTCCTTCAGACGAGATGATGGACAAAATCTGATCATAAATCTTGTCATGGAAGCGCACGTTCTTGGTGTTGTCGAAGACGGATAAAAGATGAGCTTGGATGGTGTGAGGATCACTGGCCTGGCCAAGAATTTCCAAAAGTGCAGGGTCAGACACAAAGAAAAATCTGGGGAAGCTCAATCTCTTCTTCTCAAGGTATCTGAAACATGAAAACTAAACTTTAGAAGTGGTGAGAGGACCCTGAAAGGGAGATAATTTTTTTAATATAAATTTATTTATTTCTTCTAGCCAGCTTTTTTCTTTATAAGCTGAAGACTCTTTACATTTTTTTACACAGAAGACTCAAATCTTCATCACATGTGATTTTAATACAGAACTAAGACTAGAACAAAACAAAAATAAGAAAATGAAATTCTGATAATTTGAATAACTAATATATTAGCAAGATCCACCCCAAGAATGATTCATTAGATTAGTAAAAAAAAAAAAAAAAATTAGAGTTAAAACAAAATGATTTACTTCCTCACCCAGTGAGAGATTTCTGGCAGAGCTCCAGCTGCTCTAGAAGGTGAGGCAGAAGCTGCATCAGAGTCTCATCCCCAACGCAGCATTGGACCACATTTGGTGTTTCATGGGCTTTGGTCATTATCTTCACCCAAGACTTGTCAATGTTGCTGAATCGTTTGGCTTCCTAATCAAAGTTTTACACAAGTTGTGCAATTATTATCTTGAATTAAAATATATATAATCTCTAAGCATTGTAAAGAAAAACTTTTGTGATAAAACCTGTCTGTAATTCCATGTAATGTTATCAAAATCTTTCTTATCTTATCTTATCTTATATAATACAGACGTTACTTCAAAAAAGAAGATGATTACGTCCTACGCGTCATGCATTTAGTCATGCATATTTAACCAATGACTTAAATTCTGCCAAGTCACTGGTTTTCCTGGCTAGCTCAGGCAAGCCATTCCATGCTCTAATAGCACTAGGGAAGAAGGAGTATTTGTACAAATTTGTCCTAGCATATGGGACGAGAAATGTGCCTTTATCTTTGTGTCTTTCAGAGTATTTTATTAAATTTTGTTTTTGTATTTGAAGATTATGGTTCAGTGTTTTATGTATGATTGCTACTTTACTTTTGAGCCTTCTGTCCTGAAGGCTTTCTAAATTTAGTGATTTTACTAAAGGTGTTACTCTAGTCAAATGTGAATATTCGTTTGTTATGAATCTCACTGCTCTATTTTCTGTCTGTTCCAGTTTCTTAATGTTTTCTTGAGTTGAGGGGTCCCAAACGGAGGATGCATATTCTATTATTGGCCTAACCAAGGTTAAATAACATTTTAGTTTTATGTTCTTATTTGATTTATAGAAATTTCTTTTAATAAATCCTAATGCTTTGTTTGATTTTTTTGTAGTTTCATCAATATGTGGATTCCATGATAGTTTTTCATTTATTATAACACCTAGGTATTTTGCGTTTTTAGTCTGTGTTACTGGTTTGCCATGAATAAGATAAGTGGAATTAATTTGTTTTAGTTTTTTTGTTACTCTTAACAACTGACATTTTTCTGGGTGGAAAGACATGCTCCAATTTGATTCCCATTTATGTAATTCATCTAATTCTGTTTGTAAAATATCTGTGTCTTGTGTTGTTTTTATTGTTCTATATATTATGCAATTGTCTGCAAATAATCTGACTTTTGTTCCTGAAGTAATGCAATTTGGTAAATCATTTATAAGTAAATTAAAAATAGTAGTGGACCCAAGACTGTTCCTTGAGGTACACCTGAGTTTACTGTTATCGCTGTTGATTTAGAGCCATTTATTATTACAGTTTGTTCTCTCCCTATCAGAAAATCTTTAATCCACTGATGCAGTGGACCATTAATGCCGAAATATTTTAATTTTTTAAGCAAACTATGGTGGTAAAATGTTTGTAAAATGTTTTACATGTTTCAGATGTTCCTTCAGAGTTGAAGATAGTTTACTTCCTAGTCCAAACCTCCCGCAAGACGACGGGGGATGGGAGCGGGCAGGGTTTGAACCCTCGACCGTCGATAAATCCGAATGACAGTCCAGCGCGCAAACCGCACGACCAGGCAGCCATCCTGAACATCCATGGTGAACTTTGTCAAAAGCCTTAGAAAAATCTAGTAAGATAGCATCTATTTGTTCACTATTATCTAAACCTTTTGAAAAATCATCAGTTAGTCCTATTAGTTGTGTTTCACATGATCTATATTTCCTAAAGCCATGTTGGTATGGAGTAAGGACATTATGTTTGTCTAAGTGGTTTATGATGTTGCTACGTATTATGTGTTCTAGGATTTTACATGTGATGCTGGTAAGTGATACTGGTCTGTAGTTTCCTGGGTCAGATTTTTCTCCTTTTTTAAATAGGGGGGTGACATTAGCTTCTTTCCAGTCCTTTGGTACTTTGCCCTGGTTAAGTGAAGCCTGAAAGAGTATTTTGAATACTGGGGCTAGCTCATTGCTTAGTTCTTTGAGTAATCTAGCTGGAATACCATCAGGTCCAGAAGCTTTATTTGGTTTGGTGTTGGCTAATAGTTTTTGAATTCCATTTTCTTGTACTACTATATCTTCTATGTTGTCTACTTGGTTCAAATTCAGTAATATGTCTTTGTCTCCTGGGGCTGAGAATGCTGATGCAAAGTATTTGTTTAGGATGTTTGCTTTAGTTTCATTATCATTATGTATTATGTTATGTTCATCTTTTAATGGCGCTATGCCTGTTGTTTCCATTTTCTTAGACTTAATGTATGACCATAGGTTTTTGTTGTTATCTTTAGATATTACATTGTTTATGTATTCACTCTGCAGCTGTCTGCTTACTTTTTGGGTTAAGTGTTAAATTTTTATATACTTTTTTTTACTTTTAGAATGGGAAATTATAAGTAGGGTGAATCAGATTAACAACATATATGAGATTTCATAACATAAAAAAAAAATGCATTAATATTTATATATTTTGCAGATTTATTTAATTAGCCTATTTACCCTCCCACTTCCATTTATCAGTCCACACATAAAAAAGCCATTTCAAGACAGCCAGATATTTCAGTCTTGCACACCTTACCTGAGAATGACAGTCCTTAGGGACTCGGGGGAAATTGGGACTTAAAGGAAAGTAAATAAAGGGTCCAAAGGGTTAAAGATTTTAATGATTACCTACTGCTTGACTCACAACAAACATCACATTCATTAAAACGTATTACATACAATACAGTTTAAAAATAGAGAATGGTAAGACCATACAACATTTAAGATATAACTTCTGTAATGAAACATTGAGCTTTTTATTTTCAAAATTCTGTTCACCTTTGGCAACTGTTTAGCGATGTCACCCCCAACAAAGACAGCTTCCAGGTAAACCCAAAGGTTTTGAACTGTCATCCAGTTTTCAATGATTTCTGATGAATTGGTCAAGTTGGCCACCCAGGTTTGGATGTTCTTCTTGAAGGGAGCATTGTATCTGGCCAAATAATAAAACACAGCAGTAAGGGATGGTTTACGCGGCCACAAATTATTAGAAGTAAGTCCTTATAAAATCTTACTTCAAAACTATAGGCCAGTGACTTACCGGTTGCTAAGAAGTGAGCTAAGGACCATCAAGGAATCTTCCATAAGGGAGACAATTTCACTAGTTGAGTCTCCGCGCAGCAAGAGTTCTCCTCTGTTCTTGAAGTTGCCAAAAGTGAACTCTTGTGCTCCCCAGTCAGTAATGACTTGTTTCAATTTGGCTTCGATATCCTTTTCCTTAACCGCACTGATACATATGTCCTAGGCAAGCAGACGAAACAAAAGTTGGGTGTCAGTTTAGTGTAAAACAAAGGTTAATGAATTTTAGCAAGTCAATAAAAATTGAAATATTCAGTAAACAAACAATAACAGAATAACAGTAGGAGGCACAGTGGCTGAGTGGTAAAGCACTTGGCTTCTGAACTGGGAGTCCCGGTTTGAATCTTGGTGAAGACTGTTATTTTTAATTTCAAGATCTTTAGGGCACCTCTCAGTCAACCCAGCTCTAACCTGACATGAGTTGGGGAAAAGTAGTAAAGGTGGTTGGTCATTGTGTTGGCCATATGACACTCTCTTTAACCATGGGCCACAGAAACAGATGACCTTTACATCATCTGCCCTAAGGACAGAATGGTCTGAAATGGGAAGTTTACTAGATTAACAGTAAAAAGCTGTAAGAGCTGCAAAACTATATATCTGTATTTATTGTTGCTATTTATTTGGCAAAGACTGCTGAAACTACTTTTTAAACCTCTCAATATTTTACATGTTTCAAATGTTCCTTCAGAATAGAAGAGTATTACCCCCTAAGCCCAAACCTCCTGAGGTGGTGGGCAGGATTTGAGCCCAAGAGTATCGAGACAAGTCTAGACAGGATACCTCACGACCAGGCAGCCATTTTTCTATCCTGCTTATTTCTACTTACTTCAATTTCTTCTTTATATTTCAACAAGGGTGCCTCCAGAATGTTTCGGAGGGTGAAGTTCTCTCCCTCAATGTCAAACGGATGTGCTGTCACATCGGCTATTCTCTGCCAGTGCCTCTGCTTCATAGCTTTGTTGGACATGAGCTCCAGGAGAGGAACCATTTCATTGAAGTCATCAATAGTCTTCTTCAGGTCCTCAAAAGCTTGCCAGTCTTTCAAGGCACGAGGCAGCTTGCGACATCTGGCAGAAACAATGATTTATATCGACCAGTCAGAAAATGTGGCAACAAAAATAATACTAACAAAATAATTCTCATTGCCAAGTTGACTTTATGATTTATAATTTTTTGAAACAAAAATGCAAATCTTTATATAATAAGTCATAATGACTATATTGTTTCCATTTAGTGTTTTTCATCCCTGAAGAGTTTAATAGTAGTATGCCCTATCAATTTAGTAAAGAGAAATTTGAGTGCTAAATGTAAATTCAGAATTAATTCTTTTTTTGTCAAGAAATGTTTACTTTCAAAAGATGTTTTCAGAAAATGACTAATATCAAAGTTAAAAAGATTTTTTTTTTTAATTCAATATCCAATTTATTTTTTTTTAAATGTAAAACCTGTTTTGAAAATCTTGCAGTTCGTTGTTGATTTTATCAATGTTGACGTCCTGCCACAGAATGTCATAGTAACCATGAACTGTGTCAATGACGCTATTGTACAAGCCATACAGTTTCTGTAACAAGTTCAATTCTTTCTTGATCTGCAGCAGCTTTGGATAGTCTGATGGCTGGTAAAGAAAGATAACAAATGAACAAACCAAGGGAATTAATTCTTGTTTGAATTGATAAAATAGAAAAATTGTCGGTTTTAACTCTTTCTCACCTAATTGACGATACTATCGTTGATTTGACTGCATTAAATTATTTTTGGTTTTATAAACATTAACTTGAGTTGTATAAATAGAGCATGCGTTCCCATTTAACTCTATACCAAATAAAATATTGGATTAAAAAGTTATTGAAGTTTAATAATAACAAGGAAATGAACTTTAAATGAATAATTGCGTCGGATATGGAAAGTAATTACAGAGCAAATGAGTTAAATAATAACAAGAGGTACATTTAAACTATTGTTAATGATAACCATGGAGTTGTATTTCACTCGTTTCACTTTCTGTTCCAACGGTCATTTTACTTACCGCCAAACCAAAGAGTTCCTCTCCACCTGTGTAAGTGATGTACTTCCTGTGTAGTGTGTCAAATGTGTTCTGGTATATGATCAACCTGTCTGAGGCCTCTCTGGGGGGAACACCAGGAACCATGGGACCTTTCTATAAGGACATAAATCAAAAGCAGTTTGATTTGAAACTTCACTTCCTATTTTATTCATCAATTATAAGAAGGAAATAGTACTTAAACAAAAAGTTATGTGAATGTTTATAATAATAAGACTTGTCTTCCAGTCAGAAGATGCCCCAGCTGTGACCTACATATTTTGCCACATCTAAAATATCTATAATAAATATACTAAAACTATGCGGCTAAATGAGCCTGATTCCTAAGGATTGAAACACATAGAATTTTTTTTTTAATCAACAGAGCAGTGTATTATTTCCCTGTCAACAAGAAGGAGACTTGGGCTACAATGTTAAGCAAAACCAAAGTATAAAACAGGGGGATGTGGTGGCTGAGGGGTTAAGGGCTTGGCTTCTCACAATGGGGTCCTGGGTTCGAATCTCAGTGAAAACTGGTATTTTGAATCTTGGGAGTCCACCCAACTGTAACGGGCACCTGACTGTAGTTGGGAAAGTAAAGGTGGTTGGTCATTGTGATGGACACATGACACCCTGCACATTAACTATTAGCCTAAGAAACAGATGACCTTAACATCATCTGCCCTATTGATCGCAAGGCCTGAAAGGGGAACGTTACTTTAATGTACAAAACAATGATATCCTAATGGTTTAACAGCATGATGGACAGAGGGCAGGGAGCTGATTATTACACTGGTCATAACTTTATTTTCAATTGGCCAGGAAAACAAGTTAGCTTTATTTCACATGCCTCCTTAGCTACTTTCCTCTAAACTAAGCCTTAATTATAATTATAATTCCATTGAATAGGATGCCGGTTGCCTAACCTCATCATAGCTGGCATAGAAATTGTCACAGTCCACTTTAAATATTTTCACATTCTCAATCAGTTCTTGTTTGAACTCTGGCTGGATGATGATCAAGTGATCCTGGACCTCCACAGCCTGGACCTGCAGCCTCTCCCAGGAGTAACGAAGTGTATCACATTTCTCCGCCTCTTCTTTCTCTGGTTTCAGTTCATGTCTGTTCAACATGGCATAGGATTCCTGGTAAAGGAGAGATTGTATAACATCAAGACTTATTATAAAATTCTATGACTTTGAATAGGTTAAAGCCTTTCGAATATAAAGATTTAAACAAGTGAATTTTATATCAATAACCACTCAAAACTACACCCACTTATCAGCTCACCTCAATAGGACCAATGCACATGTCTATCCTAATTTCATTTTCTCTGATTTCTTTCAAGGAAGCCATGGCAAACCGGATATCATCGAGGTCTTTGATTGGTCGGGCCAGACGTTTGCTAAGGTCCTCAATGAAATTGAAAATTTCATCCATCTCAGCTTTGTATTTCTGATTGCAGTATTTCCCATACAACATCCTCCAGGACTTGGTTTCATTGATCAAACCAATTTTCAAATGTTCTAAAATCAAAGGGAAATTATTTTAATTTTTACTACATTCATTTCAAGAATTAGTTTTAATTAATAATTTTAAAAATAACTTTCTACTAAAGTTATACTACTTTAATAACTAGCAAATAAAAGGTTAATTTTTTTAAAGTTAATATTATATCTCTATCTATATATATATTTATATATTTATAGCTTTTATATAGTGCTACTTTCAAGCTTATAGCATGCTCAGAGCGCTTTGGTCCAATCTCATTTGTGGACCAGTGGGGGGGGAGGGGGTATCTAGGAGTTGGTTTTCCGTGCTGCCTTTAGGCGCTCAGTAAACACAGCCATGCCCGAGTCGGGTGTCAAACCTCGAGCCCCCTTCTAGGTAGCCAAGCCAAGTTCAAGCGCACTTAGCCACTTGACCACGCTTCCCAATGAGGCTAAAATAAATTAACTGGACCAGCAGGAAAAATTGTACACCATAGTTATTCAATGTTTTACTCATGAGTTCCAAACAGAAGTGGAGCACCTGGCCTGGCATGGGTTGATACTTGAATAAGGTTACGAGTAAAAACATTTTTGGCTACTGACAAAAACGTGATTTGTGTCAGACTTTGTCAGACTGTTTAAAACTCCCTTCAGCCGAATGCATTCAGAAACATTTGGATATGAGTAAAAACACTTTTTTCCACCAAGATTCAAAATAATTTATGCCACATTGGGTTTTAGTCTTATTACCTTACCTGTGTACAGAGCTATGGGTCCAGCATCATAATATTCTGAGAGGCTATTGATGGCCAGCTCTAGCTGTTCAAAGCCTCGTATGGCAGCTTCAAACTCTGACAGTTTGGGATCTTCCTTCATGAACTCTTCCATGGCCACATCCTTGTCCTTCTCCCAAATCTTGTGGTACTCGGCAAACTGATCCAATGCAGTGGTTACTTCCTGGTGGCAGAATAAAGTTAAACAAATGAAACTGTTTCACATTTTAGGTCTTGTTAAATTTTTAGATAAAAAATGGAATGCCATTAATATTATGCAATTATAAAACAGGTTAAACTGCATGAATATTATTTAAAGTATGATGAAAATCAATCGTCGCTCATTTATATTTTGTTACATTAAGCATTAAACTTTGTCTATAAGCTACAAAGACTTATCAGCTGTGTTTACATTATTACATATAAGACGTGTAGCTGGGACCTGAACGTAATCATCTTCTTTTTTGAAGTAACGTCTGTATTATATAAGATAAGAACAATGGGGTATAAATTTTAATCCAGAACTACTGAGCTTACAGCAATATTTTTTTTTTTCCTGAGACATCATATAACATTGAAAAAAAAGTGTTTTTAATTTCATTTTAAAAATTACCCTTTAATATACTTTAAAAAATAGATAAAGCAATAATATATGAACTTTTTAAACAATCTTTTTCATTCTTGACTGTTATGGTAGAAGTAATCAACTAGCTAATCCAATTACTGATAAACCAAATCTAAGCAGTAGCTCTTATCTTCTTATCTTATATTATACAGACGCTACTTCAAAAAAGAAGATGATTACATCCTACATGTCATGCTGCTGATATAACAAACAAGTATTAAGTTTGTGGTCAACATTATTTGAAGGCATTCTACAAGCACAAGCCCTGCTGGCTCTTAACTTTTGAGAAAGTGTCATTGTATTCTACTGTCTACTCTTCTAAGTCTGAGTTTTAAACAATTTTTTGAAAGCTTTTCTTAGAACTTATTTTTAATAATTTAAATGAAGCTATTTCATTCTAAGAAGTAAAGTAGGGGGCTTGAAAATTTTAACAAAATATAACAATATGAAATTATTTAACATAATGCAAATGTAGCATTCAAATACTGACCTTTTTATTGGAGTTGATGCTTGTTGACAGAAGGGATGCCAGTTTGGCTATCTCTTTATTTTCACTAACAGACTTCCAGTAATTCTTTGGCTGCTGTACAATGTTATAACTTCTAACAGACTCCACACCATCTGTCTTCTTACCAAAGTTGTCAACATGTGAGGCTTCTGAAGGAGCAAGACTAACTACACTTCCCCTTCTCTCAAGGCCATCTGCCAACTGGGATTGGTCAACTTTGACTGAAACATATCAACCATTTCAATAATGCAAAATACTTGCGAGTATTTAACTTCACAGCAACAAACTATTTCCAACAGCTTACATGCTAAAATAAAAATATGAATTAAAGTCATTTTTCTGGAAATTTAAACTTCACAATATATATTCAAACTGATATTTTGATAACTGATAACACATGATCATCTTCTATTCTAAAGTAACTTCTGTTTTTTAGGTAACATAACACTAGACATAGTAAACCATTAATACAAAATTTAAGTCTGTTAGCTACAGGTACTTTCTTTCATTATGTAAAGACCTATAAAGTGAATATCAAACATTTATTGTATCAACAAATAGCTTTAGCTATTCATATAAATGTGAATGTTTAAAACTGAAACAAGATTGTGACACTATGCAAATTCTTTCAAGTGAAATCTAAAACCGAAATTATTCTCAATTAAAAGTGTATGTGAATGTCAATGCTCTATCATCTTTTTTTTTCCCATGAGTCAAAATCTGAACTGAATTATCTTGTGAAACAAACACAATACAACCACAATAAACCTATGTACAAAATACATTACCAGTATTTACAGACTTTCTGAACAGAGTGTAAAAATAAATTCAAAGTTTTATAAAAAAAAATAATCATTTTAATTAAAAGTTTAGGTTTATAAACTATTTTAAGTCATAAAAGACCTTTACAAGTCATAAAAGTCATAGAAGAATATTTATTCAAAAAGCTATACTTGTACTATACAAGCGTGTTTAGTGTTTATTTAATCTTGTAAAAAAAAAAAAGCAAAATAAAAATGTAAAATATAATATTTAGAGAATTGTTTTATATATTTGTACAACTTGAGCATAGCAGAAGTTTGTATTTTAACATTACAGTGCTGTCTTTGTATATTTTTTTTGCTTTTTATAAAATAATATCTATGCTTCTAGATAGATTGGACCACAATTTTTGGCAAGTTTGAAAAAGTCAGGAATGTTTCTTGGTAAGCAAGTTTCCTTATATAAAGTAATCTTTGTATCAAGAGTTGTAAATACATACTGAAAGATATGACTGGTTATGTCTATATTGAACTATTGCTAGTATATAGAAACATATATTAATAAATTTATATCCTAAATATGGTGTAGTTAAATATGTTAATGCTGAATGAATATTTTACCTGGTTTGACAATCTTCCGCCTCTCTTTGCTCCACTGGGCCACTGCTCCACTTACACTGATGATGTTGTGGACAGCTCTGTTAAGAGCCTGCTGGACCTCATCCAAGGCAGGGTGCATGACTATGTTTGGTATGGCCAGTGTGGCATTGGTCCTAAAGAATGGCCGGCTGTCACGTTTCTGGTCACCATACAGAGTACTGTCTCCTGATGGAAGAATAGTTTAATTAATTTACCAAAGAGTTTATAACAATAAGGTGGCTGAGTAATTAAGCACTTGGCTTCTGAGCTGAAGGGCCCTGGCTTTGAATCCTGGTGAACACCAGGATTTTTAATTTTGGGATCTTTGGGAGACCTCTGAGTCCACCCAGCTCTAATGGGTACCTAACATTAGTTGGGGAAAAGTAAAGGCAGTTGGTCATAGTACTAGTCACATGACACCCTCGTTAACCATGGGCCACAGAAGCAGATGACCTTTACATCTGCCCTAAAAATTGCAATGTCTGAAAGGGAAAACTTTACTTTTGTATAACTTTTAAGTTAAAACAAATTTTGACAAGTCATTGTCTTAAAATGTAGAGCACATAAAAGATATACTTGTATCAATCATAAACACAAATAACTTTTAAATGAAGTGGAGAATACATAAGATAACAGATGATCTTAAGAGAACTAGAGGTAAGAATATAGTAGTCTCTAAATAGTACTTAGTACTTTCTAAGAACACATTTTTTTTCTAGTATATAATTTTTTACTCCTGTTTTATTTATCTTGTATTGATTATATTCTGTATACTGTATTTTAAAAAAATCTATTTGATACAGCAAGTCTTTACTAAGCATATTTTTTTATACCACTTTGGTCCCCTAGAGTGACTTAATCGTTTTATCTTAGTCATGCATGTTAATCAGTGACTTAAATTCTGCTAAGTCTTTGGTTTTCCTGGCTGATTCAAATAGCCCATTCCATGCTCCACAGGATTAGGGAAGAAGGAGCACTTGTACAAATTTTGGTTATTGAAATAAAAAAAATTATTAGCCTGATTGGCATCTGATTCAAATCCCTATTGCATAAAAACTTTAAAAAGGCAACAGTACACAAGAAGGCATAGGAAAAGACTGATTGTTTAGCAAATACATTAATTAATTTATCTAACAAAAAAAGATTACACAAAAAGGCTATTCTTCAAGTTGGGTGATTAATGAGGAGTACAGTATTTCATTTGGCTATGCAGCCCCATAAACAACCTACATATATTGCCACATTAGGTGCAGACATAACCCTTGTCTGGAGATAGTCAATTTAGGTTCTCACTCTCTATGTCTGTCATACACACTATCTAGCCAACATATTTATAAAAACAATTTTATCCCTTACAGAAGTTTGAAAACATCTCTTTGCACTTACCTATGTAGTGAGCCATAGAACTAGATGTGATTCGCTTCCTTAATGACTCCAGTGTGTTGCGTGTGGCCTTCAGTAAAGCATCCAAGTTCCTACTGTTAAAGTGGTTCAGGAGCTCCATCGCCGACTCTTCAATATTCTCTCTCATTTCTTTTTTCTTTTTGGCTGCAGCGTTTAACTTGGAGGAGACTGGCCGTGACTTCCTGCTTCCAGCTCTGGAGTGAGTGGCTGAACCAACCATCATCTCGACCTGTTTCTCCTGCTGCTCAACATCTTCCCCTGGAGGAAAAAGGGAAAGAAATCAGTCATGTATTATAAAGGCATGATGGCAAAAAAAAATCAATCAAGAAATGAATTTTGATATCACAAGTCAGCTATTCTAGTTTAGATAAACTGTTAAAAATTCTAGTTTTAAGGACATTATCCTAAAAATCATTGCTACAAAAATATGGTTCCTAATAGAATCAATTGATGGTTTCTACCTTTTCAGCATTAAAAAGTTTTTTTAACTAATGTAACAAAACCTATGTATTGCTGTATGTTATCTTTGTCAATATAAAAAAAATTGTTGTTTTTTTAAATAAAGAAAAGATTAAATAGTTTAAATCAAATTCTATATTGATAAATCAAGAGAGTCCAGACCCAACTTAAAGAGTCCCTCACCTTGCTCATCAACAAAACCAGCATCTTCCTCCTGTTCCTGCTGTTCCTGCTGTTGCTCTTCCTCTTCAGAGTCAGCATCTCTCTCTACAGGCTCCACATCACAGAGCATGTTGATCAACTCATTGGCTGCCTCCTCCACAGTCTGGCTCTTGGTCTGCAGTATCTGAGCCCCTTTAGCACAGAGTTTCTAGAACAAGGTAATAGAATTCATTCCTTGTGTTATGATAGGAAAATAATCTAGGAATATATGTGGGTGTAAGAAGGAAAACTCTGAATCCAAACATCCTTATACACAAAACATGGGAAAGGCTCATCAAGAGACAACTCTGAGAAAAAATAAGAAGCTTGTAACCTTAAGGCAGCTTGAGGCACATTTTGGATGATGCTAGTGATCCCAATCTAGCCTAATCAATGACTTAAATTCTGCCAAGTCATTGGGTTTTCTGACTGACTCAGACAACCCATTCCATGCTCTAATATCACTTAATGAGCATCTGAACAAATCAGTAGCTAGTAAACTTTAGGCAGCTTGCAGCACATTCTAGATCAGGGGTTCTCAACCTGTGGGCCGCGACCCCTTTGGGGGTCGATTGACGATTTACCAGGGGTCGCCTAAGACCATCAAAATGGTGGAAAGTTATTGTCTACTGTTCTATTGCTGTATGTGTGAGGGTGGGTGGGGGTCACGTCAGAGTGGGGGATTGTAAAAAGGGGTCGCTGAGCTTAAAAGGTTGAGAACCGCTGTTCTAGATGAACCTGCAGTGCTACTGATCCCAAATTGAATTGGATATTTGCAACACAACTGCTGTATGGAAGAAATCATTCCAGCCATAGCTAATGCCCAGGTTTTCATCTCTTGAGTGCGAAAAACAAAAAGTCGAGGAAGGGGAGAAAAAACTTGGTTGCTAAGGAAGTAAAAAAATGTAAATAAGTAGATGACACTACCATGATCTGGTAAGTATACTAGACATTCATGCAAAAAAAAGAGCCTTATCCAAGAGCTCTGTTCAAAGGAAAAAAGGGACTTGAAAAGCTAACAGCATGCTCATATGTTTACTAATGGGTTGCAACTTAGTAGTTTGATATGCAGATCTCTAGGTGAAAAGAGCCCTTACACAATTCAATTGATTTGAAGGAGTTGAAAGTTAAGACCCGAGTGTAATTATTCAAAATTAATTCTCAACTAAAAATATTTAGGCCTTTAAAACTTATCTATCTTCTTATCTTATCTTATATAATACAGACGTTACTTCAAAAAAGAAGATGATTACGTCCTACGTGTCATGCATTTAGTCATGCAAATTAACCAATGACTTAAATTCTGCCAAGTCACTGGTTTTCCTGGCTAGCTCAGGCAACCCATTCCATGCTCTAATAGCACTAGGGAAGAAGGAGTATTTGTACAAATTTGTCCTAGCATATGGGATGAGGAAACACTTCTACCATAAGACTATCAAAGAAACAGTCAGTCTACAGAAAGTTGGACCCAATCTTCCTATTTCAATTTGGTCTATCTTACCTTTGTATTCTCAATAAAATCTGGCACTGTCCAAGGTTCATCTTCTGGCAACTGACACAAAGTGGTGGTGGCCATTTCTCTCAGGATAGCATCGATACGGAATTCTGTCACATCATGAGCTCTGTCGACCAAAAGTTCCAATTCTCCCAGAGCCCTGGAGGTACAGCAGCAATTTAAAGTTAGATTGAAAAGAATTTTAAAGAATTTATCTTTTAATATTTAAAACAAAGAAAAAAATTAAATCTGAAATATTCTGACAAAATTAGCAGGGTTTTTTTTTTTTCATAATATGGGAGATAATCTATGTTGTTTTATTGTATCTTAAAGATAATTTTTCCCAAATCAGATATTGTACTCCATAAAAAGAGAAATAGAAAAAAAAAACTTTTTAAAAACAAAGCTTATCATGAATTTTAAAAAGCATTTACACAAAAATCTGTTTATCAAGTAATAAGTAAATACGAATATTCTTTCAATACAACTGTGACCTATTCAATGCAGCCCATTCACACGCCAAGAGTCTTTTTTTTTAAACTGTATATCTTCTAATCACACATAAATACAATTAAGTCTGATTGAGGAATCCATTTAATCCATTTTAGTTATCTATGTATGTATCTCTCTATCCTATGTTTTCTTACTTGTAGACACTTTGAATAAAGTCTGGAATTTTGATGGAGGTCCAGGACAACATGGTCAAGCCAGGCTCTAGAGCATCATCCACTTTGGCCAAGTGAAGTCCCATCAACGCCTCAAACGCTGCTGGAATCTTCTTCCTCACACGATTGTTCTCCTCCAGCATCATCTGCAAATGTCAAATAAATCTCTTATACAAGGACATGTTGTCTCCCTTTGGAATGAGGCATATGGTAAGTGACAATGAATGTCAAATAAATCTCTTATACAAGGACATGTTGTCTCCCTTTAGAATGAGGCATATGGTAAGCGACAATGAATGTCAAATAAATCTCTTATACAAGTACATGTTGTCTCCCTTTGGACTGAGGCATATGGTAAGTGACAATGAATGTCAAATAAATCTCTTATACAAGGACATGTTGTCTCCCTTTGGAATGAGGTATATGGTAAGTGACAATAAATGTCAAATAAATCTCTTATAAAAGGACATAGTGTCTCCCTTTGGAATGAGGCATATGGTAAGTGACAATCAATGTATTGAGCAACTGCAAAAAGAAATATAGATAAGGCTTTACCATTTAGACTTAAATGATTTGATTACCAATATCAGTATATATAAGACTTCTACATCTTATCTTATCTTATGAAGTATAGATGTTACTTAAAAAAAAAAAAAGATGATGCGTGTTCCTAGGTCAATCTAATCATGCATGATAATCAATGGCTTTAATTTTGCCCAGTCGATGCTTTTCCTGGCTGGCTCAGGCAATCCATTCCATGCTCTAATAGCACAAGGAAAAAGGAGTATTTTTACAACTTTTTCTAGCATATGGAATGAGGAATGTACCTTTATCTTTGTGTCTTTCTGAGTATTTTATTAAGTTTTGTTCTTTTATTTGAAGATTATGGTTCAGTGTTATATGTATAATTGCCACTTTACTTTTAAGTCTTCTAGCCTGAAGGCTTTTTAGTGATTTTACTTAAGGTGTTACTCTAATCAAATGTAAATAATTGTTATCTCACTGCTCTAATTTGTTTCTGTTCTAATTTCTTAATGTTTTCTTGAGTTGAGGGGTCCACACAACATAGACTGTAAGACAATGTTCAGTATCAGGAGAAAAAATTAAGACAGGATCAAAGAATAAATATATCACTCTGCATGTAAGAATGACAAACAGAAGAAAGCTTGTCAATGAGATTTTTTCTATCTTAACTTTTAAAATTCTATATTACAGACATTACTTCAAAAAAAGAAGATAATTACATCCTATGCATTTCATGTGTCAATCTAGTCATCTATGTTAATAAATGACTTAAACTTTACTAAGTCGCTGGTTTTCCTGAATGATTCAGGAAACCCATTCCATTCTCTAATGGCACTAGGGAAGAAGGAGCACTTGTAGGAATTTATTCTAGATTATGAAATAAGAAATGTGCCTCTATCTTTCTAGCATAGGTCTATCAAAATGTGGCATAAAATATCAATCTTTTGAAAATAATTATTGCATTCTAAATGATTTTAAATCATTAACTATTTTATTCTTTTATTTTAACTGAAACTTACACATAATGCAGAGTAATTGCTTTTGTATTCCATTTCTTTAGCCCTCATCGTCTTGGCTATCGGTGGAATGTCCAGCCCAAGATGGAACATGTGGTTGGTCTCTTTGATCATGGTAAAAATCAGGAAGTCAAAGTTGACATAGAGCTCTTTGGTCTCTTGGTGTCTGACCAACAGGGAGGCCTGAAGACCTGACTTGGCAGTCTCCATCTGAGAAACAAAGACATAAAAATACTTGCAGTCAACAGATTAAGTTAACTCAAATAGTAAAAAAGTAAGTTCCCCTTTCAGACCTTGCGATGTATACAAATATAACAAACAACTAACACAGATATTGGCAAAAAAAAAATACAATTTATAATACTGTAATAATAATTTTAATAATAATTAAATTTATAGAGCGCTGTTAACAAACAAAATGTAGACTCAAGGCGCTGTGATAACATTACAAACATAAACACGAGAGCTAAAATGACAAACTAATCTAAAAAAGTTTTAAACAGATAGGTCTTAATGTTCTTCTTGAATGTAGAGTAGCAGGTTGTCTGTCTGAGATCAATGGGGAGTGAGTTCCAAACTCTGGCCTTTTAGTGGTGTTTTGCTTATCGTGCTTACCAACACACTATTCAATATGGGATAAATACATGACTGTTCAGAGACTGAGTTTACAAGACAAGAAGGTAATGTAGTCTGGAGTTAGGGTACTAGAGAATGAAAGAGGGCACCTTCGTCCTAACTGATGTGTAGATCTGTTGTTAGTGCTGCATGCAGGACTGGGTTGAACGACATGTAATGTGATCAGATCGTGTGTGAACTAAACAAAGCTTGACAGTCGCAGTTTATGTTCATTGTAAAGATCTAGCATATTTCTTCATTGTCATCAAGCATTATTCCTCTTTATCTGCTTACCTTGTTGAGTTGCCCACCCCCCTTTAAGTTATAACAATTCATTCAAATAAAACATATATTTAGATCAACTAAGAAATGACCAACCCAAAGTCTGAGCTTATTATTTGCTAATATTTACCTGTCTGAGCCAACCTCTATGGTACAGCAGTTCAAACTCTAGCAATACTTTGGCAATTTTGTTGTAATTTTTGATAATTTTTTTGGCCTCTGACCCTTGGAGAATGGTTCCATATCTTTGGAAAACTTCCATGGGACCCTGTGATTGCATCAAACAAAATTAAAGGTTACAGTGAAATTTAATTTTAATTGGCTGTCTAAAATTAAAATGAAAAAAACAGCTAAGAGGAAAACACACACAGAAAGACAACATGGTTACCTGAATTCTTCTAAAGAGTTGTCTGGCCCATGAAATCTTTCCGCCAATCGGAGGATGATCCCTGTCAAGGGGCGGGTCATTCTTTTGTTTCTGGTAAATTCTTGAGACCATATCAATGTCCCGACTATTTTAAAAAAAGGAAGCAAATAAAAGGTGAACACTAATTCACATCATTAAGTTTTAGTCGACTTCAACTAATGACTATTTCCATCACCATGTCTCTCACTTCTGTAACATCTTATGTATATTTCTAATTAATATCTGGAACAATTTAACAGACATAAACCTAAATATGGGATGAATAAAATAAAGATGATCTCATCTACCTGTAATACTGCAGCACTCTTTGATACTTTTCTTGAATGCCAAGATTGTCCAACTGAAGCATTTCAAATTTTCTCAGCAAAACCAAAGCTCTTAAAGTGCTGTTGATTTTCTCAAACTTCTGGTCCATAAAGGCAACAATGGCCGCCTGTGAGAAGATTTGTATAAATTACATAAATAAAATGCATAATTTTACTAAGTTTGAGAATGAGACTATGTATTTAAAAACACGAAAAACATCAAAATATTTTAGTGTTGGACTCTTTAAAAGTTTGAGAATGCATTATGATTTTGTTGTACAAGTTTAGAATTATAGTTTTAAAGGTTTGGAAAGATAAAAAAAATTATATTGTTAAGTTTTAAAATGTGAAAAAAAGTGATATTATGATCTTCATTTGGAAAGATATTTTTTAAACTATGGAAAGATTGAGATCCTACAATGTAGGTTATAATGGGAAAGATGAACATTATTATCTTTATTTTAAAAATTTGGAAAGATGAAGATATTATGATCTTTAGAAAAAAAGTTTAGAAAAAAATGCAGACTATGATTTTAGTTGTCCAGCAAGTACAATAACAAGACAATGCCAATTTTCAAATTACAAAATGATAAGATAAGATAATTTTTATTGGTCCAATCAAATGGAAATTCAGTTTGACTACAATTGACCACCTCAGCGTAACTACTGTAACAATAACAATGTAGATGCAAATATGAACAACATTCACACATGAAACACACACACTCACAACAACATTTTATGAATTAGACTTCTATGTACTTCTCGATGACGACAAATGACCTTGTAACACTTTACCGAAAGTGGGATAAAGGAGTTTTTAAATCTTTCTGTTTTTGTCCTAATGGAAAGGAGACGACCACTTCATTCATATCTTATGTAACAGTGGTTTAATGGGAGCAGGTTGTCTTTAAGAATTGTGAGTGATTTGGAAAGGTATCTTTCATGAAAAAGCTCTTCAAGAGATGGTAGCTGTGTTTGAGTGATATACGATGCTTTTTAATTAGTCTATTTAGTCTATGTCTTTGTGCCAGTGAAGTATTACCATACCAGCAGGTGATGGCAAAGTTAATTAGACTGATGATGGTTGCTGTATAGAAAAGTTTAATTATTGTTTTGTTGATGTTAAATTTCCTTAGCTTTCTAAAATAGAAGAGTCCTTGGTGAATTTTGGTGTAAAGTTTTTGACAGTGTTCACTCCATTTTAGTTTGTTGTAGATGGTCGTACCTAGGTATTTATATTCTTGCACTTGCTCTATGGTTTGGTTGTTTATCTGAATTTCTGCAAGATGGCCTTTGTGTTTCCTAAAATCTATTATCATTTCTTTAGTTTACTGAACATTTAAAATTAGAAAGTTATCTTTACACCATTGGTAAAAAGTGTTAATTGTTGAATGGTACAGATTTTCATCACTTGCATTAAAGCCAATGATTGCTGTGTCGTCAGTAAAGTTTATGATAGGAGTGTCAACAGATTGGCTCAATACTGGTGACAAGACCCACCCCTGTGGCGCTCCAGTGCTAAGCTCTCTTGTGCCTGACACATGCCCATTCACTTTTACATATTGTGGACGTTTGATAAGAAAGTTTAGAATCCAAGCTTGTATGTTTTCGCTAACGTTCAATTCAGGTAATTTTTGTATCATGCAATGTGGTTGAATGGTATAGAACGCGGATGATAAGTCAACAAATAATACTCTGATATCTTTGTTTTTCATCTTAAGTTCTATTGAGACTGAACCATCATTAAACAGTGGAACTTAAAAAGTCTGTCTGTGGCATTTGACTTGAATGTAATTATTTTTTAAAGTTGTAACTCATTTCAATAAAACTGATCGAGCTAGTGCATTGGTTGGCATGTTTCTGATGCTCCTTCAGACTTGAAGACAATGACATCCTGGCCCAAACCTCCCACAGGACAATGAGGGGTATAGCAGTGGGCAGGGTTCATACCCGGGACCAACAAGACCACTGAATGACTGTCCAGAGGGGATATCACATGATCTCTTATCCCATGCTACTGCACAAGATTTTGTTTCGTATGGGATTTTTAAAAATAATGAGTTATGATCTTGCTTTTGTGTTTACAAATTGATTAAATGTGTTCATATTTTCTTGATTTCCAATGAAATGCTATAACAAATACTGTAAAAAGTAGAGGGATTCGGTAACACAAACTTTCACATCACCCATATGATGAAAGTCAGGGAACAGATTAGATGTTTATTCACACAAGTGATTCAAAAGATTAAATTTTGTTAGACTTCTTAATGTCTAAATACCAAATCTTCTCTACATGTCAAAGGTCTAATGTTGACCTACAAAGTTCAATTTCTATATCAAATTTTCAGCTTTCCAGAAACTAAAAAAAAGTGTAATTTGTTAAAAAAAATAAAAAAATCAACCATTATGTATTTTAGGTCGACCAAGTATAATTTTAACTATAAAACATACAAATTTCCCTTTAAAGATCAAATCATTTAACAGCATACAACTATTGATGATTTGAACTGAGAAAACAAAACCCTAACAGCCACGTCCTTTTAGGCTGTGCATGCTAAACATCGTTAGTAGAGAAAGATAACTCTCTGGAAACAACAAATATTGAAAATCAATGCACCAATAAAAAAATTATCTAAAAATTTGTGCCAAAGAAAAAGAACAAAATTCAAATAAAATGACCATTCCTATTGATTATTGTTAGTTTAGAGCTAGGGTTCAATGCAGCAAAAGAATTGCTGTCAATAATCTGCTAAAAGAACCTTGCTTCAGCATATTTTATGTCTGATTTAATCTATCCCCAGGCTGACAACTTAATGTGAAATATGGAATCAATACTTCATCGGCAAACTTCTAAAAAAAATGAAGACTTATTAGTCAGCTCTTTAAACCTGCTTGTAAAAGCCTGGCCTAAGCCAGAAAGGATTCTCAAGTCTTTCTAGCCTACTTCCCAGTATTAAAAGATAGATTATTAACTGTTGATGAGGGATGTAATTATTAGGAATTTAATTCTTTCATTATAATGTTTAAACATTTTTAATCAATAAAACAATAATTAGATTTACAAAAATCACAAATTGAAAATCTCCTTTATCATCTAATCAATAAAAGATAAATTCCAATAAAAATCAGACTCTCCTATATGAATGCATTTTTATGTAATGATATTAATATGTAAGATGATCTCATCACTTATCAAAGCATGTAAGATGATCTCATTACTTATCAAGACATGGAAGATGATCTCATCACTTATCAAGCCATGTAAGATGATCTCATTACTTATCAAGACATGGAAGATGATCTCATCACTTATCAAGCCATGTAAGATGATCTCATTACTTATCAAGACATGAAAGATGATCTCATCAATTATCAAGGCATGTAAGATGATCTCATCACTTATCAAGGCATGTAAGATGATCTCATCACTTATCAAGGCATGTAAGATGATCTCATCAATTATCAAGGCATGTAAGATGATATCATCAATAAACAAGACATATGATCCAATCATTTAGCATGTTTTGTTAGCAAAATGTTTTACACATTTCAGATGTTCCTTCAGAGTTGAAGATAATCTACTTCCTAGTCCAAACCTCCTGCAGGACATCAGGGAACGTTTTTTTTTGTGTTGTCTTTATATGAAAAAAGAGTCCTTGTAATCACAACAAATTTCCATAAGGATCAATAAAGAAGTCTTAGTCTTAGTAACAATTAGAGTATGAATCAGGGACCATGGAGAAGACCAAACGACAGTCCGCTACACAAACTGCACAACCAGGCAGCCATCGTGTAATATGATCTAATCATCCAAGATCAGGTGTGAGAGAATTAAGCTTTTTTTAATTATGAAAAAAAAAATTAAACTAATAATGACCAACCCATATTTCAAATATTTATATTTTAGTTCTGCTACATAAAGCAATGATAAGTCTTAAGATTTATGGTCAAGTGTTTTTGTGTTATCTTTTTGATGCTTATTTCATTTATATTCATTTTACGTTTCTCAAACAAGTGCTCCCTTCTCTCAGGTTTGAGCAGCCTTGTTATAAGATAACCCATACACAATCCACATCACAAGGAATTCAATTAGTAGGATCATGCTCTGAGCCCAATCACTCTCAGACATGCACATTGAGTCCAATAGTCTCTATTGTTCGTCCCAGCATGACCAGTGGGAGCAGGATGAAGCAGCTGGGAATCAATCCATAATTATTGATCTTTCATACAATGTATTTGGTTCCCACACTGCACGAGCCTTTGACATTTGACATGTTTAGTAAGGATTAAAGAACTGGACCTTGATACTTGGTAAAAAGTGAAATGGTCAACAGCGATGGCATTTACACTGGCACACATTAGGAGTGAACATAGCTTATACAAGCTAAAATATTTAAAGCAATCAGTTTTCATTACACTTTTGATGTATGTAATAAATTATTACCTTTGGATGCTGAGGTTCAAAAAGAAAAGAAAAAAATAGAAATTCAGTCAGCTAGGGAGCCCCTGTCATCTGACTAACCTCACCTAGTTCCTCATTTTTTATCTAGCCATACATCCAAATCTCACATTATAACTGGTATTATAGGTTATGAGTTTAAGACCAAAAAAAAAATATTTTTTTATCTTATTAATTGCAGTAAATCATAGTGTTAATCTAGTCCATCATGCTAATTAGAAACTTAAACTCTGCTAAGTCATTGGTTTTCCTGACTAATTAAGGCACCGGTTCCTAGCTATAATGGTACTTGGGAGAAAGAGCACTTGCACAAATTTGTCTTGGCACATGAAATAAGAAATGTACCTTTGTGCCATTCTGAGTATTTTATTAGGTGGGATTTTGTATTTGTAATTTAAGAGTCAGTGTATTGTATATTATTGCTACTTTCTATTTTAGAAGCATCTCCCTCTAAAGTGGAATGCTTCTAAACAACAAAAAAAAAAGGGGGGGGGGGGAATGTAGAAACAAACTAATAGAAAAACAGTAAAAAAAAAAAAAAAAAAAAAAACAGTAAAAAAAACACACACAAAAAAAACAGTAAAAAAACAGGATTAAATTGAATGTAAAAATGTATAAAAACAATTAAAATAGATTACTATAAAATTGTATTAAATATTTTTTGTTATCTGTACATTAAAAGAGTTATCCAGTTATTGCATTGATATTCATTCATCACATTATTTTTAGATAATGTCAGGGGGCCCGGGCAAACAAGACAAGGCTTAAAAACAAAATCCTTAGACACAAAAAATAACGTCTTTCAAAGTTCACAAGAAGGGCTTTGCGACAAAAGAAAAGATCTTCAAGAGTTCATTAGAAACTTTTTTTCAGGGGTGAAACAAAATATGAAATGACGTTCTGAAACTGTTTCAAAGTGTTAAACTAAAATTAGAATCTATATGTATTATCAAGTGAAGTAAAGTGACTCACATGGAGGTCATTGATTTGTCTCTTAAAGTCTTCGTAATCCTGATCAAACTCCATTTTACGTTGATCCAGAAAGTCATAGGGCTTCTTTCGGATGGAGGTCACAATGACACTAAACTTGGTGGCCAACAGCTCCATGCCTGAAACATTGACATTGAAACATCAGTTTCACAGCCAACAGCAAAATAAAATAACTATCAAGTAATACTAAATGTCAAGGTCAAGGTAGTTTAATTATATAAATAATAAACAACAAGTTTGTGAAACATTAGTAATTTTCAAATAGAACTAAAAATAGCCAAAAGAGAACAAATAAGCAGAGATTTTTTCCTGTAGGAGATTCTAGTTCATTCCTGTCTATTGGAGAAAGTAATTTTAGAAAGGTTATAAAAAGAGAGGGAAGACAATAAGCAGGATCAGTCAATAAGCAGGATCAGTCAATAAGTTTTAAGCTTTATCCTAAGTCAACGTTTTAAATTTTATTATTTATATTATTTTACAAGCAGTGATCATCTGATTCAAGATCTAGAATACAAGATAGTAATGTAAGCTTTACAGGCAGAGATTGTAGTCATTTTATTGTGTCTTAATAGTGTTTTAATGATTTTTACTTGAAGAATTAAATAATTTTACACAAAAAGAAATTATGTTTTTTTAATCACCACTAAAATAAGATTCCCTAGGATACATTTGAGTTTGTGTTGACCGATTCAACTTTGAAAGTATGCAGATGTAATCACCACCCAATTCTAACACTTACAATAAAGTTATGCAGAACTGTTTCAGACACAAAGTAATGTCTAAATTGATCTGTATACAAAAATTATTTTTAAACTGCTACTTATAAGAAGTAATTTATTCCTGCAGAATTCAAGAAAGTATAAAAACCTAGTAGAAAATTTCTGAATACATTGACAGAAAGACATCAAGTGGTCTCTGTCTTTGCTTAATAGAGTACAGCTAGAGAAATATATTTTGATAAATCTGGCTGACCTTCAATTTTGCTTTCAGATAAGTGAGAGTATTTATCAATGGTGTCAAACATTTCCAAGATTTTTTTCAATCTCCTGGTGAAAGTGTCAAACTTGCCAAATATGTACATTTCAGAAAAGTCAAAAGGACGCTCATTAGGAGTTGTCTCAAGCTTCGCCTAGAAAAAAAGGAAATATTTTTCTTTGATAAAAAAACAAGCTTTTTGTTTTCACATAACATAGTCAATTAAAGTAAAGTACCCCTTTCAGACTTTAGGATCTTAAGGGCATCTGTTTTCTATGGTAGACAATTAACAAGTATCTTACATAATGATCAACCACCTTGACTTTCCCCAACTAGTGTCAGGTACCCTTTAAAGTTGGGTAGACTCGGGGGCATCCTAAAAATCTCTGCATTCAAAATCCCAGTCTTCACCTAGATTTCAATTGCTTTGCCCCCAGTCAATACAGTAAACTTTTAAAAAAGGACAAGCAATAAAAGAATATTTAAAATCTTAATGGTATGTCTCCTACCTTAGTTTTATGGAAATAGTTTTGATATTCTTCATTCAGTTTGATGCAGGCTCCAAGTTTCTGTCTCACTACTGGCGTTTTCTGGGACCAAACAGTCTCAATTCTATTGTCTGTAATGTAAGCTTTACAGGCAGTGATCATCTGATTTGTGATCTAGAAATACAAGATTATAAAGTAAGTTTTTAAGGTAATGATCATCTAATTTGTGATCTAGAAATACAAGGATTATAAAGTAAGTTTTACAGGTAGTGAATGCAAGATTGTAATGTAAGATTTACAGGCAGTGACTGTAGTCATTTTTGGGCAGGAAGAGATCATTAACCTTGGCTGGCTACCCACTAGGACTAGAAGTGGAAAGGGGGAAAGTGCTGTGTGTGCCACAATTCAATTCAATCATGGCTAAGACCAGGCTTTCATCTCATTTCCATCCATAGTCGCTTTACAAATGAAGGTTGTCATATATAGACTATTTTTATTGAATTATCCACACAGCTGAGGGTCTGTAGCCATGGGAAACAAAGCATTCCTCATTAGTCTTCGGACTCGAAGACAAGCCTTATTATTATTTTATAAAATGTAGGAGTGCACCAGAATGTTTCAAACATAAAATTCAACTTTGAGTTGTTTACCTTGACAAATAGCGATGTCATTCTTTCCGATGTGTTGTAATACCTGGAGATGCTGTGCACCATTCTGATTGCATTGATTAAAGCTGGGATACCTTCAAGCATGCCAACCTGTGCAAACATGGCAAATAAACAAAATTTACTCCAATGTAACTAGAACAGATTTAACAGTTAAACTTTATATCAAACAATATATATATATATATATATATATATATATATATATATATATATATATATATATATATATATATATATATATATTGTGTGTTGTTTGTGTTTGTGTCTATATTGTTATTATTATTATATATATATATATATATATATATTGTGTGTTGTTTGTGTCTATATTGTTATTATTATTAAAGCTTTTGTGGACAAGTGTGGTCAAGTAAAATTAAAATACTTTTGGACCAATAAAGTAGTTTTATCTTATAACTATTTTGTCATTAAAAAGATAATTTTGTGGTTAAATTTTGCAATGTCCAGGGCTCTTTCTCCCAGGATCTCCTAATCTCTTAATGTCAAATTCATAGAAATGTAAGCAGAATAATGCATTATCATTTTCCAAAAAGGAATGTCTATGAGGCAGATGCTCTGAATAGCTGATATAAAAACAAATATTACATCTGAATGTATTTGTTTTTGGTTCGAAATACCAAGAACTTTAAAATTTGATATGCCTAAAATATTGATGTGTAAAATATTATGTATAAAATGTGTAAATTTTGATGCGTAAAATATAAATGTGTAATATTTTGACTCACTGGGTCACTGTGATAAAGTGGATCGCAAAGTTTCTCTAGTGTGTACAAGAACCTGACATTATCTTTGGCTTCATTGGCTGTGTCTGTGATACGTCTGTCCAGTTCTTGCCAGATCTACATGAAAAAATGATCACCAAGAATAAATTTTATTAGCGGATATAATTAGCATTTTTTTAATTGTTAACAATGAGGTGGAGGCTACTTAAAGGTAAAATAAGATTTCAACAAACCTTAATCAGCTTTGACTTGGCTGCATGTAGAACTCCAAGGACAGCCTTGACATTTTGACCTTTGATTTGATCTACAAGGTAATTGAATTTGGACATTCTCTTCTTCCAATGTTCCAGTTCTGCTCTGGGTCCAATGTCATCTGCTTCACGTCTCATCTGCTCACTTTCTGCCAAAACCTATATAAATAAGACCAGCCAATTAATTCTTTAAAAAAAAACATTCTTGACAATATCTTCAACTTAATTAACATAATCATTATGCACACAAAAGACACAAAAGCAATGAGATTTTAAACTGACCTGCTCTATTTGTTTGATCCAGACTCTCATGCACTCTTCTATCTTCTCCAATGACTCTGTGCTATTGGCCACAGACTGATAATCTTGAATGGTGTTTATCTTGGACAGGTCATAAGTTTCACATGGCTTCAGTGTTACTTTTTCTTCCAAGCTTTCCTGTGCACCTATAGATGTCAACAGATTAAAACCCATGAAACTTGAGGTGAGGTAATATTTATACCAGGCTCTTACTTTTTAGACCTTGCCATCTATAGGGCAGATGATGTAAAGGTCAAACAGCCAGCACAACAACCCATTGCCTTTACTTTTACCCAACTAAGTCAGGTACCCATTAGAACTGGGTTGACTCAGAGGCACCCTTAAGATTCCAAAATTAAAAGGCCCATTCTTCAACAGAATTCAAATCTGGGACTCCTGATTAGGAAGTCAAGCACTTTACCACTCAGCCAGCATGCCCATCTACTTTGTAGAGTAGGTGAAATAAGCATTAACATTTGCAGTGCAGACACAAAAGGTCAACTAAATACAATTGTGAAGTTAAATGCTGAAACAATAATTGATGTATACAATACATATTACATGTACTATTTCAAGGTACTTGGGGATATGAGTTGTCTCCTGTCCTGAGTAAAACCTCTTCTCTTTCAGCACTCCAACCCTGTCTGTTACTCTCATGGTGTTCCAGTACCACCTCATCTTGCTTGCCACTTGAACACCCTACTCTTGCAAGGGTGGCCACGGGTACTGGTTGCTCGCTACTGAGAAATGAGCAGGCATTGAGTGTAAAATTGACACTGAAGGGTATAGTCCAGCACCCCCTCCCCGGTGGAGCCCCAAGGCAACGGTTAGTAAGAGACTTCACAGGACCTCCAAAAAGCGGATAGCACTGGACACCAACTTGAGAGTTGGTCGGAATCTCCTGGGTCCTGCTGATTTGCTGGTCTACCTAATGGGAAAATTGGGCGGACTGGCACAGCCTTTGGGGGCTGTGTCGGGTGGCCCTTTTGCGCTCATGAGCTAGGCTCTATCTAGCCTGTCCTCCGACATCGTAGTAGAGAAGCATGTCAACCCAGTGACAGTTCTAATAATGGGGATATCAAGAAAGCTTCGTTAAACTACTCACATAGTGGGAAACTCTAGCCCTCAGGTCAGGTTACCTCAGGTTACTCTATCCTTTTCATAACTATAAATTTTTAAGCTTGCAAAAAAATTGTTAATTTGCTTTTGGAAAGCGAAATACTAACCAATAAAAACAGACACAAATGAATCAAATACTTACCAATAAGAACAGATACAAATGAATCAAGGGAATTCAAAAAATCAACTCTGACTCCATCTCCTTCCTGGCTGGAAAGCTGATCCCAACCATTTTCTAATTTCTTCAAGGCTGGTATAAAGACACTTGACAAAACACTCTCCACTGCCCTGAGCAGGCCACGCCCATTTGTTCCTTGACCATTGGTATCCAGCATAGTGAAGTTGACCTCCTAAAATATGCAAAGTTGTAAGGTTAATAATAGACTATTGGCTTTTTAAATATTTATTTATTTATTACAGTTTCTTAAGATACTGAAGTAAAAATGGATTCAAATAATTTTTTTAATAATTTGGTGGACAACAGACTTGAAATGTATGGTTTTTTTCTTTTGCATTAAGAGACAAAATGGATGTATGCAGATGTCTCTGTAGGCACCAAATTATTTTCTGTTAGAATATGTTTGTATGCTATACAAATATTTCTAAATAAAAAAGGGATGGGTGGGGGGGGGCAACTGGGATTTGAACTCAGGGCTCAAGCTTTCTTTGGCTTTTAAAGCCAACATGTTAACCACTCTTCACGTGGAAGATTGTATAGTTATCTACTGTTTCTATAGTCACGTCCTATTGTTTATGTTGTGATTAATTCAGCCTATACCACCACTTTAGTCAAGCACAATTTCTTTCCCTTGTTTGAGATATCAAACAATTAATTACCAATAATTAGGTAACTAATTTGTGTTGTCAGGTAAAAGAAATAATTGTGCAAAATTTCAGCTTGATCCCAGATGTGGGAGAATAACATGTACAAACTTATTACCAGACAGACAGACAGAGTGAGTTGATATAAGCTTTGTAAAATACTTGCAAAGACCTTCCTTCAGGGAACAGTGCCAGGAAAAAGAAAAAGAGGCAGACAGAAAAAAGCGATGGGAGGACAGCATTAAAGAATGGACGGGCCTGCCATTGAGAGAGGCTCTAAACAAGGCAAAAAAAAAAAGGGAGGAATGGAGAAAGACGGTCGAAGAATCTTGCTTGGTGCCCCAACGGTCCAACAGACTAAGGGATAGGTAAAGGTAAAGTTAAAAACCTTATTTAGAGAGCAGGCAACAACCCAGTTTTCTTTTCCCAAGTGAACTTTTCTTTATGAACATAAGACAATGTTGGAATGAACATGTTTGAAGTTTTTACTATGTGAGATCTGAGACACAGACATGTGAACTAGTTTCAAGTCCGTGTTGCATTGTTCATTTTTCAGTCATAACCCAGACGTGTAAACAAGCCAATAAAATTGTTACTTTTCACCTTTGTTATGTTGGCCTCTGTCACTGTTGTGTGGCTGGTGGAAGGCATTCTGGTGAACACAAGGCAAACCCCTTTCAGAGGCGTCTCCTTCCCGTCTGCAATGAAGAGCTTGGGTTTGTTTGACTTTAACACTTTGACTGCTGGGGGGCCCATGCGACTGGTGTCTGATGATAAAAGATAAAGAAATATGCTGACTTAATTATTTATAGTTGAGTCTTTTTCTAGTCATGATATTGTACCAAAAATCTATCACAAGTTATGGTATCACCCTTCAGATTTAAAGCCCATACTAGCCCAAACCTCTCACAGGATGGTGTGGAGTTGGGGTGTGCAGGGTTTCAAACTCAGGAGCATCCAGTTGACATCCAGGCAGTATATATATAGGCCAATCAACGCGGAGTGCTCGCTGTTGTCATGTTTGTATTCAATAATTAGAATACGCATTCAAGCATTCAAATGTCGCCTAACGATAGTACTAGCAGTAGAATAAAGAGGAGATATAAATTCTCAGATAAAATGAGCACTCAGTTGTCCTATCAGTGTTTCGGTGATGGGCGGACAGAAAATGAATTAAGCAACGTGTGTTGTTTGTGATTCGCGCGTGTTGGTTGCAAGCAAGGGCGGCACTGATTTAGAGCGTCATATTGCCAGCGAAAAACTCCGAAACGTAATAAGAACATTCGGTTTTTTTTTAAATCTACAATGACTGAATGAGTAGCAATGTGATTGGTCTATACCAGTGAGGCCCAACCTAATTCGACCTGCGGGCCAATTTGATTTCCGACACTCGTGACCGAAAAGGTGCAAAAAAAACAAATGAAATGGACCTGAAACTATTTGATTTGAAACCCGTGGATCTAGTATTTCATTAATCAAAAGGATATTTGAAATTTAACTTTTTTTTCATGCCTCAGAAAATGGCTGTTTTTCTCTACTTAAAATATGGGCTACACTGTATGTAGCTTTACAACCGACTCATTTTCATTGCCTACATCTCTAGACGTAGTTTAAGAATCTTTTATTCGCGGCTCAAACCAAAAATATCGTCATATTTGTTTTATAATACCGTCTTTATATTTCTTTGTTGTTTTTTAAACAGCCACACTTCCTTGATGACACAAATATGTTGGCAAAAGTAAAAATCCGTTCACATTCCCTGGTAGATTCTACATTCAGAGTCCCATTTTTAATTTTATAAACGCACAAAAGTTAAAGGCCATGGGTACCAATCCATTAGAGAACAATTGAGGGCCCTAACGTATATATATATATTTTTCAACCTTTTTAAAAACAAATTAGATGGGGGGGGGGTCTTTTTTACACTTTGTGCCGACGTTTTGGCGGGCCGTTTAGAACCACGTCGCGGGCCCGGATCTGGCCCGCGGGCCGTATTTTGGGCATCACTGGTCTATACAACAGAAACAAAATAGAGTCTCAGTCGAGATGGCTTAGCTCAGTGATGCACAAAGTACGGCGTGGTTCCATCCGGCCCGTCGAAACATCTGCTCAAAAAGTAGAAAATCCTCTCCCTTAAAAAAAAGTGAAAATGTATCTTTACCTTCGTTAGGGCCCTCACTTTTTCTCTGATGGATTGGTACCATGACCCAAAAACGAGTGAGCCTTTATGAGTTTATGAAATGGAACTCTGAATGTAGAATCTACCAGAAAAAATGACTGGATCTTTTTTTGTGGAACATAAGCCAACATATTTGTTTTGTAAAGAAAGTCTGACTTTTTCAGAAACAACAACATATACAGCGGCAATATAAAACAAATATGAAGGCCTTCTTGGTTTGAGCCGCGTCTAAAAGATGATTCAACTACGCCTAGAAATTAGGGGGGGGGGGGGGGTCGATGGGAATATTTACTAAAAAAGAGACAAGAAAATAAGTTGGTGATAAAGGTAGTTATAATGTTGTTCGATAGCAAACAAATTAATTAATTACCAATAATTAATTAACTAATTAAGGGGCTCGGTGGCTTAGTGGTTAAGCGCTTGGCTTCCAAACCTTGGGTCCTGGGTTCTAATATCAGTGAAGACTGGGATTTTGAATTTCGGGATATTTAGATATTTAGGGCGCCTCTGAGTCCACTCAACTCTAATGGGTACCTGACTTTTGTTGGCAAAAGTATAGGCGGTTGGTCGTTGTGATGGCCACATGATACCCAGTTCATTAACCGTTGGCCAAAGAAACAAATGACCTTATCATCATCTGCCCCATAGATCGCAAGGTCGGAAAGGGAGAAACTTAACTTTTTTTTTTACTTTAAAATGTCGCTCACATTTTAAGTAGAGAAATGAAGCCATTTTTAGGCGCGTAAAAATGATAGACTTTAAATATCTCATTAATTAATGTAAGCACTAGATCCAATAGTTTCATATAGTTTTAGGTGAATTTTGATTTCATTTTTTTTAATTTTTGTTGATGTGGCCCGCGACACGCGTTTCGAAAGTTAAAATGGCCCGCAGGTTGAATTAGGCTGAGCATCACTGGCTTAGCTTATTCAAGTTATTCCCAGCAACCGAGAGGCTGCTAGCCCCAACACTGAAGGCGTTCTTCCTGAGCCACTGACGATGATAACAAAAAAAATAATACTTTGTCAGAAGTTTGTTTATGCTTTTTGCATTCATTGATGTCGGTGTATCAGATCGAAATTGCAGCCATTGAATGGGAATAAACGTCTGCTCAGGTTGACAAAGAATTCTGCGAAACAGGAAAAGGGAAAGTCTTCTTTCATTGAAGGTGAAAAATGTGGGTCAAGTAGGCTTATGGGAAGACGAATGAAATGCATTTGTGAAACACTCAACCTACATACCAAAGATGCATTGAATAATCAGAAAAAAATGGATGGCACTCTTCCAGGAATTCCAGTGCTATCGCTGGATGTTTCAGAATGCATTACAAGACGCTACATTTGATGATCAATTGTCATGCACGGTTCTATCCGAAAGAAAAAGAATGTCACGATGTTTAATTGTTTCAGGAGCACTGCAATTTCAAATCATTTGCAGGGCAGAAAGATATTTTTGCGTATTCTACATACAAAATTACAAATATATTCCGTTGAAACTTTTTTTATTTCTTTTGTATTCCCTGGCATAAATCCAACATTGCGATAGAGTTCAGCTGAAAAATGTACAGAAGACAAAAAAAAAGAGAAATAAGCTATGCCTTGTTACAGTGAGAGGCATTCTTCTCGCAAAGTAAAATTTGAAAAAAAAATGACAAGCACAGAGTTCTATACGCGTATGTTAGTGCAAATGGTGAACAATTGTAAAAAGTCCTTCCTTCTGAGAAATATGATAAGTAGCCTGTAATAAAATCATACTCCAGCCTGTGAGTTACTTTTTGTTTAATTCAATAAGTACAAGTCCAGTTTTCAAAGCTTACTTCGCCTGGAGGGAATGGAATGGGTTGCCTGAGCCAGCCAGGAAAACTAATGACTTGGCAGAATTTAAGCCATTGGATAACATGCATGACTACATTAAACATGCATAACGCGTAGGACGTAATCATCTTTTTTTTTAAGTAACGTCTGTATTTTATAAGATAAGGTTTATTTTGTCCTCCTTTGTAAGTCTTTGTCCTCCTTTTTGTCCTACTTTGTAAGGATTTGTTCTTCTGCTTGTCCTCCTTTGAGTATGTATCTGTGTGGCAGTGGCCTACTTAACCTTGTTGTTCGTATTAATACGATACTTAAACTTAAAAAGTAGAGAGCTCACTTATGTGAATCGAACTTCAAATATCATTATCGCCATTTTGTTAGTACCGTATTCCATTTCATAAGAAATTTATAGTTTCAAAAAATCGATTCGCCTTATTAACAACTTCCTGGACATTGTCGAAGCAATGATAACAAAGGATAATGCAGTACGAACTCTCCAAGTCTTTCTTACAAGGAACAGTACCAGGCATAAGAAACTAAGAAGGGATAACATCGGGGAATGGACGGTTAGTTTCGAAAAATCGATTCGCCTTATTAACGACTTCCTGGACATTGTCAAAACAACGGTAACAAAGGATAATGCAGTACGAACTCTTCAAGTCCTTCTTACAAGGAACAGTACCAGGCATAATGTTAGGCCTATATACTGGATGACACATTAAAACTAACTACAGACAGGTATTGAAGGTGGGAGGCTGATTGCTGATCACCTACGATGCACTTCACCTAGGGCCTCCAACTATCTAAGGCCGGCCCTTACGGTATTCTCACGTGTAAATGGAATGCTCACTTTTAGGTGGTAGGCCCCCCTACGCCCACTTAGATGATATGGCCACTTATTAACAGTATGCCTACTTGTTGGTTGTATGCCCACTTCTGGGGGTAGGCTATGCCCTCTTGTAGATATTAGTAAACCTGGTTTGTAAAAAAATATAGATGATATGCCCACATGTAGGTGGCAATTATGGACAACTCGCGACTGGCACAAGTAAAAATTGGTCCCCCCACCTCCGTTACATAGATGTAATAAAACGTGACCTCAAATCAGTGAACATCAATACTTACAATTGGGAAGACATAGCTCTAGACCGCAACAGGTGGAGAGAGACAGTGACCAAGAAAGCTATGGACAGTGAAAGTACATGGGTCTCAGCTCAGGAAGAAAAACGTACAATCCGATAAAAACGGCCAGCTCCTCTACCACCGAAGCAAAAGCCACCTTAATCTGTGGACGGGAGTGTCTCTCCACAATAGGGCTCCACAGCCACAAGAGGACGTGTGCTCTGAGATGAACCATAACCGTTCTACGACTGAAGGAGGCCAATGAAGGCGGTGTGCCTACTGGTAAGTGATATTATAACTTATAAGCGGTATGCCCATTAAAAGCAGAATGCCCGTTAAAAGCAGAATTCTTCTTCTTCTTAATCCTGTGCACTCCCAGGGGAGCATAGGGCCGCAAAGCAGAACTCTATTTTATATGAAATTTATAGTTTCGAAAAAAAACTAACTCTGTCTTTTTTTTCCCCTCAAGGACAACATTAGAAGCCTTTATTTGCCAGTTCAATTCTATCAATGTCATTAAAAATCAATCACACAGTCATATATTTTTTTATCGCTTAACAGGCCAGAGCCTTTTTCATTCAAAACGAATGTCGGGTGCTATTAAGTTCGAACAAGGGCCGCAACTTACGCCAGACCGTGTCGCGCGGCAACCTATTCAGTAAGAATCATTACATTAATGCCCCTGTCAGTGGGACTCGGGAGTCTCGGTAATAGGTAAATGACGAAGTCGTTGATATAATCAATCTGTTCTCCTTTCTTTAAACTTTTCTCTCTGGAGAGTGTTAAGTCTAACCTATATTTTAATAATGGTTAATGAAAGATCAAGTGTTAGATAAAGACTTGACTAAACTTCCGTGTATAAGAACATTACTTCAGGGCATGTTATTCTTAGATGTTAATAGAAATTCCGAGCACCACAAAAATAACCCAAATTGTTTAATACAAATGGTAAGTGGACTGGTAAGCTTAAAATGCCACAGAAAGGAATTCAGTACCCAATGTTATAAATTACAGACGGTGATCTTGAGAATATGCACCCTTTGTTTGGGATCCCTTATTTCAAGAAAACATAAAGAAAGCAGATGTGACATTTGAGGTTTATAACCAATGTGTTTTGACTAGATTAACATCATTACTAAAATCAATAAAGTTTAGGAGGTTAGGGTCAGCAGACTAAAATAGCAATAATACATAAAACTCTGTACCATATATATATAATAATAATAAAGGCAATAACTACGATTCCGAAGATTAAGAATGAGCGCAGTGATTCACGTGACTAAGCAAACCCAGCTGTGACCTGGATATTTTTCCGCATCTCGTGCAGACAAAGCCGTTGTCCGCGGCGGTCTATGTAAGTTTTTATTTCCGTCTTCTGCACACGTCTTCAATACGGAACTTCCTTTGGGTATCAAATGTGTGTCCTGCAGCCTTTGTGAGAGCTCTTCAACTGCTTTCTGCTGACATATACTTAAATTTCCTTGATGCCATTGAGGGCGAAATGGCGCCTGAGTTGGTCTTTATAGCGCTTACGGGGGGCTATTCGGTTACGCTGTCCTCCTTTAAGCTCGCCAAAGAGAATCCTATTTGGCATGCGGTCGTATCCCATGTGCAGCTGGCGAATTGTAATTCCGGCCTCCAGCAGAACATGGTTATTTCTAATGTAGTCTACTGGTCCACAAATGAGATTGGACCAAAAGCTCTGAGCATGCTATAAGCATGAAAGTAGCGCTATATCAAAGCTATAATAATAATAAAAAAAATCGTCAATCGACCCCCAAGGCTACACTTAGTCCATTTAGAAATGTGGGTGCACTGATCACATTCAGAAATGTGGCTACACTCAGTCCATTTAGAAATGTGGGTACACTGATCACATTCAGAAATGTGACTGCACTTAGCTTATTCAGAAGTATGGCTACCATTTCAAAACTATGACAAATTGACAGATAGTTGGTCAAATATTTGAATTCAATTGGAGAATTGCCACCAGAAGTCTTTGTCAACCCAGTTCTATAAACTTGATACCTTCACAGTCCATCAGTCATAGTAACACTCACATCCCCTGTTTTAGCAATCAATATCTTATCTTATCTTATCAATGACAGACATTTCTTTAAAAAAAAGAAAATAATTATAACCAATGCATATCCATATATATTAAAGGCAACCATTTGAAACCTTGCTATCTCTTGGGGCATGTGATGTAAAATTCTTCTATTGCAATGGTCGATAAAAAGATAAAATAAGATAGATAAGATAATTTGTATTGATCCAATCAAATAGAAATTCAGTTTGACTACAATTGACCAACTCAGCGTAACTACTGTAGCAATAGCATTATAGATGCAAATACGAACAGCATTCACACACGAAACACATACACACACATAACCAGCGCTTTATGAATTTGACTTCTATGTACTTCTCGATGATGACAGATGATCTTGTAACACTCTGACCGACAGTGGGATGAAGGAGTTTTTAAATCTTTCTGTTTTAGTTCTAATGGAAAGGAGACGACCACTTCATTCAGATCTTATGGTGGTTTAATGGGTGAAGGTTGTCTTTAAGAAACATGAGTGTTTTGGAAAGGCATCTTTCATGGAAAAGCACTTCAAGAGATGGTAGCTGTGTTCGAGTGATATACGATGCTTTTTTAATTAGTCTATTTAGTCTAAGCCTTTGTGCAAGTAAAGTATTACCATACCAGCAGGTGATGGCAAAGTTAATTAGACTGCTGATGGTTTCTGTATAAAAAAGTTTAATTATTGTTTTGTCGATGTTGAACTTTCTTAGCTTTCTAAGATAGAAAAGAAGGTGGTGAATTTTAGTGTAAAGGTTTTGACAGTGTTCACACCATTTCAGTTTGTTGTTGATGGTTGTTCCAAGATATTTATATTCTTGCACTTGTTCTACGGTTTGGATATTTATCTGAATTTCTGCAAGATGACCTACATGTTTCCTAAAATCTATTATCATTTCTTTAGTTTTCTGAACATTTAAAATTAGAAAGTTTTCTATACACCATTTGGTAAAAAGTGTTAATTGTTAAATGGTACATATTTTCGTCACCTGCAATAAGGCCAAAGATTGCTGTGTCGTCAGCAAATTTTATGATGGGATTGTCAGCTGATAGGCTCTGAATGTCATTTGTGTATATGGTATACAATACTGGTGACAGGACGCACCCCTGCGGCGCTCCAGTGCTAAGCTCTCTCGTGCCTGACACATGCCCGTTCACTTTTACATATTGTGGGCATTTGATAAGTATTTGTACAATCCAAGCTTGTATGTTTTTGCTAACGTTCAGTTCAGAAAGTTTTTATTTCATGGATGGTTTGGATGGTGTTGAATGCGGATGAAAAATCTTCGAATAATACTCTGGCGTAGTGTCTCTGAGTATCAAGATGATGGTATAGACAATTCAGCATGAATAGTATTGCATCTTCTGTACTTCTTGACGGTTTGTAATTGAACTGGCGTGGGTCAAGACGTGTTTCGACTTCTTTCAGTAGATGTTTTAAAATCATTTTCTCCAGGCACTTCATTGGAATTGATGTCACTGCTACTGGACGTAGGTCGTTGTTGGAAGCAATGATTTTCTTTTTGGGTACTGGAATTATTTCAGACGTCTTCCAAATGGAAGCTATTTTGTGCGTTTGCCAGGCCTTGTTGAAGATAGCACAAAAGATATAAGCCAGTTGTTCCGCACATAGCTTTACAAGTTTTCCACTTAATTTGTTGGGTCCCGAGGCTTTGGCGGTGTTTACTTGTTTAAATATTTTAGTCCCTTCTTGTTTATTAAACAGTTCTTGAGATAAGATTGCTGTTCTCAAATGATGCCAATAAATTATGGTGGTCTTTATCAAAGTTGTGGCAGTCAAATCGGCTGTAGAAATCATTTAATTATCATTGACAAATTTGTTATTGTCAGCGACGCACATTGGTTCGCGCTTAGGTACGTAACCAGTAATTTGTTTCAAGCCACTCCAACAAGCTTTAGAGTTATTTTTCTTGAAAGAGCTTTCAATTTTTTCCTTGAATCTCTCTTTTCCTTCAAATAATTTCTTCTTAAGGGCTTTTTTTTTGGCTGAGATGAATTCAGAAGAACTGCTCTGGAACATTCTTTTCTTGTATAGAATCGCTTCCTTTATTTCTTTGGTCATCCAGGGTCTATTATTACTGAATGTTTTAATTTTCATCTTTGGTACAATCATGTTTTCACAGAACTGGATGTACGAATTAACAGTTGTGTTAAGTTCATCTGTCTGGGCAGTTGTTTACAAACATGTCCCAATCTGTTTGCTACAGACAACTTTGTGGCTGTAAAACAGCGTCGTCAGACCATGACTGGATGGACTGTACTTCGGGTTTTGTTGCTTTTAAAACCGGTTTGTACGTGGGTGTAAAATAGATCATTGTGTGGTCCCACTCTCCGAGGGGAAATGACGATCGAGATGTGTAGGTCATTTTTATGTTGCAATAACACATGTCCAATGTTTTATCGTGCCTTGTAGGACAATTAACATATTGACTATATGTTGGCAAGTGTTGAGCTAACGAAAGATGATTGAAATCTCCCATAAGTAGTCGGGCAGCGTCAGAACTATATGACACACAGCAATATATAATGTCTAGTATATGTTTTGCTGCTTTCTCTGTGTTGGCTGTGGGTTTTATATACTCAAGTATGACGTAAAATTGTGTAAACTCTCTCGGCAGGTAGTATAGCCTGAGACTGTTACATAGTAGTTCAATATCGGTCGTGCACACTTTAGTTGAAATATCAAACTTTATATTAACTTCAAAACATTGACCCGTGCTTTCATTGTAAGGAACTGCTTTCATCAGGTTTATTGTAATGTGGTGACCGTGCGTTGGTGGTGACGTTTGGGTCCCATTATTTCTTTTGTTTTCTTTCCCTCTATGTTAATTAAACATTTGATAGTATTGAGCCTGACTGGATGGACTGTACTTCGGGTTTTGTTGTTTTTAAAACCGGTTTGTACGTGGGTGTAAGATAGATCATTGTGTGGTCCGACTCTCCGAGGGGGAAATAACGATCGAGATGTGTAGGCCATTTTTATGTCGCTATAACACATGTCCAAGGTTTTATCGTGCCTTGTGGGACAATCAACATATTGACTATATGTTGGCAAGAGAATGTCATGTGACCAGCACAACCGACAGACTACCTGCACTTCCCCACTAAATGCCCGGGTACCCATCAGAGCTGGGTACAATCAGGGCCATCCTAAAAAATCCAGAAATTCAAAATCCCAGTCTACATCAGGATTCAAACTCAAGACGCCTCGGTTCAGAGGCGTTTTGCTTTTCAATTTAACTACCACCCCTTATATATCAATGTAATTAAAAACCCCAATTAGCACTTTCTTTCTAGATTACCCCTTCCCCTTTTGTAACTTTAAAATTATTTTTTCCCCAACGCAGAACACATACAAAAGCATACATTTGTCTTTAATAAAAATAGAAATTAGGAAATTTTATATCCATGCAATGAAGCGTATGTGAACTTGCACAACCGAAAACGAGATTATTGATAAGAAGCTAAAAGGTGCTTAACAGTAGAGGTAAGAAGAGGGGCGATAATGTCCGTATTGATTTGTTCCTTAATTACGACTGATCACTCTTTGACTTGACAGGTTAAAAGCTTTCCTTCTTGTATTATTCCCTTAACTGTTCAGACTTTGAAACCTTTATTTAATAACATTTTAAAACGTTTATTTTTTTTAAAACAATATTTCTTCAAGTCTTTGTATTCACAAAATGTAAGAATTAATAAGCATATTGGCACCAGAATATAACTTTGATTTGGGACCAGAATATAACTTTGATTTGGGACCAGAATATAACTTTGATTTGGGACCAGAATATAACTCTGATTTGAGACCAGAATATAACTTTGATTTGGCGCCAGAATATAACTTTGATTTGGCACCAGAATATAACTTTGATTTGGTGCCAGAATATAACTTTGATTTGGTGCCAGAATATATAAATGATTTTACACCAGAATATAACTTTGATTTGGCACCAGAATATAACTTTCATTTGGTGCCAGAATATAACTTTGATTTGGTGCCAGAATATAACTAACTTTGATTTGGCACCTGAATATAACTTTGATTTGGCACCTGAATATAACTTTTAAATGGCACCTGAATATAACTTTTAAATGGCACCTGAATATAACTTTGATTTGGCACCAGAATATACCTTTGATTTGGCACCAGAATATAACTTTGATTTGGCACCAGAATATAACTTTGATTTGGCACCAGACTATAACTTTGATTTGGCACCTGAATATCACTTTGATTTGGCACCTGAATATAACTTTGATTCAGCACCAGAATATAACTTTAATTTGGGACCAAAATATAACTTTGATTTAAGAATTCTCCAAGAAATCCAGACAAGAATCTTGCTTAAAATTGACAAGAGTCTAAAGAATTTTTATTTGGTTGGGTCTGTAATTAAAACCTTGATCTGTAAGTCTCTAGATATTGAAATGGTTTACAAAAAAAAAACTTGGTAGGTAACAGTTATTTTTTATTAGAACCAAAAATATTGAGATCAGCGCCTTTTTTTTTTTAAATTAATTTGATCATATGTGGAAAGTTTGAATAAATATATATGGAACTTTCTATAAAAGTGCTTCATTGTTTGGTAAAAGTTATCTTAAATTTTCTTTATTCATTTGAGATAAAAAGAAAAAAGGAAACCAGGTATATATGTCATAAAAATAAAGTGTACAGGACAAGCAACTGGAACTGGAACCCACTGAGTCTCTTTATTACCCTGGACTCCATTACTCAATCTTACATTGATTTCTTTAATTTCATTATTGCCGCTACAAAAGAAGTACTTAATACATAGGCCAAATATCTTTTCAACTTTGTAACACTTTCTGGTTTACATCATCTTGAATAAATTTATGAGTATGGTTTCAACATTGTCTATGTAGACCAACATTCAACATTCTTAATGACTTAGTGTTTTATCATCTCTTTTCTTTTACTTTCTATTTTGTTATCAGTTCAAATGTATTATGAAACAAAAGTAAAGAAGGTTCAACAAACAGCAGCACAACACATTTGCCTGATCAGCATTATTTATTATCAACCATGTTGTTTTACAAGTCTTAAATGTTCCTTCTGAATTGACGATTAACATATCCTAGAACCAAACTCCGGCAGGAAAGCAGAGTTCAGCAAGAGGTCAGGTTCAAGCTAAGGACCATCAAAATAAGTCCAGAGCACATACCACAAAACCAGACAGTTATCTATATTTGATAACACACATCTTGGACACATGCAAGACATTGAAAAATAACAGGCAAAATGTAAAAAATCCTTTTTTAAAAAATAACAAAGTTTATCTATAGGGGAAGAACTCTGTTCTTAAAACTATATCAATAATGTACAATTTATTTCCCTTATTTGATATCACACAAAATAAAAAATTACAAATAATTAATTGACTAATTTGGTTGTTTTTTTTTCCATTAATTCATGTTTTGTTAGTTACAATAAACAATTGTGTAAAGTATCAACTTGATCGGAGAATGTGTGAGGGAGAAAGAGTGTTAACAATTATTTAAAGGGACTGAACCCAACAAATTCAGCCATATAAGTGAATACTAAAGTTTCCCTTGTTTGTTTAAAAAAAAAAAGTTAATTATCATTAACTAATTGACTAATTTGTTAATTTTTTAAATTGATTCATGCCTTGTCTATGCCAATGAATAATTGTGCTTAGTTTCAACTTGATCCGAAAAGGGGTGTGGGAGAAATAACACGTACACAATTTTTACCAGATAGACAGAGTGAGTTGATATAGGCTTTGTAAAAACTTACCAGGCTCTTTATCTGTCTCTGGTTCTTGGTAGTAGAACAGGAGACGATTACAACCATTAACACCTAAAAACTTCTCCATAGTTTCAATCTGGAAGTAATGCAAAATGTATATTAAAGTTTTTTTCATAATGGTTTGGCTTTTAATATCTAGATAAATATTAATGCAAATATAGTATATCATTAACCTGATTTCCCTCCAAAATGGCATCTTCCACTTCTGATCTGTCCAATCCCAAGCTGTCTGCCACTGTTTGTAGGACATAGTAGTGTCTTTCATCCAACTGTGCTCTCTTGGCTTCTCTTTCTTCCTTCAACTTTTGCTGTTGATGAATAGAATAACAATGGAACTAAGATGCCACAGAAAGAGCCTAGGTATCACTAACAAAGACTGCATCAAAAATGAAAAGATTAGAAATAGGATTAACACAGCTGTTGAGCCCCAAGATGACATGCTAACTACAGTCAAAAAAATGCAAACTTAAACTTTATGGCAATATGTTTTTGTTTGTTTTACATGTTTTGGATGTTCCTTCACAGTTTACTTTCTAGTCCAAACCTCCCACAAAATGACAGGGGAAGGCAGTGGACAGGGTTTGATCCCGAGACTATTGAGACAACCCAACAACAGTCCAGTGTGAATACCAGGCGAGCAGGCAGCCATACACATCACAACATCCTGAGGGCTTGCAAAGACTTTCCTTCAGGGAAAAATACCAGGAAAAAGAAGAAGAGGCAAACAGAGAAAGCGATTGGAAGACAACATAAAAAAAATGGACAGGCCCGTCGTTGAATGAAATTGTAGCAAAGGCAAAAGACTGAGAGGAATGGAGGAACAGATCCTGTGTGGTACCCCAACGGTTCAACAGACTAAGAGATAAGTGAAGGAGAATAGATTTTGAGAATTAGTTCAAGAATCTTTTTTAAGCATTCTTCTCCACCCCCGTCCCCAACACAAAGTTGTGGCAGGTCTCAACTAATACACTGAGATAAGGCATAAGATTAACAACAGTTCTAATCTCTTTCATAACAAAACTTGAGTTGGCAGTAATCCAGAAAATTACACCAGGATTTAAAAAAAAAAAAGATAAGGATTCAACAATAACTATAATTTCTAAAAATAAACCCAAGAATGAAAGAAACAAAATAAAGTAGGGAACATTTTTTTTGAAACCAAGTATCACTTCCATAGTGACGGAAATAAGGAACAGATTAGGTTGGGCAGGTCACCTCCAAAGAATGCCAGAGGAGCAAGATTGTTTTCCGGCAAAAGACAAAATGCAGGCGCCCCAAAAGTGGACCACAAGTACTGTGACTTGATGACATAGGGGCAGATTTATAAAAATCAGGGTCTGGAGACGTAAAGCCTAGGTCAGAATGAAGAGATGCGCTGAAGCAGGCCAGGGCCCTCCATGGGCTGTAGCGCCATTGGGATGGATGATCAGCAGAGCTCACCAGACACCCAGTCCACCCCCCACACACACTACATATATATATATATATATATATATACAATAGAACCTTGGTTTACTTACACTAATTTTTGTTTACATACAAATTAGTTTCTGTCCCAAAAAAAGTCAAATAAAATATTGCCCTTGTTCAATACCAAAATTTGGTTTGCGAACATCTTTTAATCTTTCAATGATAACATAATATCCTACTACCAAACAGTCCTCCATAGAAAAAAGAAACAAAAAAACTCTGAACAGAAATAGGAAATCACTCCAAACTGTCAGCTGCCTGATTTTATTATGAAGGGGGTTTCCCCCTCAAAACAGTTACTCCAACCATTCCTCTCCAGACCTCCATTGACTCAAGCCAATTGCAGTCAACAGGATGACATATTTATGTTTAAATTATTCACATTATTACATTATTGTCTCTTTATTAGTAGTTCTTAAATTTATTTACTTATTTTAAGCATTTGGAATGATATGATACATAATTTCATTAATGTGAATAAGGGAAAATTAGGGACTGGGAACAGATCATTTCTATTTCTTTTGTAGACATGGGAATCAGATTAACAGAAATTACTTGTAGATATATGCATCATAACATATATATATCTTTTTTAAAAAGCCTAGTACAACAGACGTAATGTAATAAATGTATATTTTATTTTTATCAGTAATGAAACCACAATAGTCTAAGCACCTATTCAAATTTTGGTTTAAATCATGTATTATAATTTGTGGAATATATTATTTCAGTGTTTTATTTTAGTTACAATAAACATGCACTACATATGTCCCTGCAGACCAAGTAAAAGGGTTACATATATGCGTGTTTATTGTATTTTCTATACAGTCGTTCACCCTTGCAGCAGTAAATGTTTGTTTTTAATTTAATAATAAGGAAAAAAAACAACTCTTTATCAAATATTTCCCTTTTATACTGTGAGCCATTCCTTTGGAAACAAAATAGGTGGATTCCTTCAAAACAATTTCTTATTTATACAAAGCTTATATCAATTCACTCCATCAGTCTGCCTGTATGGAACAAATTTTTAACACGTTATTTCTCCCACTTCCCATTCTTGTTCAAACTAAAACTTTGCAAAATTATTCATTGTCCCTAACAAAACATGAATCAATAAAAAAAATTAACCATTGATTAATTAATTAATAAATGGAAATCAGTTAATTTTGTTTGATATAGTTGGGAGAAATTAATCTGACAGTATTGAGAGATGTGGCTGTAAATATGTGATTTGTTATCTTATATATGCTTGGTTTTTCAAAAACATCTTTTTTTTTATTTTGCTTTTTACTTTCTATGCTTTAGGTGTTCCTACAATGATCAGGATTATTTAGTCGTACCTTACATCTAACATTGAATATCTGCTAACTGAAAGATAAACCTAGATCCACACCTCATCAGTATTACTCACCATGCCCCCAGCACATCTATGATAAAATTAAAATTAAATGACTAAATTGGTCATTGTTTATTAATCTAGATGTGCAAACACTAGATTATTAGAAGAATCTAGATAGATCAAAATTTCCATTTTCAATGAAAATATAAATGACGAACAAAAGATCTTAAAGATACACATAATTTGGTATATGATCTAGAGATCTAGACATACTTTCACTGACACATAGATCTAGATCTAGTTAAGTGCCATAAACTGCTTGGCTTTCGATCAAGGTGGCTCAAGCTTGAATCCATATAGGCCTACTTTAGCAGAGTTGTGTTTGCTGATCTTGAATGCCTAATGGCAGCAAAGAAATGTTCTCTGCTAGCTATATACCCATTTCCCCCAGAGCTTCAAAAAAGATTGGACCATATTGCACTGACCAAGTTATAGCATAATGCCTAATTGCACTGACCAAGTTATAGCATAAGTATAAGATAAGATAAGGGATGTGATATACAAAAGATATTCAAGCCAAAAGATCCAAGTCTAGATTTATTTAGTGTATTATATATTTGACATTATCTAGAATTAGATTTAAGATTAAAGTCTAATAAAGTTTAAAGGGTAGATATTCCAGCTAGTAAATAAAGCATTTAGTGATTTTTGCTTAAGCTGAGTGAATGCATTTTTTTTTATTAAATAATATTTTTTTATATTTAAATTTAGATCTAGTAGGCCTATATTCTAGTCTATTCTTAGACAAGTCTCAAAATAGTATAACTGTGCTAACTTTGAGTGGAGACTTAAATTAGATTTAAATAACTTTGATAGTACCAAATAGTGAGTGGCTTTTTTGCTTCTACACAGTGGTAAGTGTAAGAGTGTTTGTTAGACTCTTACTCTTATTAATTTAAACTTTAAAACTCTAGATAAAATATAGATCTAGAATAGAATCCAGATCTAGATTAATCTAGAATCTAGATCCAGATTAATCTAGAAATAATGATATTAACTATACAGTGGCGACAGTGCCTATATTAGTAAATTTTAGTATATACTAATATACTATATACAGTATCTACGACTTTAATATTTCAACTTCAAGTACTTTAATAAGTATTCAAATTCATGAAAAAAAATCATTTTAATTTAAGAATATTGGATCTAGATATAGATCCTAATCCTATATTATATATATCTATCATCTTCATCTTGCCTGGCTTATCATTAAGATTATGATTATGGCACTTATTGTGACTTATGCCAACTCATGCGCTAAGAATTATTTTGGTTAAAAAAAAGTTTGGATCTGTATTGATTTAAAATTAGACTGGACTAAATCTAAAGAAAGATCTAAACTAGATCTAGACTAGAATCTACATAGTAAAATAGAGTATTTGCCCTAAACGAGAACGTACCTGTTTTTCTTTTATGTTTTCACCAGGCGCCAAGGCCGCTAAACGAGATTTACTTTTATCAGCACTTTTCTGACGATCTTTTCCACTATTCTGAGGTTCTGCGGACATTTTCACAATGTATCTAAATCTAGCTTTTAATGCTTCAAAACAGCATATAACATCAGTTTTATAATATTTAAAAAATATAAAAAGTTTAACACACAGTTTCCATTTCTTTAATCCAAGATAGATACGAGTGCTAATCGGGAAGCCATATTGGAATGTTTACAGGTTTCTATGTTACCCTAAGAGCCGCCCTGCCTGATTTACATATCTAAGCGGTGTTAAGGTATCTTTATTCACTGGAGAAAGTCTCATTCTACTTTTAGCACCATGAAACATTTCCGCCCCTCACTTTTTTTTTTTTTTTTGTTGTGTGTTCTCTGTTGGCAACGAGTGCACACACAGATCAATAGCTGATTTGACAAAATAGGAAACACATAGTTTAAAATAGTACTTTGAGCGAGGTGGTACTTTGTGAAAGAAAAATCAATGTTTTATTTTTTCAGTTGGTGTGATTTAAAAAATCTCATGTAAACAGAGACGGACAAAGCACCGGCCGTGAAAGGACTAGCAGTGCATTGAAAATCACGCATCCAACTCTCAATGGTCGAGTTGCCATTTTTTTTCCCCAAACAAAAACCAAATGAATAGCAATACCTACAAAATAAATATGTTTTCTTTTGTTGGATATGTTGTATATTGTTGATGTTTTTAAACTGAAAAATCGTTTTTTTTTTTATTAAGGCCATGATTGCTTGATTCATTATTACTTCTCCAACTTGCCGTGGACGAAAAAAAAAAAGGAAAAAGTGACCAATTTCCGTGTGACTATGACAACTAAGCGATAAAATATAAAAAAAAAAAAGGGTGGGGGATGAGAAAGAACAGTAAAATAGAGCTCACCAGGCCAGAAGTGAGTGAGTTTGGGAGGGCGATTTTTAAAAAGGGGGGCCCTCCAATTAAACGTAACATATTCTAGAATACACTGGCCAAAAATAAAAAGGAGGTGGTGTTGAATTGCTGGCAGTTTTATAGAAAGTGTAAAAGAATAAAGGTTGGGGGGGGGGGTCAAAGTATTATGTGCAGGATATATAAGAAAAAAGGGCCCATACCAAAAAATATCACAGAGCCTATAAAATATTAAGAATAAGAACTGAAAAGCAGAATAGTCATGTAGTTTAAATAAGAAGAGGCCCTATTTGTTATACGGAGGAGAGTTGTTGTTGTTGTTGTTTTGGGGGGCGGGGGGGGGGAGGAGTGAATTTACCGGCTGGTCTTATTCAACGTGATAAATACTTGAATTAGCTGGACAAAAGGAATTATGGGGGGAAGCGTTTAACTTTAAAGCAGTCTATTGTTATGAGGGTCCATTATAAATAAATAAGGCTTGTCTTTGAGTCCGAATATTAGTGAGGAGTGCAGTATTTCTCCTGGCGGTCCCAGCTGTGACTTACTTATTTTGCCACATCCAATGCAAGCATAACCATTGTCCACAGGTGGTTGATTTAGATTTTCTTTTCGCCGTCTGCGTTTGTCCTCGGCAACGGAGTTTCCTTTTGGTCTCAAATGTGTATCTCGCGGCCTTCGTGAGTGACCTCTCGCTGTCTCGTTCTGAGGCCGCATGCAACCAGGTGCTCTCTTCTATGTCAGCCAAGGAAAGTTGACGCCTAAGCTGGTCTTTGAAGCGTTTCTGTGGGGCGCCTCTGGTACGTCGACCACCTTTTAGCTCACCAAAAAAGACTGCCTTTGACATACGTTCGTCTCCCATACGAGATACGTGCCCTATCCAGCGTACCTGTCGGACCATAAGAAGTTCATCTATACTGTCCATACCGGCGTTCGCAAGGACATCGCTGTTTGTAGTGCGGTCTTGCCACCGTAAGTCCATGATGGAGAGTCCATTATATTAAGCAAGAAAATAAGCAAAATAAAATAAAAAATCTTTAAAAAAAAGAAAACTCTCAACTATCGATTCATGTTTTGTTAGGTACAATAATAATTGTTTAAAGTTTCAACTTGATCCGAGAATGGGTGTGGGAGAAATAATGTGTTAAATTATCTTCTAAGGGGACGAAACCCTACCTACCCGTGTCTGTGAATACTGAAGGATTAATTTCCCTTGTTGATATCTATCAAAATAATTAATTGCCGGTAATTAATTGACTAATAAACTAATTAACATTTTTTAGATTGATTCATGTCTTGTCTATGCCAATGAATAATTGTTAAAATTTTATCAGAGAATGGGTGTGTAAGAAAGAACAAATTAAACTTTTTACGAGACAGACAGACGGACAGACAAACAGAGTGAAGATATACGTTTTGTAAAAATGGGAGGGTGCTGACGGAGCTTTGGTGAAGACGTTTGGGTCCCATTCTTCCTTCTTTGTTTTGTTTTTTTTCTTTATGTTTTGATTGTATTACCTTTTTTTTTTTTTTTCGTTTTGTTTTTCTTTAAAGTAAGCTTCTTGTTTTCATAATCTACTACCAGTAATCTAGATTTAGACCTAACATTAGATATTATACAAGCAAAACAAAAACATGTTGTTTTTTTTTGGGGGGGACATCTAAAGATGCTGAAGTGCTTATGATAACAGAGAGCTTTACAGTTTTAAACTTTTCTATCAACAAAGTATAAAGTGGACTAATTTAACTTGTACCTACTACCTTTTACATTGTTCGAGATACCAAACAAAATAATTAGATAAGATCTTGGGGCATGTGATGTAAAGTTCCTCTATTTCAATGGTCAAAATTAAGATAAGATAAGATAGATAAAATAATTTGTATTGATCCAATCAAATGGAAATTCAGTTGGACTACGATTGACAACCTCAGGGTAACTACTGTAATAATAACAATATAGAGGCAAATCCGAACAATATTCACACACGAAACACATACACACTAACAACCAGAGCTTTATAAATTAGACTTCTATGTACTTCTCGATGACGACAGATGATCTTGTAACACTCTGACCGAAAGTGGGATGAAGGAGTTTTTAAATTTTTCATTTTAGTTCTAATGGAAAGAAAGACGACCACTTCGTTCAGATCTTATGTAACAGTGGTTTAATGGGTGCATGTTATCTTTAAGAATCGTGAGTGTTTTGGAAAGGCATCTTTCATGAAAAAGCTCTTCATGAGATGGTAGATGTGTTCGAGTGATATACGATGCCACCAATAATCACCAATAGTTAATTAACTAATTGCTTTTTTTTAATTTAATTTTTTTTTTTGTCAGTTAAAAAAAATAACTGTGCAAAATTTCAGCTTGATCCGAGATTGGGTGTGGGAGAAATGACGTGTACAAACTTTTTACCAGACAAAGTGAGTTGATATAAGCTTTGTAAAAAAAATAATAGAAAACTTGATGGTGTACTAATTACTTATCTCATCAACAAGCTTGCCAAACATACAGACAACATGAAAGACTGAGAACGGTGGATGATGTTAACTAGGAGCACATTGAAGAGGTTGACAATTACTGGCTGAAAGTAATTCATCGCATAGTGAATGTTAGTTTTAACTTTAGCATGCAATAACCTTTCATTTAGTGGTCATCGCGAGATTATCTTTTAGGTGACACATGTAACAACGACAATGTCTTAGCAGTACATAAATTCTTAAGAAAAGAAAACACAACCCCTTAGATCGACCCATATATTTAAAACGAGATATTAGACCTCTTTGGGCAACGCAATTTTAGCAAAAATACTAAAGGAGATCCATTCTGCGTCATTTTTATCAATCATGGTTGACAACATTCAAGAAATAATAAAAATTGATTAAATTAGCATTATTTTCTGAAATTGTTCTGTGAGTTCTGATGACGAGCTACCCAAAGAAATCTTAATCAGAGAGTCATTTGTAGGTTTTCCAATTTGTGAGAACCAGAATTCTGCAGAAATGGCTGAACTAATACCGTGCTTCAAGTATGTAATTAGATGTACCAATACTTCAAGAAATAAACAATCACAATCTTTCTTTAAATTACTTGCAAGATGGTGCTTCCAATAGGAGTGGACAGTACAATAGCCTTCTGGCACTGTTTCAACAATAGCAGCCTCTTGTGCATTTTGTTCACTGTTCTAAACAGTACTTTAACATGGTCTTAAATGATTCTGTCCGGTGTTCATGAAGTTGAATTGAAATCTTTTTTTAGTAAATGTACCAATACAAACAATTCGATTTCTTTGTCACACACATTTGTCATATTAGGGTTGGGTGAGGAGGAGGGGGCCCATTAAGATTAAAAGTATACGCTAGCCTTTCAAAGATCTTACTCTTTATGGTTTTATTGTGAATAGATTTAAAATCTTTTTTTCAGATGATAGACTCAAAAGGCTGATCGGGACACTGGCATAATGGGGACAGTGACATCGTTGGGACAGTGGCATAATGGGGACAGTGGCATCTTGGAGACAGTGGCATCGCGGGGACAGTGGCATCGTGGGGACAGTGGCATAGAGGGGACAGTGGCAAAATTGGGCAAAATGTCAGTTTTAGTTTGTGGAACTAATTAAATACTTTTTATTTATTTTACAAATAATTTCAGATAATTACTTTTATCAGCAATATAGCTAAACTTTCGTAAAACAAATAGCTAATCATCCATCAAAATAAAACAAGGGAAGACAATTTTCTATCCGAGTGAATGAAACATTAAAAGGAGAGAAAAAAAATGTCTTACTGAAAGGTGCAAGCAACTCTATTCGCTTAAAAGAGATTGGCATTTTCGAAAACACTTAGGCCTACGTATTCTGCAAGGTCTGAATATTTGACTAATAGGCCACAACGTGAATTAATCTCTCTCTCTCTCAAAAGAGAAGCAACGTGCTCTGCTAAATACTCAAAATGTGCAAAGTTTGTGAAACACTAATGTTCTGTGTTACAGATTTATTTTTATGTAATCAATCTCAACTTTGAAGATGGCCTCTGTCCAAAACAAACATGGGCCACTAAGAAATAATGTGCAGCCAGTGTCACAGTTTACAAAATTGGATACATAGTATCAGGGCCGGCTTACAAACTGCGGGGCCCAATTTAATGGATGCTTGCGAGGCCCGACTTCTAATATTTTTTTTTACAATAACAATTACTATTAAATAGACCATTCTATCAATATTTATTATACACCAAGCGCAGTGGGCCCCGCACTTTCATAGGCCCGCGCTAATTCTAGGTGTAAATTACTAAATTAAAACATTATAACAAATATATAATAACAGGGTTTTCGCGGTCTCCATATTTTCCAGGACCTCACTGAAATCTCCTGAAATTGCAAAATATACGAAAAAGTTCATGAAATCTAAAATTATTAAATCTTCTAATCTTATCTTATATGATACAGACGTTACTTCAAAAAAAGAAGTTGATTACGTCCTACGCGTCATGCATTTAGTCATGCATATTAACCAATGACCTAAATTCTGCCAAGTCACTGGTTTTCCTGGCTAAAAAACAGGCAACCCATTCCATGCTCTAGTAGCGCTAGGGAAGAAGGAGCGTTTGTACAAAATTTGTCCAAGCATATGAAACGAAACGTGTACTTTTATCTTTGTGTCTTTCTGAGTATTTCATTCAATTTTGTTTTTGTATTTGAAGATTATGGTTTAGTGTTTTATGTATAATTGCTACTTTACTTTTAAGTCTTCTATACTGAAGGCTTTCTAAATTTAGTGATTTTACTAGATGTTACTCTGAAAACTCATAAAAAATCTCCTGAAAAATAGACTAAATTTGTCATTTTGGGGTGCTAATCTTAAGCGAGATAAAAAAAAAAAAGGCATTGTCAGCTTTCATTAAAATAATGTAGGCTATTGCACAGACGAATGTCTTTTCCAATACAAAATCTTTATTTTGACATTATGCTTATCCCTACCCAGACTGGGCCCCGCGAAATCAGTTTCGCATAGGGCCCCGCAATTGTTAGGGCCGGCCCTGAGAGTCATGACTAATAGTGATTTGATAAATGTAAATGGCGGTGTCCCTGCAAGGCGCGCGGCCCAATTTGGAGCACTCGGTAAAATCGGCATCAGGCCGGCACTGCACATACGCAATAAGCATTCATGAAGTGTGTCATGAAATGTTACTTCGAAAGATGTCATATCTGAAAAATATTCTTGGGTAATAGCATCTTGGCCAGATGAGATTAGAAGCATGGCGATATCATTAAAATCTTTCTTGGTGTAAGAAATTTTCTAATGTCCATGAAACTCGCGGAGTAACTGAGAAACATGAAGAGCTCGATAAAATATGTTTGTTTGTTTACTGCCGCTTTAGTATATGTCCTTAGACATACACACATAGTCTGTCTCTCGATCTTTCTCTCTCTCTCTCTCTCTCTCGTTCTCTCTTTCTCTCAGGCTTTTTTTTCTCTCTCGCTTTCTCTCTTTCAGCGTTCTTACTTTCGCTTTCTTTCTCTCGCTCTCTCTTTCTCTCTCTCTCGCTCTTTCTTTCTATCTCTCTCTCTCTCTCTCTCAAGCTCTTTTTTTCTCTCTCTCGCTTTCTCTCTGTCAGCTTTCTTTCTTTCACTTTCTCCCTATCTCGTTCTCTCTTTCTCTCTCTCTCTCTTTCTCTCTCACTCTCTCTCTTTCTCTCTCTCTCGATCTCTATTTCTCTCTCTTTCTTTCTCTTTCTCTCTCTCTCGCTTTCTCTCATTCAGCTTACTTTCTTTCACTTTCTCTCTCTCGCTCTCTCTTTTTCTATCTCTCTCGCTCTCTCTTTCTCTCTCTCTCGCTCTTTCTTTCTCTTTCTCTCTCTCAAGCTCTTTTTTTTCTCTCGCTTTCTCTCTTTCAGCTTTCTTTCTTTCACTTTCTCTCTCTCGCTCTCTCTTTCTCGCTCTCTCTCTTTCTCTCTCTCTCGTTCTCTCATTATCTCTCTCGCTCTCTCCTTTCTATCTCTCTCTCGCTCTCTCTTTCTCTCGCTCTCTCTTTTTCTCTCTCTCTCGTTCTCTCTCTCTAGCTCTTTTTTTTCTCTCGCTTTCTCTCTGTCAGCTTTCTTTCTTTCGCTTTCTCTCTCTCTCTCTCTCTCTCTCTCTCTTTCTCTCTCTCTCGCTCTCTCTTTCTCTCTCTCTCGCTCTTTCTTTCTCTCTCTCTCTCTCAAGCTCTTTTTTTTCTCTCTCGCTTTCTCGCTGTCAGCTTTCTTTCTGTCCCTTTCTCTCTCTCTTTCTCAAGCTCTTTCTTTCTCTCTCAAGCTCTTTTTTCTCTCTCGCTTTCTCTCTATCACCTGTAACCCAAACACTGTACATACAAATATGCCAATCACGCATTAAAATAAAGAAACCAACATTGAATTTAATCTGTAAACAAGATGAAAAAAAAAACCGTAAGCCAAATACACAAGTTCAGATTCTTTATGAACACACGCGTATCTAAGCCCTAAGCCAAATAAATAATTTGACGCTAAAACTGGACATAACCCATTCGTCCTACATTTTTATCACAATAGCTAGCGTGTGTCTGAGTGTCGCGCGCCAGTTTTTTTTTTTTTTTTACAAGACAATGCAATACTTTTTCTGGCAAGTGATAGTTAGCAGTGGTTGATTAAAAGGTTATAGTTCGTTAACCTACGACCTCCCTAGGAAACAGTACTGCCCTTTGACCTCGCATACGCCCGTTTCGTTTTAAAGGAAAGGGAATTTCTTGGACAATGGAATATGCACTAAAGAAGATAAAGCCGTGCTCATGTTTGTCAGTGCTTAGCAGGAGCATGCCTGGGTGTAAATATTGTAAAGAGATGTGGGCAGAGGGTTTTTTGATGACCAAGTCTTATTTTATTGTGGTTCATTGCAGGGGCGGACTGGCTATATGGGCATTCGGGCAAATGCCCGGTGGGCCGGAACCCAATTGGGCCGGTAGGGGCAGTGAAAGGGAAGCATGAATGCCACCAAGACTCGTATTAAATTGTAAAAAGATTATATAATATTATTTTTGCTTTCATCCCGCTTATCTAAATGGTGGCTAGCCCTAATCACAATGTGCGTTAACAACAACTTCAGCTTGATCTTGAATGATTCCGTCAGCTGTGTTCAAGAAGTTGCTGCTGTCTAAGGCTTGGTAAAAAATGCGTAGGTGTTTTATGCTCACAGCATAGCAAGATGGTGGCGTCTTAAATCTACTATGGAGAGCAAAGTCTCTAGTACACTTTGAAAAGTTTTGTCCTACAATGTGGTCATCAAGAAAGGATGCTCTAACAAAAAATGAGATTCAGTTATTTTGATGTGCTCAAGATGCTATACTCCCCAAAGGAAAAAGAAGGTCTTGAAGCTGCAACTCTTAGAGTGAAATTAGAAACATTCAACACAGTATTTGTCAGATTATCAAACTTAGCAGAATGATTTTGAGGAGATGTATAATTCGATTTCCCTCATTTGGCATGTTGGGGGCCGGATTACATAGAAATGCCCGGGTCGGTTTTGACACCCAGTCCGCCCCTGGTTCATTGTGGTTCACATTTTTGAGGAAGGGATGAAATGATTTAAATATCAGTGATGCCAAACCTGTGGCTAGCGGGCAATATCCGGTTCGTGAGCCATTCATATTCTGTCCTTTGAAAATGTCTTCCCATGATGCAAGAAATCCGAAATTTAAAAATAACCGAGAAACAAGGGAAGGGGAGAACAATGTCTAAATTGACACGTGACACGTCTGCCAAACGTGTGTTATGGAGAGTGTGTGTGTGTGTGTGTTTATGTTGATGGTGGGAATAGAATAGCTATGCACTGTGAATGACGCAAGAGAAGCGGCATTGTCGTCAGCTGTCTTGGGCACGACAGACGACTCCAGAACGCCAGAGTGAAAAGACGTGTTTTTGTTGTGAGTTAGATTTTGTTCAGCATATCAATTTATATTATGACTAAAGTCTACAACATTGATTTCATTTCATCTCAAGTTGATTTTGTTTATATTTATTTAAATATATATGTAGTGGAGTGGATATCTTTTTAGAAAAACACCGGCCACCTCGATATCCACGTGACCCTTCACCCTAGATGGCACCTTGTGTCCGCGCATGACAAGGCAGACCAACGTGGGCACTGTCCATTCGACCGGCATCTCTTATCGCTGTAATGTCCGTATGTTACTGGACCTAAGTTGTCTCCACTCCCTTTTGTGCTTGGTTCTACACCATGTGTTCACGTATGGCTGCAGGTCTTTAGTATATAATAAACAGTTTCGAATCGTCCTACGAGTTGCCTTCATCATTTAGTTGTCTTCTGTGCCAAACCCACCACAGAAACTTGGTAGCACGAGTGGGGTCAGGAAGAGAGACAACACTGTTCGATCAGAAGGCGTCTCAGAATCTGCTTCCTGACAACCGAAACTAAGAAAGTGACAACCAGACGTAGATGTCAACAAGTAACAGTTAGTTTATTCCTGTTTCTGTACTTTCAAATATTTTCTATTTTTTGTTTTCTTCTTTTTGTTTCAGGGTAGTTAGATTTAGTTTAGTTTATTTTAATATAATTTGCTTATATTTTCTTAATTGTGATTTTACTTCGCTTGAACATTGTTTCTGTTGAGATAGATTTTGTTATTAGGTTACTATTATTGTTAGAGTTTCTTAAGACCTGCAGCCAGATGGAGATGGTGGAACCTAGTTCAGTGAAAGGGAGAGACGTGGGTCCCACGTGCAGTGGAGGAGAGCCGGAGGGAATGGAACGTGTCCCTAAAGGGATGTTGACTCGACTACAAGCTGAACTTGAGGCATTGAAGCTGGTCTGTCAGCGCCCTCATTACATCATAGAACCTGCTAGAAAAATGAGACAGTTCAGTGGGGATGGCAGAAATGTTGAGGTTTCAATTGAAGATTTCGTCAGAGAAATAAGAGATCTATGGGAACTTCGGCCTTACCTCTCGCCTCAAGAGAAGACAGCAACCATCATTGCGAATATAAGTGGTTCAGCTAGAGTAGAGGTAGATCTTCAGCCACCCCGATATCCACGTGACCCTTCACCCTAGATGGCGCCTTGTGTCCGCGCATGACAAGGCAGACCAACGTGGGCACTGTCCATTCGACCGGCATCTCTTATCGCTGTAGTGTCCGTATGCTACTGGACCTACGTCGTCTCCACTCCCTGTTCGTGTCTGGTTCTACACCATGTGTTTATGTATGGCTGCAGGTAATTGCATTTTACTTTTTTATGTTATATTGTAATTTTATTTAGTAGTCTACATAGAATATCACTATCCCCGGATTTCGTCCATATTGTTGGACTATCGTTATTTTTAGGAAATCAGTATGTAAATGTTTCCATTTGTTGAATTGTGTACCTTTAGTATACCATACGAATTAGATCCTATATAGAATGTTAAATGTCCATCTTGTTAATCTAATTCTACAACCAGTGTGTGGATACTGGCTTTTATGAACCAGTTGTTCTATTTAATTGTTATTGTCTTTTATTTTTTATAATGTTAAGGGTGTTCCATATCTCTCTTGTGTTTGTATAAGAGATGGTTGGCTTACACTATATGATTTTCTTTTCGTTTTTTGTTAAGATTTAATATTTAGACTTTGATGCTGTGTGTGCAACTTGGTCTAACCAGTTAGGCTTATTAATTATTTTTAGTTAATGCTCATTAGTTATTATGTTTTATGTTTGCCTTTGGCAGGTCTTTAGTGTACAATAAAGTTGGGAATCGTCCTACGAGTTGCCTTCGTCCTTTAGTTTGTTCTGTGCCAAACCCATCACAGAAACTTGGTAGCAGAGGTGATCCAGAAGCTCTGCTTGATGCACTTACATCTGCTTTTGAAGTAATCATACCGGTGCGAGAGGCAGAGATTGCATTTCTGATGTCGCAGCAGAGAAGAAGTGAGTCGCTGCTTGAATTTTCTCACCGACTATTTAAGGAGTTTACAACGGCCATCAGACAAGAACAAAGAGAAGGCTTAGATTGCTTCAAGGAGGAAAGATTGAGGGACCAATATGCCTATGGAATCAGTGATCCTGACCTACGTAGAGAGCTGTTTAAGTTCATGACGCAACATCCCCAGACAAGCTTTCAAACGCTACGAAACTATGCGTTCAAGTTGGAGAACCAGAACAAAGAGGCAGTTCGAGCCCAAGAACATTGGCCTGAAGTTCTCTGAGCACAGTTCGCCAAACTAGAGAAGCAACTTGAAGAGATAAAGGGGTCCGGGTATAACAGTCGGCTAAGTTCAAGGAACCCACTCTCTAGTCAACAGCATAGTCAACGCAGACCAACACAAAGACACATGGAACATAGCCATCAAAACAGAAGTCGACCAACAGCACCACCGGGTCTTTTGTGGACGAGGACCAAGAGAGGATTCTTCCCATACACTGATGATGGATCACCAGTCTGCACCCAGTGCTGGGAAGTTGGACATGTAAGGCGTCACTGTCAGCAATCACCACAACTCACAGCTGAGGTTCAATCTGTGTGCAATAGTGAACCCATTGGTTCACAGCCAACCCACCAAGTAGAACAACGAACCAATGAGCCACAAGCTGATGCAATGTACAATACAGATGCAAGTCACTCAATTCAAACATCGAGAAATAGAAACTTTAACACTGGGCAGCCAAACAAGAACAGGCATAACAGAGTCCGGAGGCCAGATAGACAAAGAAGAAACTACAGGCATTTTAACCAGCCACAAAGACGATTTCACTCACTGCTCCCTATCACACTTTCTACAGCTTCCCAGTCATTATGTTTAGAGAAAGACAGACCACTCTGTATGACCGATGGAACTAGCACGTTACAAACTGGAAAGATGCTTGTCGTTCCAGAAGACACTGACAAGAAACAGTTGTTTCAGTTTTCAGAAACCTACTAGGCTGAACGCCCCGGGACGGGTCGTTTCAAGCTAGGGGCTCTGTAGTGGAGTGGATATCTTTTTAGAAAAACACCGGCCACCTCGATATCCACGTGACCCTTCACCCTAGATGGCACCTTGTGTCCGCGCATGACAAGGCAGACCAACGTGGGCACTGTCCATTCGACCGGCATCTCTTATCGCTGTAATGTCCGTATGTTACTGGACCTAAGTTGTCTCCACTCCCTTTTGTGCTTGGTTCTACACCATGTGTTCACGTATGGCTGCAGGTCTTTAGTATATAATAAACAGTTTCGAATCGTCCTACGAGTTGCCTTCATCATTTAGTTGTCTTCTGTGCCAAACCCACCACATATATTTAAATTTATATATTTATATATTTAATATGTATTTACATTGATGTTCACAAAAAATTTATTCCAGTTATTTCAAGTTTTGCAAGTTGAGATATAAAACGCCTACAGCGGTTTAGTTGTTTTCCAGCAGTTTTGTGCTACAATTCAACGACCGTCAACAATAGACTGGCAACTGGATTCAGATTGAACTTTTAAAAAAAAGGGGAGAGGGGGGCGATTTGATGTGCGTGTGTGTTTATGTATTTCTTTGAGAAGAATTTCAAATAAATTTTCTTGAATTGTAAGCTTTTTTTTAAATTCCATTAGAAACTTTTTTTTCTGTTAAAGAACTATTTGAAGTTGCGCAAAGACATTTTAAAAAGTACTGCTAAATTATCAACTTATTTGTTAACTAAGTATTGACACAAAGTGTGCAATTTATTTACAAAAGTACGGCAGATTACTACATCCAATTTTCTTGGAACTTTGTGTATGGGGCGGTCACTTCCCTGCCACCTTCCTCCTGACCCGTCAATGGGTTGATTTTTACAACACTTATATTAAGTGACTCTAAGTTTTGTATTTTCGAAATACATTTTTCGACCACTTCTACTCATTCTACTCATCAAATTTTGCAACTGAGCTCACATTCAATGACAAATCACGAATCAGTAAAAAAAAAATTAACCATTTATTTAATCAAATAGTCGTTAACTTGTTTTGTTTTTATTTTAAAAATGTACTTAGCTAAGCGGAGATAAGCGTTATGTAGAGGACGGTACTACCTGAATTGCTAGAGAAAAATACAATAATTAAATGTTAATGTAAAGATTATATCAAAGACTGTATGTATTTTAATAACTTATAAAGAAAACCTTGTCGTGGATTTTGATCATTAACATTGTATTGATTATCATTTTCACAAATAATTATTTCTTAATATGAAAGTTTTTTTTAAAGACGTAACACAGCAATGGTCCTGTTTTTTATATTATAATATCACATACCACCACCATAATATTAACGCAAATGTTGTGCTATATATATACATGATTAAATAATTGTTTGTTTATTTAAATTGCTGCCTAAACTAAAAAATAAAATGATACATATAAAGCCCAAAAAAGAGGCAAAGAAAATAGGCATAAGGCCCAAGGATTCCTATGATGATAAAGCTAAAACTGAATAGCGCAAATTCTGAGGTTTCCTTTTAAAAAAAAAAAAAAAATGATACATATAAAGCCCAAAAAAGAGGCATAAGGCCCAAGGATTCCTATGATGATAAAGCTAAAACTGAATAGCGCAAATTCTGAGGTTTCCTTTAAAAAAAAAATACATAACTTTAACTTGATTATTGTTTCCGAATACAGGAATCTTGTTTGGGCTAGCTGGCTCAAATGTCTACATAATAATAAGGTTTTTGATCCTAATCACTTGGAATTAACATTTAGAAAAATAATGGACTTTAGGGTAGAGAATTATCTAGTTTGATTTTCATATACCTGTACAATGCTCATGTAGTTTTTCAGAAATAGGGTGTTGGGGGTCAGGGATATCTGATATTGTGTTGATTGTTCTGGAGTAGAGTATACTTGTATCATTTTTCTGTCTTTAGGGGGTTCATTGGTTAGGTAGTATGTCTTTGATATTAAATAATATTTCTATTACTGTTATTATATTTTTAGGTTAATCACTTTTCAATTGTTTATGATTTAATACTTGTGAATTATGATAACTTACAAATAAAAACATATTTAAAAAAAAAAAAAAAAAGCCCACAAAAGAGGCAAGATGGCCCATAAAAGAGGCACATAAAGCCCAAAAAAGAGGCAAAGAAAAGAGGCCCAAGGATTCCTATGATGATAAAGCTAAAACTGAATAGCGCAAATTCTGAGGTTTCCTTTAAAAAAAAAAACAAAAAAAAACATGTATTTATTTGCCTTGAATTAGTTTAACTTCTACATTTTGTGGGGGAGACCATGGTACAAATAATGTTTACTTGTTGTCTTGTTTTGAAGTCAAAGAAAATAAAATGTTTGAATTCATGAAAAAAAAAAAAAAAAAAAAGAACATGTAAGACTGATATAATTTTTTGGCCACTCGCTGGTGCTCCTATATATCTGCGACTACTTCTGTGAGCGTATGTGTCCTAGAACTGTTGGACTTTACCAGTACATAAAGACACTGACCCTCAAAACTCCGAAGATCATGCATTTCGTTTGAGATGAAAGCCCATGTGGGCTGTATGTCTATGGCTGGAAAATGGACAAGCAAAGGAAACCGAAGTCAAGTTTGGACAGTTTCTGAACAATGTTAACCTTATTTGTTGTGTAAACCGGGAAGTAACGTTTTTGTCCTATGTGTTGTGGGCAATGTTATCTCCTGAAAAAAAAAAAAAGATCCTTCCGAATGAATCCCAATAACTTCGTTCGTCTACAACAGTGATGCCCAAAATACGGCCCGTGGGCCAGATCCGGCCCACGACGACGGTCCATCCGGCCCGCTCAAACGTCGGCACAAAGTGTAGAATATCCACCCCCGTCTCCCCCCACCCTTCAAAAAAAGGTAGAAAAATGTATCTTTACCTATGTTAGGGCCCTCAATTTTTGTCTGATGAATAGGCACCAAGACCTTAAACACTTTGATGTAAAATCCACCAGGAAAAGTGACACGGATCTTTTTCTTTTTTGTGGAACATTGTAAGAAGCCAACATATTTGTTTCATAAGGAAAGAATGGCTTTAAACAAAAGCAATAAGTAGACGTCATTATGAAACTAATATGGCGGTGGTCAAGCTTGCTCCAATGCTGCTCACGTCTTTATTAGAGAATCGAAGCCATTATCTAACACGCAATTAAAAAGTGGAGCTTAAAATATCACAATAATTAAGGTACTAGATATTCGGGTTTCTCATGAAATAAGTTTGAGGTCGATGTCGTTTCCATTTTGTGACATTTTTTTTTGTAATGTGGCCCGCGACACGAGTATCGGAAATTAAAATGGCCCGCGGGACGAATTAGATTGGGCATCACTGGTCTACAACATAGGACAATGGACAACCCAGTGATAGTCAAGCTTGGAAAGTTTATGGTTTATGAACAATTTAACGTGAAATGTTATGTAAACCGTAAACTTATGTTAGTGTATTATGCGTTGCTGGCAATGTAATCTCTTCAGTACTGAATAAAAAAATGGAGTGACAAAATTCACCTGTTAGCGTAGTCCAGTCCAGTGTTGACAAGAGATAAAAAGGGAGTGTGCGCGTGTGTGTGTATGCCAGCTGAGTTTAATGACCAAAGTGACCTGCATGTATAGTCCAGTATTGACATGCAGACTGACTGGAACAGTTAAGGTGTTGATAAACGTGATACGTGAGACTGTCAAGGTATTGATGCGAGCTGTGCGTATTTTGAGTAGGGCCTAGGTAGAAAATGTAGTGGTAGGTCCTAGTGTCTATGTAGTGATAGGTCCTAGGGCCCATGTGGTGGTAGGTCCTAGGGCCCATGTAGTGGTAGGTCCTAGTGTCTATGTAGTGATAGGTCCTAGGGCCCATGTAGTGGTAGGTCCTAGTGTCTATGTAGTGATAGGTCCTAGGGCCCATGTAGTGGTAGGTCCTAGTGTCTATGTAGTGATGGGTCCTAGGGTCCATGTTGTGGTAGGTCCGAGGGCCCATGTAGTGGTACGTCCTAGGGCCTATGTAGTGGTAGGTCCGAGGGCCCATGTATTGGTAGGTCCTAGGTACTATGTAGTGGTAGGTCCTAATGGTCCTAATAACTATGTAGTGGTAGGTCCGAGGGCCCATGTAGTGGTGCATCCAAGGGCCTATGTAGTGGTAGGTCCAAGGGCCCATGTAGTGGTAGGTCCTAAGGCCTATGTTATTGTAGGCTCCATATAAAGAATTGTCATTGTTACGAAAAACTGGTTATTATAAGTTGCTTGGCAAGAGTTACGCTGTTTCTCTATGGCTTATCATGCAATAAGTTATCAGACATCTATCCAACTAAAAGACCTAACATCACATCAAGATCTAAAAGACATTACGTCACATGTAGATCTGTAAGACATTACATCACATCTATATCTGTAAGACCTAACATCCCATCTAGATCTGTAAGACATTACATCACATCTATATCTGTAAGACCTAACATCCCATCTAGATCTGTAAGACATTACATCACATCTAGATCTGTAAGACCTTACATCACATCTATATCTGTAAGACCTTACATCACATCTATATCTGCAAGACCTTACATCACATCTATATCTGTAAGACCTAACATCACATCTATATCTGTAAGACATTGCGTCACATGTAGATCTGTAAGACATTACGTCACATCTATATCTGTAAGACACTACGTAACATGTAGATCTGTAAGACCTTACGTAACATGTTGATCTGTAAGACATTACGTCACATGTAGATCTGTAAGACATTACGTCACATCTAGATCTGTAAGACCTTACATCACACCTAGATGTGTAAGACATTACATCACATCTAGATCTGTAAGACATTACATCACATCTAGATCTGTAAGACCTTACATCACATCTAGATCTGTAAGACATTACATCACATCTAGATCTGTAAGACCTTACATCACATCTAGATCTGTAAGACATTACATCACATCTAGATCTGTAAGACATTACATCACATCTAGATCTCTAAGACATTACATCATATCTAGATCTGTAAAGACCTAACATCACATCTAGATCTTTAAGAACTAAGGATGACTGCCTAGTTGTGTGGTATGCGCTCTGAACAACCATCTCGATGAGGATTCGAACCCTGCCCATCGTCCTGTGTGTGGTTTGGGCAAGAAAGTAATATTTACTTCAAGAGGAAAACCCGAAACATGTAAAGCAAACAATGTGAAGATTACGTCACATCTGAACCTTTAAGACATTACGTCACTTCCAGATTTCTTTTTTTTTCTCGCAACTTAGCGTCAGTTCTATTTTCTTTTTGTTTTCTTGAGTTGAGGGGCCCCCAAACAAAGGACGCATATTTTAATAATGGTCATGTTAAGTAGCATTTTTAATTGCATGTCCTGGTTTGATTTGTTGAAGATTCATTCATATAAGAAACAAGACACACTTGGTTTTATATTTTACATCAAGATGTTAAATCTCTCCGGTGAAGTCTTCACAAAGAATAGTTGCATTGTGCCGCTTCCAACTTCTCTTTTTTTAACCTTCCTACTTTTTAACATACCCTTCTAAAGAATGCATCTGTCATAAAAAATTAAAGGCGACATTCACGCCCGACATCAAAAGGTCAAGGTCGCCGTTCTAATTATTACACTAATTAGCGCAACACTTTCGCAATCTATTTCTAGAGTTAGCCTAACACCTTGTCCGGTCATTGCTTGATACAAGCAGGGGCGTTGGTATTATTCGTGTAAATCGGTAAGGCCCACGCACCCCCCCACCTAGCAACGCCACTGGCGTAAAGCATTTCGTTTTAATTTCCGTTACTATTTGAGCAGGCATATAGTGTAGGGTTCTATTCTGAAAATGCCGAGTCACGTGACAATGTGTGACGGCGAGTGGTAATCAACGTACCTGACAAACTTAAACATGCATAATGGACATAGCCTTTATAAGGGGGAAAGGGGAGATGGGGGCTGTGTGTAATGATAAGTCCTGTCACTTGTCTGATGATTGGTTCAGGAGTGTCTTTATTGTTAACATTCATTTCAAATCTATTGAACTAGTGTACTGAATAATTAATACTGTTAGAAACACACTTAATTACTGATATACGTATACACACAAAGTAGGCCTACAAACACACATAGAGCAAACACGCTAAAATATTCATACATGCATACTGAATGCATAAGCACACATCTAATATAAAAACTATGTATGTATGTATGTATGTATGTCCCGAATAAAAATCAAAACCGTTTGACCAATCTTGATAAAACTTGGCATAAAAGTTCCTTTGATAATGGCGGAGACCGTAGTGTATGTTTAACGTCCCTCTCAAATAGGAGGATCCTAAAAATAGACAAAAAGTACCTTATTGTATCTCTATTAAAGAACGAAGCTTCTAAACAAATCGGGTAAACCCGTTTTCATATAAATTTACATTGGATTTAAACATGTCGGCTAAACGGGTAAACCCATTTTCATGCTCTACTTTTATTTTCGTGGCAAAATTTTAAAAAAAATGTGAAGGGAAAATTTCTTCAAATTTGACATAGATCTAGATTCAACCCGGTAGATCAGTAGTACCCAAACTAAGGCCCGCAGGCCACCGGTCATATATCTGCTGCATTCTGCCTATACCCTAGCATGGGAAAGACTTCCGAAGTCAATCCAGAGGGAAAAATCAGGAGCCGGCGACCCTTAAAAAGACACCAAACATGACCCAGTTTTATGGTGGGCTACGCGGTAATCGGCATCGTAAAACGACGATTTTTTCAACATTTAGAGCAAAATTAGCTTACCCTTACCCCTTTCAAACTCATTTTTTACATTAAAATACCTTTATTTTAGTAATTTTAGCTAAACTATATCGTTTATAAGATATTATTCTAACATAATATGCAACTTTTGAAAAATCGATTTTTTTAATGAAAAATGATTATTTTTGACCCGTTGACCCCTTTAAGCAATTACAGGACATAGTGCTTCACCCTGGCAGAGCCTCAGTGTTACATCCTGGGAAAACTGCTGATCCGAAACTGTATCGAGTTCCTGGCGTTCATTTGGATACACCAGCTTAGAGAGGGGAGAATTCAAGTGTGGGCAACTTTGTTCCGACCATAGCTAATGCCCAGGCAGTCCTTTTATTTCTATGAGATGATCCATCCGAGACCAATCGCTACAGTAGCCTTCAACGTCGTAACCCGCGGGCAGTGGGGTCGGATAGCGCGTTGCCACGTCGTACAGACCTGTGAAGTGGAAACGAGCTATTGGTCTCGACTGCCCACGGGCTATGACGTTGCAGGTCAATGTGCAGGCCTTCTATGAAGGTTGGTCTGGATCCATCTCGTTCCACGACTAAAGGAGGCGAACTATGCACGTATACAAACACACTCAAACAATCGCAGGACAGAAGACTCAAAAGTACAGTAGCAATTATACATAAAACACTGAACCATAATCTTGAAATACAAAAACAAAATCTAATAAAATACTCAGAAAGACACAAAGATAAAGGCACATTCCTCGTCCCATATGCTAGGACAAATTTGTACAAACACTCCTTCTTCCCTTGTGCTATTAGGGCATGGAATGGGTTGCCTGAGCTAGCCAGGAAAACCAGTGACTTGGCAGAATTTAAGTCATTGGTTAATATGCATGACTAAATGCATGACGCGTAGGACGTAATCATCTTCTTTTTTGAAGAAACGTCTGTATTATATAAGATTAGGGATATTTGATGTACTTAACAAAAAGTCATCATTACTCGATTAATAGCTAGTAAAGCTGTAAAGTTCCCTTTTCAGACCTTGAGGTCTATAGGGCAGATGATGTAAAGGTCATCTGTTTCTGTGGCTTACGGTTAACGGGGCAAGGGTCTCATGGGGCTAGCACAACGACCAACCGCTTTTACTTTTCCCCATCTAATGCCATTAGAGCTGTGTGGACTCAGAGGCGACTGAAGATTCTGAATTTAAAAAGTCCAGTCTTCATCAGGATTCGAACCGGGACCCGGTACGGAAGCGAAGCGCTTTACCGCTCAGCCACCGCGCCTCCTATTAATAACTAGATTGATGTGTTAAATTTTCGTATACTTATCTTCTTCTTCTTATCTTATATGATACAGACGTTACTTCAAAATAGAAGATGATTACGTCCTACGCGTCATGTATTTAGTCATGCATATTAACCAATGACTTAAATTTTGCCAAGTCACTGGTTTTCCTGGCTAGCTCAGGCAACTCATTCCATGCTCTAATAGCACTAGGGAAGAAGGAGTATTTGTACAAATTTGTCCTATCATATGGAACGAGGAATGTGCCTTTATCTTTGTGTCTTTCTGAGTATTTTATTAAATATTTTTTTTTTGTATTTGAAGATTATGGTTCAGTGTTTTATGTATAGTTGCTACTGTACTTTTGAGTCTTCTGTCCCGAATGCTTTCTAAATTTAGTGATTTTACTAAAGGTGTTACTCTAGTCAAATGTGAATATTCGTTTGTTATGAATCTATTTCATAAATAGTACTGAAACATGCCTAGAATGATTTGTGTGTAAGTATTTTATGATAGGCAAGGGTTAAAAATGAACAACTTTAAGAAAAGTCTGTGTAAAAACAAAAACTTACTGTTTCCACTGTTCTGTCATTTTTCTTAGCGCCAATAAATGTGAAAAAAACAAAGATAAGTCACTACACAAATATTCATGTTTGGATTTTGACAACTCAAAAAGAAGATTTCCTGGAATTGTGCTAATCCAAATTTTGTGGTGACCCATATTGCAAGCCTCTCCCCCGCACATATACGAGACCTGCTATGGTAGCCTAAGTGTGTTTGTTTTGAATGACCAGCACTGGGAATGTGTCCGTGTATTGTCTGTGTAGTTTTCAATGCACGGACCAAAGGTTTGGAACTCACTCCCCATTGACCTCAGACAGACAACATGCTACACTACTTTCAAGAAGAACATTAAGACCTACCTGTTTAAAACTTTTTTAGATTCGTTTGTCATTTTGGCTCTCGTGTTTGTGATGTTATTACAGCGCCTTGAGCCTACATTTTGTTTGTTAACAGCGCTTTATAAATAAAAGTATTATTATTATTGAACAACTGGCTGACCTTTGTTTCTATTAATTGGATGAGTGAACAGCTGAACAAATTTGCTCCTTGCAGGCCTAGAGATCTGATAGAGACCTACTTAGACGTAGATACCCCCGCGCCTTTCGGTGCATTATCTTATAAAATACAGACGTCACTTCAAACAAGACGATGAATACGTACTTCGCATTGGGCGGAAAGCTGTCTCCAGAAACAGGGCCGGCCTTAGCTGCAGGCAAACTAGGCAGCTGCATAGGGCCTCCTATTGGTCGGAGCCTCGCAAAGAACAGTAAACAAAATAGCGTAACTTGTGCCCAAAGTTATTGTTGGAGTGCACTAGCATGACTAGGTTTTAGATAAATTGCCTAATTTTATTTTTTTGAGTGTTTGTTTGTTTTATTTTTACAGTTCATTTGGAACCACAAAATTCACTCCACCTAGGGTTTCCTATTATCTAAGGCCGTTCGGCTCACTGGGCGACAAGCTGTTTCCACAAAGATGTGTCACTGGGAATTCCCTGATGCCCCTTCCTAACTATTGTCCACTGAGGTCCTCCATGAAAGTGTGGCGCCAAGTTATACGAGGACGTCCCTGTTTGCGCTTGCCTCGTATGGGCCTCCATGACACGGAGTGGGGATAGAGACATCATGGTTAAATTTGTACAATAAATACAGTTGTTGCTTAGTTGTTCTTAGTCTGTGCTAGACAGTGAATAAAAATGTATTTGTTTCAAAAGAGATTATTTAGGTTTACAAAAAAAAACATAGCCTAATAAAATACCCAGAAAGACACAAAGGTACATTTCTTATTCCATATGCACAATATAACCATGCAAATGCTGCCCTAGTGCCGTTAGGTCATGGAACGGGTTGTCTTAAGTTAGTCATGAAAACCAATGACCTAGTAGGTGGGAGGAGGCGATGGGGGGCTGGGGGGGGGGGGGCTTACCTACCCCAGGTATTCGTCTACGCTTCTCGTGGGCCATAAAAGCTTTAAAAAGTCGCTAAAAATGTAAAGCAGTTAAATTTTTTTTTTCGGAACCCTGAAATGGAACAAACAATGTAGTTTCAATCTGTGGTTCTCAAACTGGGAGACGAGTCGACCGAAAGGGGTCCCCAGAAAGATAAAAATTGTAAACAGTTAAAATAAAAAGACGGTTAAACAGGTCTGATAACTTTAAAAAATAGTCTAATATAGATTATTTACTTATATATTATTCATTTATGTAGCTTTTTTCATTTAGAGGTCCGTGGGCAAGTTTTGACTATATAAAGGGGTCCCAGGGTAAAAAAAACTGTTTGAGAACCTCTGGTTTAAAGTATGCATTATATCTTGATCTAATCATATTCTCAAAGACAACAATTGCCTCTATTTTCTCATCACTATCACACATACACACACAGAGTAAAACACACTTGCTAATATACAGGGGCGTAGCTAGGAATTTTTCATCGATTGGGGGCACGGGGGGCTTGGCCTCTTTGGGGGCCCCTGCAGTTGCTTAATATTAAACTTTCAATGTAAAAAACACTCATTTGGGGGCCCCCCTCAAGTGGGGACCCGGGGGGGATTTTGAAATGCTCCCCCCTCCTCCCCCCACTTTAGCTACGCCACTGCTAATATACGGTCTTCTTTCTGTTGTCACAGATCGCAGAGGGGTGGAAGCGAAACCAATCGTCAAAGTAAAGAGTCAGTAAGACCTCAACTTTCAACTCTGACCTGCCACGGTGCAACCTTGGCAGTGGAGACCAATAGCTCGTCGCCACGTCACAGGTCTGCATGCATATTAAAAGGTGTAAATCTAGCCGCTTGATAAAATCAAGGCCCAAACATTCAGAGACATTCTGGCGTATTAGCTTTGGCACATAGTTTTTTTGTTTTTTTTTCACGGATCTTTTTTTCTTAGAATCTCAAATTGTAACAACTATCACGTGATCTACAGAGGTCACAATGTCCTTACGTGCCCCGTTATTGGACATTTCTTGTGGCATGTATTGTTAGGCTAGCCGCTATACCGTTTGATCGTCTTATGAGCTGAGCCGAAGGCTCTTCGAGCTTAAAGTTTGAAAAAAACAACTGTTTGGACGCCAAAAGGTAAAAAAAAAAACCTGTGAGAACACAGTTCTGTTTGAGAGAGACCCGAGTCAATGCCTATATAAAGCATTGCTGTTTCCAATGCCTTTGGCCCCCGACGCATGCTTGGCTGCACATGGCCGAACGACAGTCCAGCGCGCAAACCGCACGACCAGGCAGCCATGTGTACTTTTTTTGTGGAACATGATAATAAGCCATTAACATATTTGTTTTATAAAGAAAGTGGCTGGTTAAATAAAAAAAAAACAACACTAAACGTCGTTATCGAACAAATATGGCGACATTCTTGGTTTGAGCCGCAAATATAAGATTGTTTAACCACGCCTAGAGATTGTTAAACTACGCTTAGAGATTGTTAAACTACGCCTAGAGATTGTTAAACTACGCTTAGAGATTGTTAAACTACACCAAGAGATTGTCAAACTACGCTTAGAGATTGTTAAACTACGCGTAGAGATTGCTAAACTTCGCTTAGAGATTTATAAACTACCCCTAGAGATGATTAAAAACTACTCCCAGAGATTGTTAGACTACACCAAGAGATTGTCAAACTACGCTTAGAGGTGGATTTATGAGAAAATTAACCAAATAAAGAGACCGAAATGAGTCGGTGTTAAAGCTATCTACAATGTTGATCACATATTAAATACAGAAATGAATCCATTTTCCTTCCAGTAAAATAACACGCTTCCAATTTCTCCTTAAGCGTGGTCGAGAGGCTAAGTGCGCTTGAACTTGGCTTGTCTTGGCTACCTAGAAGGGGGCTCGAGGCTCGACACCCGACTCGGGCAGAGTTGCGTTTACTGAGCGCCTAAAGGCAGCACGGAAAACCAATTCCTAGATACCCCCTCCCCCCCACTGGTCCACAAATGAGATTGGACGAAAGCGCTCTGAGTATGCTATAAGCATGAAAGTAGCGCTATATAAAAGCTATAATAATAATAAGTACTAAATTCTAAATCCACGGGTTTCAGTTTCAATTCTATATCATTTTTTTTTTGGTCTTTTTTTAAGTCACTTTTCCCGCGACATGAGTGTCGGAAATTAAAATGGCCCGCAGGTCAAAATAAGGTTGGGCATCGCTAGCCTGAAGTATAAACAAGTTCGGGTTTTTATCTTATCTTATCTTATATAATACAGACGTTACTTCAAAAAAGAAGATGATTACGTCCTACGCGTCATGCATTTAGTCATGCATATTAACCAATGACTTAAATTCTGCCAAGTCACTGGTTTTCCTGGCTAGCTCAGGCAACCCATTCCATGCTCTAATAGCACTAGGGAAGAAGGAGTATTTGTACAAATTTGTCCTAGCATATGGGACGAGGAATGTGCCTTTATCTTTGTGTCTTTCTGAGTATTTTATTAAATTTTGTTTTTGTATTTGAAGATTATGGGTCAGTGTTTTATGTATAATTGCTACTTTACTTTTGAGTCTTCTGTCCTGAAGGCTTTCTAAATTTAGTGATTTTAATAAAGGTGTTACTCTAGTCACAGCAAATACATATTATCTACCACTAGGTTTTATTCCTTCATATCTTCTGGGTTAATTTCACAAACTCACTAAAAGACAGCAGCAATGTGAACTTTTATTTTTGGACAGCCTCCTTCTTGAACGGATGTTGTTGTTTTTTTTTTCCTTAATGTTCAAAAGGAACCAGTTACTCAGAATAAACTAAGATCTGCTAGTCTTTATTTCGCATTCTGAGGCGTACTAATAAAGTTGAAAAGCCGTTTTATTTTTGCTTTTTGTTTTGTTAATCAGCGTGCAGTGGGTTAAACAGGGAAATACAATCATCAGTGAGATGTCTTGAATTGGGTTCCACAAGGATATTTGGTATAATGATGTATTACTGGGAAAAGATGTGTCTAAAAATTGCGCTACTTAACTCTCTCCGTAATTATTTTCAACATTCTTGGTGGAACCAACGCTGGTATCGTCAGTTAGGAGAGAAAGAGTTAATACGGTCAAGTTCTACAGCCTTTGATTTTCTGAAATTATGAAATGTTTCATTAAATACAGTGTCATCCTAGATCTAGTTTTTAAAGTTACTTTGTCCTCCTTTTTTTTGTCCTCCTTTGTAAGGCTTCGTCTTCTTGTTTGTCCTCCACTTGATGAGCTAAAAGGTGGTAGAGGTCACAGGGGCGCCCCACGGAAACGCTTTAAAGACCAGCTTAAGCGCCGACTTCCCTTAGCTGACATAGATGAGAGCACCTGGTTGCATGCGGCCTCAGAACGAGACAGCTGGAGGTCACTCACAAAGGATACACATTTGAGACCAAAAGAAAATCCGCTACCTAGGACAGACGCAGACGGCGAAAAGAAAATCTCTATCAACCACCGGCAGACAGTGGTTATGCCTGCCCTAAATGTGGCAAAATATGTAGGTCACAGCTGGGATTGCGTAGCCGGGAGAAATATTGCCTTTCTCATTAATCTGCGGACTCGAAGACAAGCCTTAATTAGTTGTGCCTATGTGTTGTAACACTGCATGTCCAGGCCCTACCATCACCTGAGAAGTATACGCGCGTAAATGTATTTCCAAATTAGGACTTAATAGCAGGGGCGGACTGGATGTCTAAATCGGCCCAGGCATTTCTATACACTACAGCAAATAAATTGTACATTATATGATGGGCCTCCAATTATAGGCCTATCTGTTCTCAAAATCATTGTTATTTTTTTATAATGTACTTATGTTGCTTTTTAATCGCTATGTTTGTAGGCCCTTAAAGGATGAAGCCTTCTAATAGTACTGTCTACGGATGTAGGCTATTACATTATTTTTGAAAATGTGTTAGATTAAATTAGTTTTACACTGTAGTCTGTAAAAGATGTTTTTAACATGACGCTCACATATCCCCTTATATATGAGAATATTATAAAACTTTTAAAAATTTAATGCGTGCCATAGTGGCACTCGTGAGACCCTTTAGGCCCATTTGAGTACCGGCCCACCGGGCATTTGTCCAAATGCCCATATAGCCAGTCCGCCCCTGCTTAATAGCCACGTGACAAGTGAACTGACCACTCCATCCATATGTCCCCCCAGAGAGCCCTGCGCTCCATGGACTCAACGTTTCTAGTCCCACGTTTCACCCTCAGTACACTGACCAAAGGTTTGGAACTCACTCCTCATAGATCTCAAACAATATGCTTCACTACATTCAAAAAGAAAATTAAGACCTATCTGTTCAAAACATTTATCAGATTTTTTACATTTTTTTTCTGACATCTTAAATACCGGTATCAAGTAAGCCTATATCAGGGACAGAAATAAAACCAATGTTGTTCAATGTTCAAACATTAAGAAAACCCAGGCATTCATTTTTTGTAAAATAACATAAAAATAGATAAATAAATAAATAAATACTGACTGCTAGAATTGGAAGTCTACAAGGCATGCGTTATGAGTACACTACTGTATGGCAGTGAATCATGGACCACCTACGCAAAGCAAGAGAGAAAACTGAACTCATTCCATTTGAGATGTCTCCGTAGGATCTTGAAAGTCACATGGAAAGAAAAGTGTGCAATACTGAGATCCTTGCACGAACAAGTATTCCCAGCATTTTTACAGCCCTCAGACAACGCCGCTTGCGCTGGCTTGGACATGTTCGCCGGATGGAGGACAAAGGCATCCCGAAAGTCATCCTCTATGGACAACGCGCGACTGGCTCAAGAAAAGCTGGTCGCCCCCACCTCCGTTACGTAGATGTAATAAAACGGGTCCTCAAATCAGTGAACATCAATACTGGCCATTGGGAAGACATAGCTCTAGACCGCACCAGATGGAGAGAGGCAGTGACCAAGAAAGCTATGGATAGCGAATGAACATGGGCCTCAGCCCTGGAAGAAAAACGGACAATGCGAAAAATGGCCAACTCCTCTACCACCGAAGCAAAAGCCACCTTAACCTGCGATATTTGTGGACGGAGTGTCTCTCCAAAATAGGGCTCCACAGCCACAAGAGGAAGTGTGCGAGATGAACCATGGTCGTTCTACGACTGAAGGAGGCCAATGACTGACTGACTGCTGGTGGTTCCATATCGACATAATGATATTTTTTTTTTGTTTACTTTGTAAAACAACAGATATGCCTTGATCTTATACCAATATAAACTATATTAGTGTGTGTATTTAATGGTTGTGGTTGTTTCGTTTCTCCACATGCTGATCATCTTACTAATTGTCACACATCGTCTGTCTTATTACCTTGACATTCGACAAATTGGGTTACAGAGCAGGCGATGAGCTAATCTCTAACCCCAAAGCATGCATGACTCAGTAAAAGATATGCCAGATTTTTTTCAGGTTAGCCACACTTTGAGCGTCCGTAAAAAAAAAGGAGGGGGGGGGGGGCGATTCTAAGATAGGATAGCTGTTGGTCGTTGTACTGACCACATGACACCCTCGTTAACCGTGAGCCACAGAAACATGATCTTTACGTCATCTGCCCCGTAGATTGCAAGGTCTGAAAGGGGAACTTTTAGGCTACATGTATTGACAAAATTCATAGTTGGCAATGTTTTAGTTATTCGAAAGAAAATTACAGTTACTGATACGGTTCTATAATACATTGAGTTATCCAAACTATATAATTGAAGACAGTGGCGTAGCTAGTAGCTAGGGTGGTGGGAGGTGGGGGGAGAATTTGAAAATTCCCCCGGGGCCCCACTTGAGGGTGACCCCTAAATGAGTGTTTCTTACATTAGATATTAAATATTACGCAAAATGCAGGGGGCCCCTAAGATAACAAGCTCCTAAATGATGGCAAATTCCTAGCTTCGCCACTGATTGTAGACGAGGGTTGGAGTTATATTTTCTACAGAAGATCTAGATCTAAATCATATCTTATCTTATATAATACAGACGTTACGCATATTCGTCAAACGGAAGTGACATCAGAAAACAGGTGAGGCAACAGACATCAGAAGAATGTTTATTCTCAACCAAGTCATAAACTACTTTGACTAACAATGGGACTTAACCAGGATAGGTCGTGTTCTAATTGGTAGAGATAAGTTCCTAATTGTACGGCTCATGTTTCCGGACCGTTAGGGGAGATAATAAGTGCATACCTGACTGGAGAACAATGGACTCTAGTACCTGGACTAGATCAACTCTCTCTCCCTCTCAGTAGCCATTTACTATGTAGGTTTAAAGTGCAAAGGTCAATAATAATGAGTTTAAAAAAAGGGAAATAAAAGTTAATAGTGACTAAAAAAACTTATTATTTAGTATAAATATATTTAAGGAAAAAACAACACATTTACAGCATTAATATTGTTCTGTAGTCTTTATCCTACTAGTTTAAATATACTCCATATGTTGTCCCAAATTTGGATTCCTGCTTTTTACTCACACTTTCGTTTAAGTAAAAAAAAAAACAACAACATACAATTTGCATAATTTAATTTAAAAAAACTGTCTTTATGTCTTTCTGGGTATTTCATTGTTTTTTTCCTATTTTTAAATTATGGTTCAGTGTTTTATGTATTATAGCTACTTTACTTTGTATTCATCTGTCCTGAAGTGTCTCTAAGTTTAGTGATTTTACTGATACTTATACTCAGATCAAATTGGAATATTCGTAGATACCTAATAAAGCGTGCATATATGTAACCCTGCCGGACCAAGTAAGACAAAGGACGTTTGGGCCACGAGGCCTTCATCAGCTACAAGTTTGTTTTGTAGCTGATGAAGGCCTCGTGGCCCAAATGTCCTTTGTTTTACTTGGTCCGGCAGGGTTACATATATGCATGTTTTTCGTATTTTCTATACAGTCGTTTACCCCAGCAGCAGTAAATCTTTGGGGGTTTTTTTTGACCTAATAAAGATCGACTCAACTTATATGAATTTGTCCTAGCCTATCAAATAAGAAATGTACCCGGAGCTAATCCTACGAAACAAATCAAAAGAAATACAATTTTTAAGTTGCACTAAAGTTGAAACTAGTTGCAAAAGGATCCATTAGGAAAGGTAACGTCATGTCTTCATTAGCATCTTTCTCGCGTCTGCAATATTTTGTCGTGTTCTTAATTCTCTCATTAACTGCTGATTGTGCTGACCCAATTTTAATTTCTGACTTCTCTTTGAAGTTTTACCATAACAGGCCAACTTGCCGCTTCTTACTTCGTGGCCTCGTTTTAAAACAAAACTTAACCTCTCCTCTTTGACACATGCACACACGCACACACACACATACACACTAATGCAGAGATAGTGCCAAGCCTAAGAGCCCACTTACTATCGCCTTCGAATGGATGCAATAACCAACGGGCCAGATTTTTTACCCGCTGCAAGACCAAAACAATGTATGTCGTCTGCTTTTGGGGCTACGTCACTGGGAGTCATATGATCCGTTCCTTACACAGCTTCGCACACAGTTTTGGATCTTGTAAGCGCTTATAAAGAGTTTGGATTTACCATCGAGTGTGCTGAATTTCTAGGATATGCATCTATTGTGTATAGTGTGCGCTTTACTAAACATAATCAGCTTTACACAAGTTTTGTACAAATAGTGATTGTTTATACAATTTTCTTTGGTTTATTTTTCAGAAAATCAAAAGCTATGGAGAAATTAAGATCAATTATTTCCACTACTTTTGTTAAATTAATACAATGAAGAAACAAATTAATTGTAGAATTTTAGATCTATAATTTTAAAATATATTTTTTTTATAGGGTAATGTTTTAATTGATTTAAAAGAATGGTGTTTCTTAAAGTGACAAAATTGATTTACTTTCATAGGCTTGGATAATTAACTCTTTCTCTCCTAACTGACGATACCAGCGTTGATTCCACCAGAATGTGGTAAACAATTACGGAGAGAAAGAGTTAATGTTACTGGAAATGGCCAGGTTGATGTCGCGATGTGTTATTTCAATATTATGCCTGTTTGAATTTTCAAAAATATCCTCCGCTTTTGACACGGTGGAAATAGATGCAGAAAATATCGAACAAGGGCGCCAACTCATACTCGATTTCTATAGTAACTACACCTCCTCCTCAACGCCCCTGACAAACCCTGTGGATCTGGTCTTCGTCCTGGACAGGTCAGCTAGTGTGACCAGGGCTGGCTGGGGCTCCATGGTTCGCTTCGTCCACAACCTCCTGGAGCATTTCACGGTGGACGCACATAATACACGGGTGGCGGTCATCACCTACGGCACCACCGCTTCCGTTGACATTGACGGGATCAGGGCGGGCGACTACAACAAGTGCGCCCTGGTGGCGAGGTTACAGAAACATCTTTCCAAGAAAGTAAGATCACAAAACCTTTGTGTGTGTGTGTGTGTTACTTGTTACAATATCAAATCCTATTTGATGAAGTTCTTATCTTATAAAATACAGACATTACTATAAAAAAATAAGATGATTACGTCCTACGCGTCATGCATCTAGTCATGCATGTTAACCAATGACTTAAATTCTACAAAGTCACTGTTTTTTTTGTCTGACTCAGGCAACCCATTTCATTGATGGTGGTCTATCATTTCTTATTCTTTTTTTTTTTCTTTTAATGATTCAATATTGCAAGAAGTATTTCCACTTTTCATTACAAATCAAACAAGAACATAAAATTAACTCTTTCTCTCCGTTATAATTTGTCCATGTTTCGAAAAAAATTCTTCATTTTGATCATTTACTATTTCACTCCCCTGTTATGATTTAAGATTCAATATCTTCCCTGTTTGTTATCAGAAAATGTTATATCTGGTATAGAATTAAAGGGAAATGCATGCTCTTTTTATATAACACAAAGTCAAGTTTATTTAAACATTCATTTAATTTAATTAGGTCAAATCAACGATGGTATCGTCGATTAGGAGAGAAAGAGTTAAAATGTTATTTAACTTTAGTTAGGCCAATACTAGAACATGCATCCTCTTGGGGATATCGCAACTCAAGAAAACATAAATAAACGAGAATAAAATAGAGTAGTGATATTTATAGCAAACGAACATTCCAATTTGATTAGAGTAACACTATTAGTAAAATCACTAGACTTAGAGACACCTCAGGAGAGAAGACTAAAAAGTAAAGTAGCTATAATACATAAAACACTAAACCATAATTTACAAATACAAAAACAAAGATAAATGAAATAGTCATAAAGGCACAAAGATACAATCTTGTATCTTATTTCATACACTAGAACAGGGGGTTCTCAACCTGTGGGTCGAGACCCCCTTGGGGGTCGATTGACCATTTGCCAGGGGTCGCCTAAGATCATCGAAAATATGGATTGGTATTGTCTATTCTTCTATTTCTGTATGTGTGTGTGTGGGGGGGGGCGTCGCTGCAGAGTGGGGGGATTGTAAAAAGGGGTCGCCGAACTAAAAAGGCTGAGAACCGCTGCACTAGAACAAATTCATATAAATCCGTACAAGTTCTCCTTCTTCCCTAGTGCCATTTGAGAATGGAATGGGTTGCCTGAATCAGCCAGGAAAAAAGAACGACTGCCAGAGTTTTTAAGTCATTGATTAACATGCATGACTATATTGACACATGAAATGCCTAGGACGTAATTATCTTCTTGTTTGAAGTAACGTCTATAAAATATAAGATAAGAAAATAAGATCTTCTATAGTAATTCTATACAATAATTCAGCTAGTGATTGTACAAAGGTATGCGGACTGAAACTTTATATGTGTTATAATGAATCGCAAGCATGGCTAATGTACGTCTATTTACTTATTTAGAATTTTTTAAAATACAAAAAAAAACTTTTGAAAACTGTGCATAAATATTGACTGAAGTGTTAATAAAAAAAAAAGCAACATGCAAATTTAATTTTTAAGATCATTATATTTAGAAAAATTAGTTCTAACGGTAAAATCAGAAATTTTCACTGTTTCTCTAATTAGCTCTTGTTTCTATTTCTTAAAGAATAAATAAACTTTCGACTTTCTAGGAAAATCGTTAGAGCCATTTTCGAAATTCTCGTCTGGCTTTCAGTTTCCGAATTCCAATTTTTTGAACCCATGAAGAGAATGAAACCTAAAAGTAGGGCGTGTACAAACAATGAAGACTTAACGTCAAATAGCAATAACCATAACTTGCTAATACAAAAACATAACCCACTAGAATGCACAGAAAGACGCATGGATAATTCATTTGTTATACATAATTGTAGAGCAGGGCCGGTCTTAGGCCACTGCAACCTATGCGGCCGCAGTGGGCCCCGCACTTTCACAGGCCCCTCGCGATGCGAATTCTAGGTGTAAATTATTAAAGTAAACCATTTTTAACTTATTATTAAAAGGTTCCAGGAATTCTCCTAAAATTAAAAAATAAAAGAAAAAGTCATGAAAATCTCCTGAAATTATTAAAATCTTCTGAAAGCTGATGCAAATCTTCTTAAAACAGACAAAATTGTCATTTCAGGGTGTAATTCAATATGGACAACGCCAATCCAACTCTAGATTTTAAAAAAAAAACGGCATTTTCAGCTCATTTAATAGAAATGTAATAAGCCGAATTTTAGCCAAAAAAAAGAAGTTCAAATACTTAATTTACTTTACAGTGGCGTAGCTAGGGTGGGGGAGGAGGGGGAGAATTTGAAAATACTCCCGGTCCCCCACTTGTAGGGGGGCCCCAAATGAGGGTTTTTTACAATAAAAAAATAAATATTACGCAAAATGCAGGGGCCCCCAAAGAGGACAAGAACGCCCCGGACACCAAACGATGGAAAATTACTAGCTACGCCCCTGTTACTTTAATAGTCACTGGCATACAAATATAGATCTAAATTTATCTCGACCTCTTAGAAAAAAAAAGAGCGATATTTTGCTTATCGATTTTAAGTCTATAAGGCAACTCTGAATGTTTATCGGCTTTTTGTTGGAAAACTACTATCTACTGTAGATGACTCATAAAGTTAATTTGACAGTGATTTTGTACTTAGTAAAGTATAAATAAAATGCAAAGACGAATTTATTTTCTAATACAAAATCTTAATTTTCACTTAAATTATCCTTATCACAACCCAAACTAGGCCCCGCCAATCCGTTTCGCATAGGGCCCCGCAACCTATAGGACCGGCCCTGACTGTAGGTAGAACAAATCCATATAAGAACGCTACCTTCCTCTGTGCAATAAATAACATCATAGAACAGGTTGCATGAATTAATCATGAAAACTTTAATAGAGTTACAAAAACACAACCCAATAGAATACTCGGATACAAGGACAAATGTCTATTCACTGAACCATAGTGCAGTGATTCTCAAACTTTTATCCGCGGACCCTAACAAGAAGAAAGAAGAAATATGTATACATTTAAAATAACTTCTTCGCTACAAACCAGTTGACTATATTAAGGGGTCCCCGGGGCAAAGAAGTTTGAGAACCACTGCCATACTTCCATTAGAGCATGGAATGGATTGCATGAATCAGCCAGAAAAACCAATGACTTAGCAGAGTTTAAGACCCTATATTTACATGCTTGACTAGATTAACATAGGGAGATACGCTTAGGACGTAATTATCTTATCTTTTGAAGGAATGTCTGTGATTTATAAGTTAAGAGTGTAAATCTTTCATTTACATATCCAACTAGGTTAAAGACAGGAGAGAATGTAGTTTTTTTTTCTCTACATGTTTCCTATGTTCCTTCAGAATGACTGACTTACTTGACTTAATCCTGTGAACCCTCCAGGGGAGCATAGGGCCGCAACCACACCTCTCCACCGAACTCGGTTCTGAGCAGCTTTCTTCATCTGCTCCCATGTCATTCCTGTACCCTCAGCTTCACTGATGACTGACCTCTTCCAGGTTTGCTTTGGGTCTGCCCACTTTCCTCTTTCCTTGTGGGTTCCAGTCAAGTGCCTGCCTTGCAACATTGGTAGCTGGTTTTCGTAGGGTGTGTCCTATCCAGCTCCATTGTCGTTTAGTGATGTCTTGGGCTATGGGCTTTTGTCTAGTTCTTTAGGCATCTGTTAACAAAGGTCTGGAGCTTTCCATATTTGTTTTAGTGACTCTCCTTCAGAATGAAGATACCGGTATTACATTTTAGTACGATCCGCCAGCAAGTCTGTGGATGGATGGTGGTCGGCAAAGCTCGAGGCTCGAACCCGGAACCTCGAAACGACAGTCCAGAGTGCATATCACACTACCAGACTGCTATCTTAGTGGGAAACAAGAAAAATACAAAAAAGTGTACTTTTTAAAAAACAAAGCTTATATTAAGTATATCGGTTTGGATCAGTTATGTAATTAAATTTGTAATAAGCCTCAGACTCTATAAAGGGGACTAATTCAGCTTATACCACCACTTCAGTCAAGTACTATTTCCTTCCCTTGGAAAAGGAATTCAGATTATATTACCACCTCGGTCAAGTACTATTTCTTTCCCTCGTTTGAGATACCAAACAAAATAATTCATTACCAATTATTAATGAACTAATTTGTTTATTTTTTGAAAACTGATTTTTGTGTTGTCAGATAAAAGAAACTATAGTGCAAAATTTCAGCTTGATCCGAGATTGAATGTCGGAGAAAAAAGTTGTACGAACTTTTGCCCAGACAGACAGACAGACAGAGTTGATATACGCTTTGTAAAAAGAAAGTGTTGCTATATTATTATTTTGCCAGGCCTCTGAGAAAAGACTTGAACTGGTCTTAGAGCTTTTTTTTTTTCATTCTCTTATTATATTTCTGATTAATTTGTCCATACAATCTTTGATTTCCTGATTTTCTATCCACATATACAATGAAATTCTAAACTATACAGAATATCTATATCTAAGGATATCTATACAGTGGCGTATCTAGCAATACGCCATCATTTGTGGGCTTGACCTCTTTGTGGGCCCCATCATTTTGCGTAATATTTAATGTAAAAGAAAACTCATGTGGGGGCTCCCTCAAGTGGGGTCCAGGGGGGTTTTCCAATTCTCCCCTCCCTCCCGCACCTTAGCTACACCTCTGTATCAAAGTTCGCCTTGCAAACCCGGCGGTCTCTAGGGCAGATGATGTAAATGCCATCTGTTTCTTTGTTAACTAGGGTGTTATGCACCAGTACAACGACCAACCGCCTTTACTTTCCCCAACTAATTTCAGGTACCCATTAGAAGTGCCCTAAAGATACCAAAATTAAAAATCCCGGGACCCCTCCGTTTGGAAGTCAAGCCGCTTTACCACTCAGCCACCGCGCCTTCATTATGTATGATAGCTTTGGTATCAGATAGTTATCTGAACGTTACTAAATAAAAACCACAACAATGGTTGTCATAGAGCAGCGGTACTCAACCTTTTAAACTCGGCGGCCCCTTTTTACAATCCACCATTCTGCCGCGACCCCCCCCCCCAACACACACATACAGCAATAGAAGAGTAGACAATAAAAATCCACATTTTCGATGGTCTTAGGCGACCCCTGGCCAATCGTCAATCGACCCCCAAGGGGGTGTCGCGACCCACAGGTTGAGAACCCCTGTCACAGAGGTAAGTGGGAGCTCATTTGTGGACTATAAGCACTGAGACTCTTTAGGTCTTGTCACTGAAAACGAAAGTAGAGCCAGGATCTTAGTACTTGCTTTCAATGCGAGTTGGCATAATGAGTTCTACTGAGTCATGACAATGACAATATGGTGATAGTACTGTTGGGACAGAGGAGGTTTTAGCAGTGCGCATGGACCTGGACGATTGTCATATCACGCATTAAGTAACTGGAACAGACACACACACAAAAAAGCAGTGAGATTCATCACAAATGACCAGAGTAACACCTTTAGTAACATCCCTAAATTTAGAAACAAAAAGCTTTTTTCACCAGATTACACAATTACAGCTAATGCCTAATGCCGTTTTTATTTATCGCGCGTAGGAATGGCGTTTTCCATATTGAATGACATCCCAAAATGACAATTTTCGTCTATATATTTCTGTATATTTTAAGGACTTTTTCGTATATTTTGCAATTTCGGGAGATTTCCATGAGCTCCTGGTAAATCGACAGATGGGCGCGGGAAATCTGTTTTAAGTTATAAATTTGTTTAATTTAATAATTTATACACCTTGAATTAGGGCAGGGCCTATGAAAGTGCGGGGCTCACTGCGGTCGCATAGGTTGCAGTGGCCTAAGGCCGGCCCTGCAAAATAGAGTCGTATGCTACGCCGCCGGTCGACTAGTATACATATTTTTTGTATTGTTATTATTTGCCATTAGAGGTAGGACTTATTGATTTTTTTTTTTTCGCTTGTTTTTTTTTTTAGGATACCTCAGCTTTTTAGCTTTTGACTTCAGTTGTTGAGCTGTTTACATCCTAGGAATCCTTGGGCCTTTGCCTCTTTTATGAGCCTCTTTTTTGGGCATTGCCTCTTTTTGGGGCTATTGGCCTCTTTATTGGGCTTTTTTTTTTTTTTTAAACAAAAAGAACCATATTTTATTAGTAAGCGCACAAATTAAATAGTTACATTTTAAAATACAATGATTGCAAACATTGTTTAAGCCATTGGTTAATATGCATAACTAAATGCATGACGCGTAGGACGTAATCATCTTCTTTTTTTGAAGTAACGTCTGTATTATATAAGATAAGAGAAAATAAGCAAATAATTACATTTAGGTTGTCATTTGTCATATTTTAACGTTTTTTTTTTCAATGAATATTTTTTGTATTTAACGTACTTAAAATATATATAATGAGAATGTCAACAGTAGGTAATTAAAAAGATAATTTCTTCTACGAAGCTGGAGTGAGGATCAATTAAAAAATTGGGAATTATGGTGAAGCATGATAAACAATTTACGTTTCGAAAAAGGTGTCAGGCCCTGTGCATGTTTTAATCAATATATTTCAGCATATGGTAATTTACATGTATTACAATCAACCAATTCATTTTAAATGTGCAAATCTAATTCTATGTTTGCATAAAATTAGGTCGAACAATGTTTTTTCTAGGAAAATCGTTGGAACCATTTTTGAACTACCCTTACTGTTTTAACCCGGTGCACTTTTAAACTAATGCCTATGTAAAATTTGCACGCTAATAGTATGAATAGTAGTAGGCAGTATTGTTACAGTAAGTATCAGATTGCTAATGACTAGCCGCAACAGAGTCGATCCCGTATAGGAGACGAACGTATGCCAAAGGCAGTCTTTTTTTTTTTTTTTGTGAGCTAAAAGGTGGTCGACGTAACAGAGGTGCCCCCACGGAAACGCTTTAAAGTTTCAACTTTATCCTAAAATGGTTATGGGCGAAATAAATGTGCACAATTTTTACCAGACAGACAGATTTGATATAACCTTTGTAACAAGAGCGGACTGGTCGGTTAGAGTTTTCAGACTCTAGTAGGCCTACCTCTTATAGCGTGAATTTTAAATTAGAAGCAAGCAGGTCCGGTCTTAGGCCACTGCAACTTATGCTTCCGCAGCGGGCCCTGCACTTTCATAGGCCCCCGCGCTTTTTCTAGGTGTAAATTACTAAACTTACCATTATAACTTATAACAGGGATCCCGCAGCCTGATTTTACATGTTCCTGGATATCTCCTGAAAATTATCTTATATAATACAGACGTTACTTCAAAAAAGAAGATGATTACGTCCTGAAAATTCATGAAAATCTCTACAAAAAATTGACAACATTGTCGTTTAGGGGTGTCATTCAATATGAAAAAAAAAGCCAATTCTATGCGCGATCTCAAAAGGCATTATCAGCTTTCATTTAATAAAAATGTAATTATAGGGCGAAGTTTAACTATAAGAGTTTTACTATAAGAGTCACTGGCATATAAATATAGATCTAAATCTATCTCGATTTTTTTTTTTTTTTTTTTTTTTTTTTTTTTTAAATCAAAGCAATCTTTTTTAAATTTGATCGTGAGTTACAATATTAAAGCTACACATATATATATATATATATATATATATATATATATATATATATATATATATATATATATATATATATATATATTTATTTATTTATTTATTTATTTATAAGTAGTAAAGAATAAGTAAAATGCAAAAAACAAATCTTAATATATCAAATACAAATTCTTAATTTTCATTTATTACTCTAATCCCTACACAGACTGGGGCCTGAAACAATGTCTTTATTAGGCCTACAATTTAAAAAAAAAACGCTTAACAGGCATAAAAAGCGCTTAGGAAATAAAGGGGGGGGGAATACTAAAAATTGATAATCAAGTGTTGTTTTTTTCCAATGTGTGTGCGGATGATTTCTGAAAATAATAGCCCCCCCCCCGTGCCCCTCCCCCCCAGGAAGAACGAGGATTCCAGCTCCCCGTGACCTCAACGTGATTCCGTTATGAAAACGTCTGCTAGTGGAAAGGGAACAACGGGTAGCCGGTTACCTTGTTTGAGGTGAGAAAATAATTGCGCAAAATTTCAGCTTGATCCGAGATTGAGTGCGGGAGAAATAACGTGTACAAACCTTTTACCAGACAGACAGACAGACAGCTTTGTAAAAATATTTCTAATCGCACAGATGTAGCCTATCATTGTTAGTCTAGAATAATAATGTTTGTAAAAATGTATGACATGTTTCGGATGTTCCTTCAGAGTTAAAGAGAATTAGCTTCCTAGTCCAAACCTCCCGCAGCACGACGGGGGATGGGAGAGGGCAGGGTTCGAACCCCGGAACCACGATAAGTCCGAATGACACTCCAGCACGCAAACCGCACGACCGGGCAGCAAGACTTATTCAATCTAATGGATACAAAAACACTTAACATAACCTTCTTTTTTTTAAAGCATTTTTTATAAATGTTATTCTTGTTTAAGACTAAGACTGAGACTAAGACTAAGACTGCTTTATTGATCCTTACGGAAATTTGTTGTGATTAAAATATAATATGTAAGGATACTTCATTAATTTATTATTTTCAGGTTCCGTCCGGTTACTCGGCTACCCATGATGCCATTATGAAAGCCAAGGAAGTGGTTGTAGACTCCAGAAAGGAAGCTAAAAAGGCGGTCATTGTCATCACAGATGGCAGGTCCAACATTGGCCCCCCGCCAGTCCGCGCTTCTGTAAGTTAGTGCTCAAACGTGAAATCTGTTTAAGATAAGATAAGATAAGATCATTTTTATTGGTCCGATCAAATGGAAATTAAGTTTTAATTAGACTTCTATGTACTTCTCAATGATAAGATAAGATAGATAAGATAATTTTTATTGATCCAATCAAATGGAAATTCAGTTTGACTACAATTGAACACCTCAGCGTAACTATTGTAATAATATAGATGCAAAAACGAACAACATTCACACACGAAACACATACACACTCACAACCAGCGCTTTATGAGTTTGACTTCTATGTACTTCTCGATGACGACAGCTGACCTTGTAACACTCTGAACGAAAGTGGAATGAAGGAGTTTTTAAATCTTTCTGTTTTAGTCCTAATGGAAAGGAGATGACCACTTTGTTCAGATCTTATGTAATAATGGTTTAATGGGTGCAGGTTATCTTGAAGAATCGTGTGTGTTTTGGAAAGGCATCTTTCAGGAAAAAGCTCTTGAATAGATGGTAGCTGTGTTCGAGTGATATACGATGCTTTTATCTTATCTTATCTAACCTTATATAATACAGACGTTACTTCAAAAAAGAAGATTAGTCTATTTAGTCTAAGTCTTTGTGCCAGTGAAGTATTACCATACCAGCAGATGATGGCAAAGTTAATTAGACTGCTGATGGTTGCTGTATAGAAAAGTTTAATTATTGTTTTGTCGATGTTAAATTTTCTTAGCTTTCTGAGATAGAAGAGTCGTTCATGAAATTTGGTGTAAAGGTTTTAATAGTTGTAGTGACCTAATAAAATACTACAGGAAGACATGTCTTGGTGCTAGGCTTTATTGAACAAGAATGACATAACTGTTCACAATAACACAGTACATACACACACACAAGCTGACCTGGACACCATGACATTTTGACACACTAGAACAGATCAGTTCACAACACACAACAAGAAACATAAATACACAACAATAGTGTTAAGGAATTAGTTTTAGAAAATATTTGTCATTAGAGTTTGAGATTATCTTGAAACTCTAGTCCAGTGAAAGCTTCCCTCCACCGATCTCAGTGAAAGAAATCTTTCCGTCTGAAATTCTTCCAACGCAGATGAAAACTCGTTGAACTCTCGGGCTAGAGGGAAAGGCCGAAGGCCGAGCACCTCGGTGATATCAAGGTGGGTTTCACGGGTATTAGTAGGGTTTGGTGTAATTTAACCTTGTTCACAATTTCATTCGCTATTGCAGTAATTACTTACCGCAACTTAAAGTAACTTTTAAACTAGGTTACAAAGACAGTTTGTGTGCAAACACAAACTCAAAATCGGCCCCCGAAGTGGTCCACACAGGCGGGTAAAAAGGCAGGTTTCAGTAATTTAAGAAAGAATATCAGAATGAAATTCTATCAAAGACAAATGACAGAAGAATGGAGAAAGAAGGTTGACAAATCTTGTGTGGTGCCCCAGCGGTCCAGCAGACCAAAGGATAGGTGAAAGTGAATGTGAAGTTAGATGTGAACCTTGTCTAACTGATGTCTTATAATGAATATCTAATTGATCTAATTGTTTTGTAAAGGGTCAATCTCTTATTCAAATCCTCAAGAAAAAAAGTGTCCTTTAGTTAAGTGTACTATAGTTTAAAGTGTCCACTACAGTTCACGCGATAATATGAAAAACTACTTATTAATTGTTGTTTGAAATTATGTCCAACTTTTATGCATACTAAATAGATTAGTTCTCTATTTAAAAAAGTAAGCATTTTTAGCGGCCCCCGAAAGGGTAAAAAACGCTATTAGTTTTGTGCGAAATGTCTGTCCGTCTGTCCCGTTTAGATCTCGTAAACTAGAAAAGATATTGAAAATCCGACATCACAATATTTTAGACCATTCAAAGTTTTGATGCAACGGCTACTTTTTTTCTGAAAGTGAAAAATCTAATTTTTAAAATCAGTTATGCAAGCAATTTTTTAAAGAGAAAAAGCTAATTAGTATGCATTATAAATTAGACCTAATTTAAAACGAATAGTAATCTTGTAAACTTCATTTTCGTTTACTTTTTTTTTTAATTGCGAAAATTCTTTTTTGTCTTATTTAGCATTCGAATAAGAGATTGAGCCTTTTCAAAACAATTACATAGATCAGGGGTCGGCAACCTTCTGAGTCGGAAGAGCCAAAATATACAATTTACAAAATTTCAAATTTTTAAAGAGCCACAAAAGTTGTTTCTCGCCTGCCAAATATAAATAGTACTCACACTATTTATTCTTCACTAACAAACGATGGAGCAAACAAATGCAATGTGAGAGATGGCTTTGCAAAGGTTTTAGAAAGTTTGGATAAATTTGGCTCATAGCATGTTTCTAGTTTGAAACACGACTTTAAATTTTCATTTATTAGTTGGCTTCATACTTTTCATTATATTCCTGCAAGAGAACCCTTGCTCGCACGAATATGTCAATCCAAAGATAGTCAGCATTCCAAATGCCAACTTCTTCACCACACTTTATTGAAATCTGGAAGATTGTTCCATGCGTAGAATCAACTCGCAGCATTTCTTCTAAATCTGTCCATTTTTGTTGCGTTACAAACACACATTTCTGTACCTCCAACACTTCCAACTTGCTTTTTAACTCTGTAAATTTTCTAACCCACAAAGCTTTACTTTTTAAATCGAGCTATTGCATTTGATCCAGCATCAATTTTATATACATTTATGTAGATTTCGTGACTATGTGTGTTGAGATGGTGGACCAGGAATGCTAGAATGGTTTCGCTGGTTTGGAACTGCTCAAAGTTGTCAAGAAATTCATCATGGATTTTTTCTTATAACTGTGCTAAAGTAATTCGTGTCAGAAGTTTCACTGATTTTATAACGATACTGCTTTAGACATTGAAAATGAAGTAACTTACCGCTCTGAATATCTTCTGTAAAAAGAATTAATTTTTCTTCAAAACAAACCAATTCTTCTACCAAAACATAGGCTATGTTTCCCTTTCCTTGCAGTTTTAGATTCAGCTTATTTAACTTTTCTGTTTTATCCACCATAAAGTAAACTTTTTGCAACTATTTGTCGTTCTCTAATTCGGTGTGATAAATGTCTTTTTCCTTTACGAATGTATTTATTTCATTCAAGCACAAAGCAAAACGTTTCAACCTTTGGAAAGCGTCGCACTTTATTGTGAAGTAGGAGGTCTGAATACTGAGTCTCCATTTCCTTTAAGAGGACTTTAAACTGACGATGGTAGAATGCTTTTGACAAGATGCTGCTAACAAGCTTGATTACCAAATTTATGACCCTAACTATTTTAGATTGAATTGTTTTGGACACAATGCGCTACTTTGTGTACTATGTAGTGAAATGTAAGAATTCCAAGGTTTAGTTTGCTTCGAAGAATCGTTGTTGTCCCTTTATTTTTCCTGTCATATTTCTGGCTCCATCAGTTGCTTTTGAAATGATTTTATTGAAATCGATCTTATTGTCTTCAATGTACGGCATTCCCTTTAGCTTCCCCTTTAGTTTGTCATGAGAGCGGTAGGAATCCTAGAAGTTCTTCCTTTGGAACTTAGGAAGACATATTCCTGACAAAAAGGGCAACATGTACCCTGTGTATATGTCGGATGACTCATCTACAGCAAGTGATAAGACAGAAGAAAGCTGAATATCATCCACTTGCAAATATGTTACATTTGAAGACATTTTAGCTATTCTATCTTGCACTGTTTTAGCGAATAGTGGCAAATCTTTCTTTTTTCAAGATTTATGGTGTGTTTTTGAAATCACGGAACATTTCTTCAGATGCACATAGGAAGCAGTCTTGATATACTCACCTGTAAATGGGTTGCCTTTTTGTCAATTTCTAGTGGTACCGCAAAGTCTACCAGATTAGCGTTACTCACAGATTGCTTCTAACTTAGAGAATGTAATCGCTTCTAATTCATTTACTTAAAACAACACACTATACGTCACAGCCAAAGCGAGTGGTGAAAATGCCCATTTGTCTTACGTCGAAAGAGAATTAAAACCTACATAAAAACATCCGACGACTGAGTCATTCCAGAGCTTCCGACGGACTGACGACAGTGACGACGCGTGTCACGGGGAAGGGGTGTGATGAAAAGCGAGTACAAGTGGCTGAGAAATAGAATCGATGCGTAATGTTAGTTAAACATTTCAGAACTATTTAAAAAAATGTTTCGATAAAATAATTAATATATGCGTATGGAACTAAAGAGCCGCAGCTTCACAACCAAAGAGCCGCATGTGGCTCGCGAGCCGCAGGTTGCCGACCCCGGACATAGATTATAAGACTTAAGTTAGGCCAGGAGAGGCGCGGTAGCTGAGCGGTAAAGCGCTTGGCTTCCGAACCGGGGGCCCCGGGTTCGAATCCTGGTGAAGACTGGGATTTTCAACTTCGGAATCCTTAGGCGCCTCTGAGTCCACACAGCTCCAATGGGTACCTGATATTAGTTGGGGAAAAGTAAAGGCGGTTGGTCTATGTGCTGGCTTCATGACACCCTCGTTAACCGTAGGCCACAAAAACAGATGAACTTTACATCATCTGCCCTATAGACCACAAGGTCTGAAAGGGGAACTAGTTAGGCCAGGTTTACATCTAACTTTGCATTCACTTGCACCTATCCTTTGATCTGCTGTACCGTTGGGGCACTACACAAGATCTGTCAACCTTCTTTCTCTATTCTTATCTCTCATTTGTCTTTGATATAATTTCATTTGGATGTTCTTTCTGAAAATATTGAAGCCTGCCTGGGTGGACCACTTCGGGGGCCGATTTTGAGTTTGTGTTTCCACACAAACTGTCTTTCATAACCTTGTTTTGTATGTAAATATAGTAGTTAGTATGACAGAACTTTAAATGTAAAAAAAAAATTTTTGACAAATAATCTAAAACCATTTGCCGAAATGTGTTCAAAATATGGTAAATAGATATCTCCCCTACTAAAGAACCTTCCGTGTTTGTTACTATTAATAGTGAATAGTTGTAAAAGTGGTGTACTTTTATGGAAAAACTGCTTGAATAAGTGATTTTAAAAAATTTCGTTTTTTCGCTTTCAGTAAAGACAAAAGTAAGTTGCCTTTGCATCAGAACTTTGAATGGTCTAAAATATTATGATGTCGGATTTTTACTATATTTTCTAGTTTACGAGATCTAAACAGGACTAACGGACGGACGGACAGACATTTTGTACCGTTGTCGGTAGCGTCTTTTCCCTTTCAGGGGCCGCTTATAAGAAAATGAAACGTTAAATAATTGGTCGACACTTATTGTACTAACAACCATTAAAGAAAACAAATAATAGACATAAATGTATATATAGCAGTATAGCAGTATGCATTGTACAATATCAGCTATGTAATGTGCAGTGTTACCAAGGCCGGCCACACAAACACAATTAACCAAATGAACCGTTAGACCATTATGCTAATTTCGTATCTTACTTTTAGTACATACTGTTTAATATCCAAATTAACCGTAATACTGTTAGTTAGTTGTTTACTAGCATAAAGGGGCTGCTATGAACAAACTAGTTTTTCTTTAAAGGAGAAAAAAAACATATCGAGGGAATTTATAGAACAGCTACGCTCTTTGGCATCACATTTAAAATGAATGTAAATTAATACAACATAAAATGTGTTGCATAAATATATCACCAAGGTGCAGTGGCGTAGCAAGGTACACGTGGGCCCGGTTCAGGAATATGTTGATATGACAAATATTTTGTTTAAACAAAGAAATCCAGTAGTTTTTATGTATCGGTATTTATTTGCCTGAGCTAGCCAGGAAATGCAGTGACTTGGCAGAATTTAAGTCATTGGTTAATATGCATGACTAAATGCATGACGCGTAGGACGTAATCATCTTCTTTTTTTTTTTTGAAGTAACGTCTGTATTATATAAGATAAGATAAGAAGAAAAAGACATCCCAATGCAAGTTCATGAGCACAGCTGACAGAATCATTTAAGACCCTGCTTGAGTACCGTTTAGCACAGCGAACATTATGCGCAAGCGGCCGCTTTTAGTGAAACAATACCAGAAGGCTATTGCGCTGTCCGCTCATATTGAAAAACCGTCATTGCCTTGGCATTGTACAGGGGTTCTCAACCTGTGTGTCGCGACCCCTTTGGGGGTCGATTGACGATTTGCCAGGGGTCGCCTAAGACCATCGATAAATGGATTGTTTTTGTCAATTCTTCTATTGATGTGTGTGTATGCGGATGGGGAGGGGTCGCGGCAGAGTGGAGGGTTGTAAAAAGGGGTCGCCGAGCCTAAAAGGTTGAGAACCGCCGGCATAGTAAGTAATTACTTAAGAGTGTTTAGTCAACCCTGCAGACTCCTGGTTCTCGCAAATATAAAAAAAACCTACAAATGACTCTCTGATTGCAATTCTTAAGTTTATCTCGTCTGGTCACGACTTAGGAGTTCACAAAACAATTTTAGAAAAAAAAAAGCTAATTTAATCAACTTTTAATACTTCTTGAGTTCTGTCAACCATAATTAAGAAAAAATTGGCGCAGATTGGATCTCTTTTAGTATTTTTAGCAATTTTTCATCTCGTTTTGAATCTGGGTCAAGGTAAAGGGTTGTGTGTTTTTTTTTTTTCAAGAATTTATGTACTGCTAAGACATTGTCGTTTGTTGTTGTTTTTTTTTGTTTGTTTCACCTAAACGATACTCTTCGCGATGACCACTAAATGATAAAACTAACATTCACAATGCGATGAATTAGTTTCAGTCACTAATTGTCAACCTCTTCAATGTGCTCCTAGTTAACATCATCCACTCTACACAGTCGTTCATGGTGTCTGTATGTTTGGCAAGTTAGTTGATGAAGTGAAGTCATTAGTAGGCCTCTCTTTTTTTTTTTTTTGATGATACTGTTGGAAACAAAGAATAGTGGTAAATTATTATTTTTTTAATTTTTTTTTTTGCATATGTTTCGGATGTTCCTTCAGAGTTGAAGAATAGTTTACATCCTGGTCCAAACCTCCCGCAGGACGACGGGGGATGGGGGGCGGGCAGGGTTTGAACCCTGGACCATCGATAAATCTGAACGACAGTCCAGCGCGCAAACCGCACGACCAGGCAGCCATCCGTACTATGTTAGGGTGTAAACACACGACTTTCCAGTACACATCCCAGACGACAAGGCAGCCATTCAAGCAAAAGACATCGTTCTATCTTAACATATTTTTGTTATAAACCTCCTCCCTAATTCAGTCACGACAAGTAGCTAAAATGTCAACATCTTTAACATTTCCGTAAGTAACGGAGTAGGCTGTTTCTTTTTCTAGTGTTATTATCTAATTTGAAGTCTAAATCTAGGTTTCTGGTAATAGAAAAATAAAAAAAAATGCTTACTTAAAAAAAAATGCTTACTTCAAAAAAAAATGCTTACTTCAAAAAAAATGCTTACTTAAAAAAAATGCTTACTTCAAAAAAATGCTTACTTAAAAAAAATGCTTACTTAAAAAAAATGCTTACTTAAAAAAATGCTTACTTAAAAAAAATGCTTACTTAAAAAAATGCTTACTTCAAAAAAAAATGCTTACTTAAAAAAAAATGCTTAATTAAAAAAAATGCTTACTTAAAAAAAATGCTTACTTCAAAAAAAATGCTTACTTCAAAAAAAATGCTTACTTCAAAAAAAATGCTTACTTAAAAAATGCTTACTTCAAAAAAAATGCTTACTTAAAAAAAATGCTTAATTAAAAAAAATGCTTACTTAAAAAAAAATGCTTACTTAAAAAAAAAGCTTACTTAAAAAAAATGCTTACTTAAAAAAAAATGCTTACTTAAAAAAAAATGCTTACTTTAAAAAAATGCTTACTTAAAAAAAAATGCTTACTTAAAAAAAATGCTTACTTAAAAAAAAATGCTTACTTAAAAAAAATGCTTACTTAAAAAAAAATGCTTACTTAAAAAAAATGCTTACTTAAAAAAAATGCTTACTTAAAAAAAAATGCTTACTTAAAAAAAATGCTTACTTAAAAAAAAATGCTTACTTAAAAAAAATGCTTACTTAAAAAAAATGCTTACTTAAAAAAAATGCTTACTTAAAAAAAATGCTTACTTAAAAAAAATGCTTACTTAAAAAAAATGCTTACTTAAAAAAAAATGCTTACTTAAAAAAAATGCTTACTTAAAAAAAATGCTTACTTAAAAAAATGCTTACTTAAAAAAAATGCTTACTTAAAAAAAATGCTTACTTTAAAAAAAATGCTTACTTAAAAAAAAAAGCTTACTTTAAAATAAAGGCTGAAAGAAAAAGGTAGGCTCAATACTATCAAATATTTAATTAACATAGAGGGAAAAAAAACAAAAAGGAAGAATGGGACCCAAAAGTCACCACCAACGCACGGTCACCACATTACAATAAACCTGATGAAAGCAGTTCCTTACAATGAAAACACGGGTCAATGTTTTGAAGTTAATATAAAGTTTGATATTTCAACTAAAGTGTGCACGACCGATATTGAACTACTATGTAACAGTCTCAGACTATACTACCTGCCGAGAGAGTTTACACAATTGTACGCCATACTTGTGTGTATATACTGCCATATACCACCCACAGTTAACACAGAGAAAGCAACAAAACATATACTAGACATTCTATATGCATTTGAGACTTATAGTTCTGATGCTGCCCGATAAATCATCTTTCGTTAGCTCAACACTTGCCAACATATACTCAATATGTTAATTGTCCCACAAGGCACGATAAAACCTTGGACATGTGTTATAGCAACATAAAAATGGCCTGCACATCTCGATCGTTATTTCCCCTCGGAGAGTCGGACCACACTTACACCCACGTACAAACCGGTTTTAAAAACGACAAAACCCGAAGTACAGTCCACCCAGTCATGGTCTGACGACCCGTTTTACAGCTACTAAGTTGTCTGGAGCAATCAGACTGGGACATGTTTGTAAAAAACTGCCCAGACAGATGAACTTAACCAAAATTGTTAATTCGTACATCCAGTTCTGTGAAAACATAATTATATCAAAGAAGAAAATTAAAAACATTCAGTAATAATAGACCCTGGATGACCAACATTAAAAATAAACATTCTGTCATCATCGAGAAGTACATAGAAGTCTATTTATAAAGCGCTGGTCATGAGTGTGTATGTGTTTTTCGTGTGTGAATGTTGTTCGTATGTGCATCTATGTTGCGCATCTATATTGTTATTGTACAGTAGTTACGCTGAGGTTGTCGACTGTAGTCAAACCGAATTTCCATTAGATTGGATCAATAAAAATTTATCTTATCTTATCTTATCTGACGTTTAGGATATTTTAAGGGAACGTTATTATTTTTAACTATTTGCTACAAAATTGCAATGTAGGGCAGGGCACAATTGGTCATTAGTCATGGGACCAGGCGATATGAAACCCCTACGCGCCCTGCAGTGCCGTATTTAGAGTTAAAAAGGCCTGAAGCTATTTGAGAGTTGGGGCCCCATATAAGTCCAGATATTGTATATAAATACTAAATATGTCTTGGAGGCCCTAAGCTAGAGCTTATGTTGCATAGAGGTAAATCCGGCCCTGGTCCCATGGTTTTTACACCATCGGGTGTGGGCCCCTAAATGGTCGTGGGCCCGGGTTCATTGAACCCCTTCGCGCCATGGATGCTACGCCACTGCTAAGGTGAGCATATTGTCTGATTCACACTACCGTATTCTTATTGAATTTGAAAATCTACCGTATCCTTATAGAATTTAAAATCTACCGTATACTTATAAAATTTGAATATCTACCTTATCCTTATGGAATTTGAATATCTACCTTATCCTTATAGAATTTGAATATCTACCTTATCCTTATGGAATTTGAAAATATACTTCTAGAACTAATTGTTGATTTTTTTCTAAAGGTTTAGATAATAAAAACATTGGTGCATTGTGTGCCCATCCTTTAACCTTCAGTCATACTTCATTTTATGTCCGTTTTCAGGGTTTCATAACAGGTAGTTAACAAACTGAAAATAATAAATCGCTTCGAATAAAAAACAACTGTACAATGAGGTGTCCACCAAGAAGAGATTAGGTCCTAGCCCCTAAGCTATTTCTAATTTACATACATCACCTACCTACATACTTCTTCTGAGTTTACATTATCATATTGGAGGGGTCATAGCAATGGACTTGAGATGCTACACAAGGATCCTAGGCATCACATTCATAGACCCCATCACAAACGAGGAAATTAGAGACGGTTATTACAGCGATTGGACCCCACGATGACCTGATAACTACTATTTATAAAAAACGCAAACTAAAAACTCTATGGCCATATTACGAGGACTTCTGGGCTGGCAAAGACCTTCTTACAGGGAACAGTACCAGGAAAAAGAAGAAGAGGCTGAAAGAGAAAGCGATGGGAAGACAACATAAAAGAATAAACGGGTCTTTCACATATATATATATATATATATATATATATATATATATATATATATATATATATATATATATATATATATATATATATATATATATATACACTAGCCGGATAGGACCCACAGCCTGTGTTGTCTTAGTTTGGGTATTACTAATCTAATGGATTGAATTTAGATCTATGTCAAACATGGAGAATGCTCACTATCTAATATAAAATACTGTGAAAACAGGTTTACACGATTTGTTAAAAAGCTCCGTTCTTTAATTAATAGAGATAAAATTAGGTACTTTTGTCTGTTTAATCATATCTTATCTTATATAATACAGACGTTACTTCAAAAAAGATGATTACGTCCTACGCGTCATGCATTCAGTCATGCATATTAACCAATGACTTAAATTCTGCCAAGTCACTGGTTTTCCTGGCTGGCTCAGGCAACACATTCCATGCTCTAATAGCACTAGGGAAGAAGGAGTATTTGTACAGATTTGTCCTAGCATATGGGATGAGGAATATGCCTTTATCTTTGTGTCTTTCTGAGTATTTTATTAGATTTTGATTTTGTATTCGAAGATTATGGTTCAGTGTTTTTTAGGGCCATCAGGTTGTGGGAGGGACATTAAACATACACTACGGTCTACACCATGGTCTAAGGAACATCTATGCCAAGTTTTATCAAGATTGGTCAAAATATTTTGTTTCTACTCGGAACATACATAAATACATACGCCTTACTTTCTGCTTTATGTATTAGATATGTGTGTGTGTGTTTTTCTTGTTTAAGTCCTTAATATATATATTATTGTCAATTAACATCAAGGTTCAGCTGCGTTCCCTTGTGTGGGACACTGAGTGGGACACATTGAACAATGGGCCTCAGTTACAGATTTATGCTTTCGGTATCAAGGATGCCTACATGCCTGAAGTGCGCACCATCGCTTCACCTCTGCCAAACCATACGTTCTACATACCCAGTTTTCAGACCTTCTCAGAGCTGGCAAGATCCTTACACGATGGTAAGTAAAGGCCTTTATAGTGACAGTGATGCCCAAACTACGGCCCACGGGCCATATCCGGCCAGCGACGTGGTTCCATCCGGCCCGCCGCAACGTCGGCACTAAGTGTAGAAATCTACCTTCAGAACAAACAAACAAAAAAGTTGAAAAAATGTATCTTTATTTACGTTTGGGCCCCCATTTTTTCTCTGATGGATTGGTATCATGATCTTTAACAAAACAAACCCCATTTGAGCAGTTGTTTGAGACAAACATCTATAAAAAAGCTAACAAGATCCTCGAAATAAAGAATCCCCCTTTGTGATTTTACCATCACAAAAGAGATACAAGACACCGATAGCAAAGACAAACAGACACAAACACTCTTTTGTTCCCCTGGCAATCAAATCATTAAATGAGAAAAATCTGATATAAACTTTGTCACATGTAAATTATGAGTGAGTCTGGTGTGAATGTACACTTTGGTTTCTTATAGTTATAATGTTTTGTTTGGTGTAATGCACAAATTGTAAGACAAATTTCCTTACGGATAATAAAGATTATTATTATTATTATTATTATTATTTGTGTGTTTATGAACATGATAATAAACCAATATATTTATTTTATAAAGAAAGTGTCTGGCTGTTTGATAAAACAACAACATAAAAAACGGCATTATAAGATTAAAATGGTGGCATTCTTGGTTTGAGCCGCGAATAAAAGATTGTTAAACTATGCTTAGATATAGGAGGATCCATGGAAATGTTTATCAAAAAGAGACCACAAAATGAGCCGGCGTTGCTCACATTTAAGTAGAGAGATTATGAAGGCGTCTAACGCGTAAAAAAAATATAATTGTCAAATAACCTATTAATTAAGTATCAAAATCCATAGGTTTCTACCAAAATAGTTTCGAAACAATTTCATTTCATTTTATAACTTTTCGTTCATGTGGCCCGCGAGACAAGTGTAGGAAATTATAAATGGCCCGCGGGCCGAATTAGGTTGGGCATCACTGAATTATAGTCCATCAGTAGACACGAATTGTATGGACCTTTTCAAATATATCATTCGTCATTTACAATCAAAAGTTTTTTTTTTCTTTTGTTTTCATAATAAAATTAAATGCTTGCTATTATTTAGTCTACTTGATTTTAAAAGTTTTGATCACAAAACAGTTATGGCCACCGTCAGCCGCTAAAAGTCTATTGTTACCTTTTACCAATCCCTTAGTCTGTTAGACCGTTGGGGCACCATGCGAGATTTGTCGACCGTCTTTCTCTATTCTTTTCTGTTTTTTTTTTTGCTTTGGTTATAGCCTTTTTTCAATGGAAGGCCCGTCCATTCTTTTATGTTGTCTTCACGTCGTTTTCTCTGTCTGCCTCTTCTTCTTTTTCCTGGTACTTTTCCCTGTAAGAAGGTCTTTGCCAGCCCTGAAGGCCTCGTAATATGGCCATAGAATTTTACCTTGTTTTTTTTAAAGATAGTTAGCAGGTCATCATGGGGTCCAATCGCTGCAGTAACCCTGTCTCTAATCTCTTGGTTTGTGATGCGGTCTTTGAATGTGATACCTAAGATCCTTCTGTAGCATCTCAATTCCATTGCTAGGATCCTCCTCTCTATCTCTGCAGTCAGCGTCAAGAACTCACAAGCATATAAAAATGTGGCCTGACCAGGGAGCGCAAATAGTCTGATCTTGGTGCCGAGGGCTAAGCCTATAGACTATAAATCCTCTCATGGAAACGACATGAATTCATGGGCATTAACTGTGGACGGAAAGATGTCGCCCACACATCAGTTCCCCCCCCCCTTCCCCAGCTGATGTATCTAATGGAGCGGCAACTGCCGATACAGCTTAGGGACAGCGGGTCAGCGGCGTCGCAGGTGCTGCCAGGGTTTAGCAACACAGTGCGGCAAACTGCCTAAGGAACGCAGGCTCCTGGCTTTTCATCAGGATTGACTCGCGAAGCCATTCCCATAATTTGTATAGCTGTAATTATTTCATTTGGAAAAAAAACTACAGTTAAATACAAAAAAGTAAAGCCCCATTATCAATGGGCCAGAAGATGTAATGGTCACCTATTTCTTTGGTCGGTGGTTAACAAATGTTTCATGGGGCAGAAACAACAACCAACTGCCCTTACTTTTTCCCTAGTCAAGTAAACATTGGAGTTGGATAGACTCAGGGGCACCCTAAAAATCAGGAAATTTAAAATCACAGTCTTCAGCGAGACTCAAACCTGGAACCTCTCGGTTCGGAAGCCTAGTGCTTAGCTACTCAACCACACGACAAGCTTCGTAATATTGTAGTTTGGCACGAGCATTTTTTTGTTTCAATTAATTTTCAAGCCTAGTTTTTAGAAGTTTACTTTGTCTTTCTTTTTTTAGTCATCCGTTGTAAGATTTTTCCTTCCTGTGTTCCATTAAGTATGCGTGTGCTTCTTAACCAAACCTGAACATTTAAATCAATGTAGGCCAAACTCTAGTTAATATTAACTTATTAAGTCGTGCTGACCACAAGACACCCTCGAGTTTCGTGAGCCCCACAAACACATGAACTATACATCATCTGCCATATAGATCATAAGGTCTGAAAGAGGAACTTTATTTTTTTTTTTTTTTACAAAACTTATATCAACAAACTCTGTCTGTCTGTCTTTCCGTCCGTCTGGTTAAAAGTTTAAACATGTTTTTTTCTCACATTTCCCATTCTCTGATTAAGTTCAAACTTTGCATAATTATTTATTGAACCTGACAAGACATGAATCAATAAAAAACAAACTAAAAATTAGTTAATAAATTGTTGGTTTTTAATTATTTAATTTGATTTCGAAATAAAGGGAATAAATGCTACTTAATGAGAAATGTGTATATATGGATTTAGTCTCCTGATTACGTTTTGACACGTTTTTTCTCCCAATTCCCTTTCTCGGATCAAGTTGAAATTTTGCATAATTATTTATAGTCGATAACAATACAAAGTCCATACATGAATCAATTGAAAAGTTAACCAATTAGTTAGTCATTTAGTACTAGCTAATTAATTTTGTTTTAATTAGTAGAAAGAGGGATAAACACTGTAATTCTCAGATAAATGGTAGTGAATAGCGGTTCTTTCCCTTAGATTTTTAAAAAAGCATGTTTTTTTTTTTTTTCTATTTTGCTTGTTCTACTATTAAGTTCTCAACAATGATTGGATAGGATATTGTATTCCCCAGATAGCCAATCAGAAAACTGGCAAGTTCTTGGCGACAAAGGTTACTGCCAACAAGAGGTCGGCTGCTCGGAGCATGCTTACTGCGCCTGTGGAACGAGGTCTGGCCTGTATCTGTGTGTGTGTAAAGATGGTTACCATGGAGACGGAACTTCTTGCGCAGGTTATTTTCCTTCTATAGTAATGTACACAGTGACTCAGACAACGTCCTGTTTATCTTCTTTCTCTTTATCTCCTTTCTCTTTGTTTATCTCCGTTCTCTTTGTTCATCTCCTTTCTCTGTGTTTATCTCCTTTCTCTTCGTTTCCTTTCTCTGTGTTTATCTCCTTTTTCTTTGTTTATTAAAAGTTTATTTCCTTTCTCTTTGTTTATATCCTTTCTCTTTGTTTATCTCCTTTTGCATTTTTTATCTTCTTTCTCCTTGTTTATCTCCTTTCTCTTTGTTTATCTCCTTTCTCTTTGTTTATCTCCTTTCTCTTTGTTTATCTCCTTACTCTTTGTTTATCTCCTTACTCTTTGTTTATCTCCTTTCTCTTTGTTTATCTCCTTTCTCTTTGTTTATCTCCTTTCTCTTTGTTTATCTCCTTACTCTTTGTTTATCTCCTTTCTCTTTGTTTATCTCCTTTCTCTTTGTTTATCTCCTTTCTCTTTGTTTATCTCCTTACTCTTTGTTTATCTCCTTTCTCTTTGTTTATCTCCTTACTCTTTGTTTATCTCCTTTCTCTTTGTTTATCTCCTTTCTCTTTGTTTATCTCCTTTCTCTTTGTTTATCTCCTTTCTCTTTGTTCATCTCCTTTTTCTGTGTTTATCTCCTTTCTCTTTGTTTATATCCTTTTTCTTTGTTTATCTCCTTTTTCTTTGTTTATCTTCTTTTGCATTGTTTATCTCCTTTCTCCTTGTTTATCTCCTTTCAAAAGGAAAGGTTTAAACCCATTTCAAATGAATTCATGTTTGAGATGCGCTTCAACACTAGTGTATCGTGTCCTAAACATGTTTCACTTTTAGAATAACTTGTGACTTTCTTTGATAAAAAAAGTAGGCTACTATAACTATGTAAGACGATAAGTGTTTTATAACTTTCTGGTCATATAAGTGTTCAATAACTTTTTAAACACATATATTATGTATACATTTGTATTTAATAAGTGCTCTATAACTTTCTACGTTCATAACTGTTCTATAACTCTCTAAGTTCATAAAAATTCGTGATCTTTATTATTTCAAAAGTGTTTTACATTCAAAGGTGTTCTATAACTTTCTACGTTCAAAGGTGTTCTATAATTTTGTACGTTTAAAGGTGTTCTATAACTTTCTACATTCAAAGGTGTTCAATAACTTTCTACGTTCAAAGGTGCTCTATAACTTTCTACGTTCAAAGGTGTTCTATAATTTTGTACGTTCAAAGGTGTTCTATAACTTTCTACATTCAAAGGTGTTCTATAACTTTCTACGTTCAAGGGTGTTCTATAACTTTCTATGTTCAAATGTGTTCTATAACTTTCTACGTTTAAAGGAGCTCTATAACTTTCTACGTTCAAAGGTGTTCTATAACTTTCTACGTTCAAAGGTGTTCTATAACTTTCTACGTTCAAGGGTGTTCTATAACTTTCTACGTTCAAGGGTGTTCTATAACTTTCTACGTTCAAATGTGTTCTATAACTTTCTACGTTCAAAGGTTTTCTATAACTTTCTACATTCAAAGGTGATGTATAACTTTCTACGTTCAAAGGTGTTCTATAACTTTCTACGTTCAAAGGTGCTCTATAACTTTCTACGTTCAAAGGTGTTCTATAACTTTCTACATTCAAAGGTGATGTATAACTTTCTACGTTCAAAAGTGTTCTATAACTTTCTACATTCAAAAGTGTTTTATAACATTCTACGTTCAGATTGTTCTATAACTTTCCACGTTCAAAAGTGTTCTACAACATTCGACGTTCCAAAGTGTTCTACAACATTCGACGTTCAAAAGTGTTTTATAACTTTCTATATTCAAAAGTGTTCTATAACTTTCTATATTCAAAAGTGTTCTATAACTTTCTATATTCAAAAGTGTTCTATAACTTTCTATATTCAAAAGTGTTCTACAATTTTATATATTCAAAAGTGTTTAATAACTTTCTATATTCAAAAGTGTTTAATAACTTTCTATATTCAAAAGTGTTTAATAACTTTCTATATTCAAAAGTGTTTAATAACTTTCTATATTCAAAAGTGTTTTATAATTTCTAAGCTCATAAGTGTATGTTGTGATTTAAACTAGAATCTTCGTCCCTCTACTTTTAACGGATGGCTGCGTTGTCGTGTGGTATGCGCTACGGACTTTCGTTTCGATAGTCTTGTGTTCGAACCCTGGCCGCTGGCATCCCCCTGCACGTGGTTTGGGCTCGGATTAGTGGCGGAGAAATCATGGTCTGAAGGGGTCCAATGAGCCCGGGCCCACGACCAACAAGTGAAGTGCCCAAAATTTTTTACTTTTTTTTTACTGTAAGGATGTACAAGTTTAAAATTCTGACCTACAGCTTCAATTTTTTTTTTACATTTATCAGTATTTATGTATTGAAATAAGAAATATTACATTCATTCTATTCGTGACCCAACCATGCGGTACATCACAATAAAACGTCATGGAAAGATAACTCTTTTATTTCTGCAAGTCGGACTAGAATTGACAGAGAGCGAGGCTCAGAAAAAAAAAGAGGGGGGGGGGGCGTATGCTACGCCGCGGGTCGGCTCGTATAATTACTATTCATATAACAACGTAAGTCTTTCTTCTGTTGTAAGAGATTTAAAAAGGGAGGTGACTCTTAAATTATCCACAACAGCTTATTATTCAATACTAACTTGTTAGATTTTCCAAATAATAATATTATGAAATAGTAATTGACAACTAGACAATTTACACTACAAGATATAATAATTCTTTTTATTTGTTTGGTATCCTTTTGTTTAATATTACGATATGTATTGACTCTTTATAATACATAAATTAATGTTATGACTAGTGAGTAATTTAGAATCGTGTTTATTCCATTAGCTGTATTGTATTACAATTAGCTCAACATTGATGTTGGGAAAAAAATAGATTTGAGGAAAATAATTGTGAAGATTTCATTACAAATATACGTCTACTAAGACTTTTGTTTATTGGAATGGAATGTGTGTTTAAAATTTTTAATTAACTTAATTTTTTTTTAAATCTTCTACTGACTAAAAAGAAATTAGCAATGTAAGCTTTTACACACACAAATAAAGTACATTTTGACCAATTAAAATTTTAAAAGCATGTACATGAATTAAACTTCTTTACCTTTACCTATCCCTTAATCTGTTGGATCGTTGGGGCACCAAGCAAGACTCGTTGACTGTCTTTCTCCATTCCTCCCTGTCTTTTGCCTTGTTTAAACCTCTTTCAATGGCAGGCCCGACCATTCTCTTATGTTGTCCTCCCATCGCTTTCTCTGTCTGCCTCTTCTTCTATTTCCTGGTACTGTTCCCTGAAGGAAGGTCTTTGCGAGCCCCGTAGATCTTGTTATATGGCCATTGATTTTAAGCTTGCGTTTTGTTTTTTTTACTATAGTTAGCAGGCCATCATTGGGTCCGATCGCTGCAGTGACCCTGTCTCTAATCTCTTGGTTTGTGATTGTCACAGTCCTAGTTGACATTGCTTGAGTGGTGTTTGAGTTTTGAGTCCGTGCGTGTCTAGAACACAACATACTGGCCGCCAAAAATGTCAATGGTTAACAAAACTATACGACTGACTCAAGTCCGTTCAGCAGACAACATGAAGTTTATTTTACTATAATAATAATAATAGTACACTGCACTCCTTGTTAGAGCTACAAGTCAAGAAATAATAACCAATCCTATCCGCATAACAGCGGTATCAAAAGTATCCAACATATGTTAGTTACAAATCACGTCCGCATCTCAGCGGGTAACAATAAGAACAATTACTACTAGTGACACTGGAGCTTCAACTATAGATATCCATTGAAATACGAATAATACTTTACTATTCAATAAGCACATGATGAAATCAACTCTCAAATATAATTAATCAACAATCATTAGTCCATCGACTTTCATGATATATACATATATATATAGGCCTACACCAGTCCAGGAAGCAACGTCCAACCTTCCTGGACCGGGAGCAAGACCTTACTGACTTGACTGAACTCAAAGTCAACTTTATTCATTCTACTTCCTGTTTTCTACATCAGGAATTCCACGTGTCTTTTAAACTATTAACATGACGTGAACTTTAGATCATGCAATGTCAACTAGGACTGTGACAGTGATGCGGTCTTTGAATGTGATACCTAGGATCCTTCTGTAGCATCTCAATTCCATTGCTAGGATCCTCCTCTCTAGCTCTGCAGTCAGCGTCCAAGACTCACAAGCATATGAAAATGGTGCCGAGGGCTAAGCCTTTGTCTTTTCATATTATTTTAAGTTTTGAAAAGGGCTGCTGTGGACTGTGCTATTTAGGGCATATAGTTCGGGTTTCGTTCCCTCATAGCTCCGAGGTATTTGAAGCTGCTAGCACTAGTCAGCTTTTCACCTCCAATGCTGATGCGAATTAAACTTACGATACTAAAAAAAAAGGTGGGGGATATTGGTTCCTTTGATAAATATTAAAAACTGATCTCGTTCTGATTATGCTCCTGTATTTGCGATGATTAATTTATGATTGATGAGCTGGGGCGGGTATACTATAATGAACAGTGTAAATGACCATGAACTAAAAAAAAAAAGCAGCGGAAAAAACAAACAATAGGCAACGATCTGTTCACAATGGACCTCATTCACCAATCGTAAACAAACAATATTTAGCCACGTGATTCTATATATCTTCTTTACAAATTATGTCATCCATAGTGGTTGTCACGTGATACGTATTTTTCATTGTTTTATCAATATTATGACGTGGCTAAATGTGTTTATTTACGATTGGTGAATGAGGTCCATTGTCACTAAGTAGCCCTTGTCGTCAGTGAAGTGGAAATTATCGACAGTCAGAAAGACAGCGACCTCGGAAGTCTTTATCGCACTGTTTGTTGTCCTCAGTGTTGACTTTAACAATGTTACTGTAACCAATTTTCCTGGGGGAAAAAAAAGGCAGTTGGACTCCACAGTATCTTCTCTACAATATAAATCAAAACTTTTGGCTCCGGTGAAGCACAGATTGTGGAACATTTAATTGTGACATTATTAATTACGTCCCCGGTGAAGTCAGAAGTCTTCGTCACTTTTGTTATCCTTTGTGTTGTGTATAAGATATTGATGTCACTACAAAAATACTGAATAAGAAAAAAGAGCTAATATTATAATAAAAATGTCATAATAGATTCCCTACAGAGCCCTCTCTCTCACTAACAACATTGCCGGTTTTCAATGTAATCAAATTCTTAGAAAATCCTTACTGAAAACTGAGCTTGCATGTTTTGTAAAATGTTTGACATGTTTCGGATGTTCCTTCAGAGTTGAAGATAGTTTACTTCCTAGTCCAAACCTCCCGCAGGACGACGGGGGATGGGAGCGGGCAGGGTTTGAACCCTCGACGGTCGATAAATCCGAACGACAGTCCAGCGCACAAACCGCACGACCAGGCAGCCATCCTGCATATGACTTTCTTCTGTGTAAAATAAACAACGAACTGTCTCTTCATAATAATGCTTGAGAAATGTTTGTCTCTTGAGAAGTCGCTGCTGTAAATCTATCAGAACAAAATTTGTTGACTTCCTTGAGTCGTAGCACGACTATGTCTCATCCCGTAGCACGACTATGGCTCATCCCGTAGCACGACTATGGCTCATCCCGTAGCACGACTATGGCTCATCCCGTAGCACGACTATGGCTCATCCCGTAGCACGACTATGGCTCATCCCGTAGCACGACTTTGGCTCATCCCGTAGCACGACTTTGGCTCATCCCGTAGCACGACTTTGGCTCATCCCGTAGCACGACTATGGCTCATCTCGTAGGACACTCATGTGACGTGGAGCCCTATTTTGGAGAGACACTCCCGTCCACATATATCGCAGGTTAATTCTTTATCTCCGTAATTATTTGTCCACGTTCTGATAGAATTGTTCATTTTTCACATTTGTACATTCTACCCTTTCATGACTAGCCTTCAATATCATTTTTGTTTGTAATCAGAAAACATTACCTTTGGTATAGAATTATAGCAGAATGCATGCTGTTTTTATATAACACAAGTTTTACTTTCCAAAACCAAAAATTAATTGAATTTAATGGGGTCAAATCAACGTTGGTATCATTATTTAGGAGAGAAAGAGTTAAGGTGGTAGAGGAACAAGACATTTTCTTGTCTGTCACACTTTTCTTCCAGAGCTGAGGCCAATGCTTTTTTTGCTGTCCCTTTCTTGGTATCAATGTACAAGATAAGATAATGTGATAAGATAATAAGAGAAGTTTGCTGTAACTTTGACACTATTTTACAGCGTGTCCTCGTGGGACGTACAAGAACAGAATCTCCCCTGTGCGATGTTTCCCTTGCCCTGCCAACTCGACCACATTGTACGAGGGAGCAACGGATCCTTTGCAGTGTGTCTGTGAGGCACCACTCTACCAGGAATCTTCAGGAAGTCCTTGTCATGGTAACGGCATTTTCTAATGTTTAAAAACTCTTCCTAAAAGTTCAAACGAAACAAACATTTATATAATTTGTTATTACTTTGCAGAGAAATAAGTTCATATAGTAAAAATGCAAAACAAAGGCCAATACTCAATAGTAATTTTTAAAAAAAGGAAAGTTTCCCTTTCAAACCTTGCGATCTATGGGGCAGATGATGTTAAAGTAATCTTTTTCTATGACCAAAGGTTAACGAGCAGGGTGTCATGTGGTCAGCACAACGACCAACCTTACTTTCCACAGCTAAAGTCAGGTACCCATTAGTGGACTCAGGGGGGGGGGCTTTAAAAAATTGCGAGATTCGAACCCAGGACCCCAGGTTCGGAAGCCAACAGCTGAACCACTCGACCATCGCGCCCCCTATAGGCCAATAATAGTAATCACTTATGTTTTACTATGAGACCTTGCTGGCTATGTGGCAACGCTAAAAAGGGATTAACCCGATTCTAAGGCTGCTGGTTTATGTGGACCTCACAAATGAACACCTGCAATGCCCTGGTCGTGTGGTATGTGCTCCGGACTGTCAACGTTAGGAGCACAAATTGAAACCCTGACTTGAAGATATAGGTAATATTGTTTTCAACAATGAAGATTGGCTGATTTATAGATTGAATATTTTTTATAAAATTTGCCCCGATACATTACAGTCTTTTATTGAAGATTGGCTGACTTGAAGAGATGATACAATTTATGTTTCATTTTGGTTTCAAGTAATTGATGATACAATTTATACTTTATTTTGGTTTCAAGTAATTGATGATACAATTTATACTTCATTTTGGTTTCAAGTAATTGATGATACAATTTATACTTCATTTTGGTTTCAAGTAATTGATGATACAATTTATGTTTCATTTTGTTTTCAAGTAATTGATGATACAATTTATGTTTCATTTTGTTTTCAAGTAATTGATGATACAATTTATGTTTCATTTTGTTTTCAAGTAATTGATGATACAATTTATGTCTCATTTTGGTTTCAAGCAATTGATGATAAATATTCATTTATTTTCCTCAGTTCGATTCTGTATCCCCCTCCCTCCCATCACTCATGGCCAAACGTTTCATGTACCTGGGCGTGTGGTAGATGAGGTCAGCCCCACTGGTGTGGCCTGCACCAACACCCCAGACACCTCTTGCCACTACCGGTGTGACGATGGCTACCGGCTGAATGGGCATCCTGGGCTGATCTGTAACCCCAATGGAACCTGGGAAGGAAGTGTGCCAGAGTGCGAAAGTAAGGCTACGAATTTTAAACAGACTATTTTTTTTTTTGGTCTAAATTGTTTTCATCTTGTAAGCAGGCTATTTACATAATCATCTTTCATTTGCGTTCGTAGTGGAACATTAGGGCCACAGCAAAAACACTCCATGCGGTGGCTGAGTGATAAAGCACTTTGCTTCTGAACTGGAGGGTCCCAGTTTCGAATCCTGGGATTGTTTTTAAATTTCGGGATTCTTCTTCTTCTTCTAGCCAGCTTTTTGCTGCTGAGCTGTCAGCTCTTTTGCAGACTGTGCCAAGGAAAAAAAGTGTGCTGTTTTCTTCAGTTGTTCAGCACTGCCGTATAGGGTGTTGGTTATGTTGGGCTGTGGTGGAAGAAGGGTGTGCTTTAAATTTCGAGATCAATAGGACACCTTTGAGTCCACCCAACTCTAATGGGTACATGACATTAGTTTGAGAAACATAAAGCCGTCTAATCGTTGTGCTGGTCACATGATATCCGTCATGGTGGGTTTTCCAGCTCGTTGATTTAGGGGTAGACATAAGTTCATTGAACTCCCCGGTTCCCCACCTCGACAGTATAAACCAAAGCAATGACTAAATGTAAATCAAATGTACAGTTAGTAACAACAATTGTTCAACACAAATAGTAGTCACTATGGTTACTATGGTAACTTGCATTAGTTAACAACAAGAGCGTAAGTTTAACAATTTAATGAATAAATGTGGAGTTATGATTATGCATAATGAAGTCTCAATGATATTTAACAAAGCAAGTTCACATAATCAAAATATTGACAATAGATATAGCACACCTTAAGCTCTGTGTCATAACTCAGTCACGGAGCGAAGCCCACAACCCAATGCCATGGACTCAAGGATCAAATTATACAATCAGGCTTGACTACACCGAGTCCCAAACCTGCGTCCCTAAACAAGAAAAATACACATTCCTTGAGACCGCCATTCACAAGATTATAATAGAAACGATTTCAAAACTACACCGCGAAGAATAACGCAAAATAAACTAACTTACCCAACACTGGGGAAGGAAGCCACAACAGAGAACTCCATCTCAAGGCAAAAACAAGCAGAGCAACGACAATAATATAGCGCGTCCTTAGAAACATAAACCCAAACCATTATGGTGCACAAAAGAGAAACATCCCACAAGAAGCAACTCTAGATGCGCACGACAATATCCTAGTTAACCAGGGGCACTGAAACAGGAGAACTTACCACCATCTGACCTGTATACCGCATGGTATGAAAGGGCAACTTTACTGGGTTTTTGTTTTTATAGTATTGAAAAAAAAAAAAAAAAAACTTTTTTTTTTGTCGTTTCCATTGTTACTTTTTTCCCATTTTTTTTTTTTTGTCCAGTCGTCAACTGTAGCACCCTCGAGTTCCACCATCAGGACGTCCAGAACGGAGATGTCCAGTACCTGAACAAGACCACCACCTACGGGTCAATTCTGCAGGTCCATTGCCACGAGGGATACCGGGCTTTTGGTGACTGGGAACGCACGTGCACGCTGCATGGAACATGGTCTGGCACTCGCACCTGGTGTGTGGGTAAGTGACTAACATTTCCATTAAATTTTCATTAGGGCCGGCCTTAGCCATATGCAAAGTAGGCAGCCGCCTAGGATCTTCGATTAGTGTGGGACTCGCAAAGGGTTAAAAAAAAATTTCAGAAAATAAACAGCGTGACCTGAATCTAATAATCCTATTGCTCTAATTTTTTTTTAGAGAATAAACAGCGTGACCTGGATCTAGTAGCCCTATTGCTCTGTTTCTGCTAGATTAGCTCCACACTTTTATCATGACTCAAGGAGGTTTATTAACAAAAGTATAGATTTACTTGTTAGACTATCAATGTTAGATGACCTTTTGGTAGAAATGTGGAGTTGTTATTTCGAACCTGGTGCATCAAAAGTCAAACGAAATACGGTATGGCTTTACTAGAAGTGGTCAACGAATTTTGGTTGTAAGGGTGACATTGTGAAGTTTTACTGAATGTTATGGTGATATTGTGAAATTTACTGAATGTTATGGTGATATTGTGAAGTTTTACTGAATGTTATGGTGATATTGTGAAGTTTACTGAATGTTATGGTGATATTGTGAGGTTTACTGAATGTTATGGTGATATTGTGAAGTTTACTGAATGTTATGGTGATATTGTGAAGTTTACTGAATGTTATGATGATATTGTGAGGTTTACTGAATGTTATGGTGATATTGTGAAGTTTATTGAATGTTATGGTGATATTGTGAAGTTTACTGAATGTTATGGTGATATTGTGAAATTTATTGAATGTTATGGTGATATTGTGAAGTTTACTGAATGTTATGGTGATATTGTGAAGTTTATTGAATGTTATGGTGATATTGTGAAGTTTACTGAATGTTATGGTGATATTGTGAAGTTTACTGAATGTTATGGTGATATTGTGAAGTTTATTGAATGTTATGGTGATATTGTGAAGTTTACTGAATGTTATGGTGATATTGTGAAGTTTATTGAATGTTATGGTGATATTGTGAAGTTTTACTTAATGTTATGGTGATATTGTGAAAATTTCCTGAATGTTATGGTGATATTGTGAAGTTTACTGAATGTTATGGTGATATTGTGAAGTTTACTGAATGTTATGGTGATATTGTGAAGTTTACTGTATATGTCCACTTACGATCTGACAGAAAACAAGTGTCCAGCCCTGCAAGTGACCCCAGGTCTGATCATCACGCCAGTCATCTGTGGTCAGTCTGCCCTGACTCCGGGCTCCGTTTGCCAGTTTATATGTGAAAAGGGTTACAGTCTGATTGGTCCAAGCAATGTCACATGCAACGACAAGGGTGCCTGGAATGGAGCGTCTCAAACAGAGTGCATAGGTAAGTGGCAAAGTCGATAGAGCGTGATACTCCGGTGAAATACTCCTAGAGACAAAAACTATAGAGCTGTTAAAATATGTTTTATTACCAGTAACTCCTTCCTTGGTGCAATTAGAGTCTAAAGCGGTTTGCCTGAATCCGCTAGAAAATAACAACAACAATGGCTTACCAGAGTTTAAATCTCTAAGCACTGGGAACGTCTGGACAAGAACGCCTGTCATTTATAAGATTAACATGCATGACTAGATTGACCCAGTGACACATGTAGGACGTAATCATATTCTTTTTTGAAGTAACGTCTGTATTTTATAAGATAAGTTAATTTTTTTCTATATACAATTTTTAATGGAATTCTCAAAGGAATAGAAAACCAATCCTAACTAAACAAGAAGATCCTTGAGACTTTTTACGGCGCGACTGTACAAAACCTGCTAACATACGGAATAACTTGTTGGCAAGGCAACGCCTCATCTAAACTGTTGCGACGTCTAGAAAACATCATTTAAAAAAAGCATCAAAAATTACACTCACAACATTACCACATTTAAAGGAATTTTTTGAACAAAAGTGCCTAAGAAAAATCGAAAAAATCATGGAAGACAACGGCCACCCGCTCCATCAGAACTACGTCAGGTCGTCGCGAAGTAGGCGACTGCTGTCAATCAAAACAAGAATGGAGCGGTACAAAAAACTCGTTCGTACCTCACTCGGTCAGACTCTATCACCGCCACTCATTGATCAGGGAACATGAAATGCACCAAGATACCTGTGTGTAGTCGCTGAATGAACTCTTTATGTTGTGTCTGTTGTATTTATGTGTATTTTTCTGCTGTGTTGTCTTTATATGAGAAAAGAGTCCTTGTAATCACAACAAATCTCCATAAGGATCAATAAAGCAGTCTTAGTCTTAGTCTTAGTAATCTTTTGAAGCACACAAACTTCTAATATTTTTTTGTTTGTACCTGGCAAACTATTGAAGTGCGGTATGCCAGTTAAGATGTAAATAATTTTATTGTAAAACACTTTTCCAATGTTAATCATTAAACTGGGCTAAATGTTTCGTTATATAAACAATAGCTCTTTTATGCTCCCAGATATTGAAGCACCAGAAATCGTTTGCCCTGAGGACATCACAACGCCAATTACCGAAGCTAACTACGCCCTGGTACACCTTAAGGTGAGCAGCTTAAGGGTAACAGACAACTCAAATGAGTTCACAGTAGAAGTTGTTGGTGGTGTCAACGAATCTGTCCGGCTGACAGCTGGTGTCCATCAGTTCAAGTACATAGCCAGGGACAAGGCAGGGAAAGAAGGGCATTGTTTTCAAACAATTACTGTAGTGGGTATGTGTTCAGATCTTTTTTTATGATTAAATGAATATTCTTAGTGTTATGGAGTGTGCGTGTTTCTATGGTGTTGGTGAGACACATTCAACTTGACACATTCAACTTGACACATTCAACTTGACACATTCAACTTGAAACATTCAACTTGACACATTCAACTTGAAACATTCAACTTGACACAATCAACTTGACACGTTCAACTTGACACATTCAACTTGACACATTCAACTTGACACATTCAACTTGACACATTCAACTTGACACATTCAACTTGACACATTCAACTTGACACAATCAACTTGACACATTCAACTTGACACATTCAACTTGACACATTCAACTTGACACGTTCAACTTGACACATTCAACTTGACACATTCAACTTGACACATTCAACTTGACACATTCAACTTGACACATTCAACTTGACACATTCAACTTGACACATTCAACTTGACACATTCAACTTGACACAATCAACTTGACACATTCAACTTGACACATTCAACTTGAAACATTAAACTTGACACATTCAACTTGACACATTCAACTTGACACATTCAACTTGACACAATCAACTTGAAACATTAAACTTGACACATTCAACTTGACACATTCAACTTGACACATTCAACTTGAAACATTAAACTTGACACGTTCAACTTGACACATTCAACTTGAAACATTAAACTTGACACATTCAACTTGAAACATTAAACTTGACACATTCAACTTGAAACATTCAACTTGACACATTCAACTTGACACATTAAACTTGACACATTCAACTTGACACATTCAACTTGACACATTCAACTTGACACATTCAACTTGACACATTCAACTTGACACATTCAACTTGACACATTAAACTTTGCACAACCAACTTGACACAACCAACTTGACACATTCAACTTGAAACATTAAACTTGACACATTCAACTTTGCACAACCAACTTGACACAACCAACTTGAAACATTCAACTTGAAACATTAAACTTGACACTACCAACTTGACACATTCAACTTGACACATTCAACTTGACACATTCAACTTGACACATTCAACTTGACACATTCAACTTGACACATTCAACTTTGCACAACCAACTTGACACAACCAACTTGACACATTCAACTTGAAACATTCAACTTTGCACAACCAACTTGACACATTCAACTTGACACATTCAACTTGACACATTCAACTTGACACATTCAACTTGACACATTCAACTTGACACATTCAACTTGAAACATTCAACTTGACACAATCAACTTAAAACATTCAACTTGACACATTCAACTTGACACATTCAACTTGAAACATTAAACTTGACACATTCAACTTGACACATTCAACTTGACACATTCAACTTGACACATTCAACTTGACACATTCAACTTGACACATTCAACTTGAAACATTCAACTTGACACAACCAACTTGACACATTCAACTTGAAACATTCAACTTGACACATTCAACTTGACACATTCAACTTGAAACATTCAACTTGACACAACCAACTTGACACAATCAACTTAAAACATTCAACTTGACACGTTCAACTTGACACATTCAACTTGAAACATTCAACTTGACACAACCAACTTGACACATTCAACTTGACACAACCAACTTGACACATTCAACTTGACACATTCAACTTGACACATTCAACTTGACACAACCAACTTGACACATTCAACTTGACACAACCAACTTGACACATTCAACTTGACACATTCAACTTGACACATTCAACTTGACACATTCAACTTGACACAACCAACTTGAAACATTCAACTTGACACATTCAACTTGAAACATTCAACTTGAAACATTCAACTTGACACATTCAACTTGAAACATTCAACTTGAAACATTCAACTTGACACATTCAACTTGACACATTCAACTTGACACATTCAACTTGAAACATTCAACTTGACACATTCAACTTGACACATTCAACTTGACACATTCAACTTGACACATTCAACTTGAAACATTCAACTTGACACAACCAACTTGACACATTCAACTTGACACAACCAACTTGACACATTCAACTTGACACATTCAACTTGACACATTCAACTTGACACATTCAACTTGACACAACCAACTTGACACATTCAACTTGACACATTCAACTTGAAACATTCAACTTGACACAACCAACTTGACACATTCAACTTGACACAACCAACTTGACACATTCAACTTGAAACATTAAACTTGACACATTCAACTTGACACATTCAACTTGAAACATTCAACTTGACACTACCAACTTGACACATTCAACTTGACACATTCAACTTGACACAACCAACTTGACACATTCAACTTGACACAACCAACTTGACACATTCAACTTGAAACATTCAACTTGACACATTCAACTTGACACAACCAACTTGACACATTCAACTTGACACATTCAACTTGAAACATTCAACTTGACACAACCAACTTGACACATTCAACTTGACACAACCAACTTGACACATTCAACTTGAAACATTAAACTTGACACTACCAACTTGACACATTCAACTTGAAACATTAAACTTGACACTACCAACTTGACACATTCAACTTGACACATTCAACTTGACACATTCAACTTGACACATTCAACTTGACACATTCAACTTTGCACAACCAACTTGACACAACCAACTTGAAACATTCAACTTGAAACATTCAACTTGAGATTTTAAAAATGTAGTTGACCCTAACAATAATATAATATTATATTTCAAACAAAATCTAAATCAATACAAAAAAAAACAACATGCATTTAAGCTCTGACATTCTTTAGTCGTCAAGTACCCAAGACAGCTTGCAACATACGCTTATCTTGCATCATTCACACTCCATAGCAATAACATTCAGCTTGAAGTTTAGTGGGCTTTTCAGTTCAGAATAAAACATAGATAAATGTTAAGAACAGTTTAAATTTGACATGTCATGTTACTGACTCTGTTGCAGACTCTGTGTTTCGTTTGGTCAAGTGTCCAGAACAGAACATCAGCATCCACATGAACCAACACCTAGCCGAGGCCATCTGGCCAGAGGTGGTCTTCGTGGACCACAACAACCTGACAGTGGAACACGCCTGCGCCCCTGCCAACAACTCCTTGCTGCCCCCTGGCAAGTACACGGTGCAGTGTACGCCCGCAGCTCACACTATTAGCAAGGTCATGTGTGAGTTCCAGGTTCTGCTTTATCGTGAGTACACAGTGGAAATAGGACAGTTTCCATACAGCTCGTTCTTTGTTTACTGTTTTACATGTTTCGGATGTTTTACTTGTTTATGATGTTTTACATGTTTCGGATGTTTTACTTGTTTAGGATGTTTCACATGTTTCGGATGTTTTACATGTTTCGGATGTTTTACTTGTTTAGGATGTTTTATATGATTCAGATGTTTTATATGTTATGTTTTACATGTTTAGGATGTTTTACTTGTTTAGAATGTTTCATATGATTCGGATGTTTTACATGTTTATGATGTTTTACTTGTTTAGGATGTTTCATATGATTCGGATGTTTTACATGTTTAGGATGTTTTACTTGTTTAGGATGTTTCATATGATTCAAATGTTTTACATGTTTCAGATGTTTTATATGATTCAGATGTTTCATATGATTCGAATATTTTACATGTTTAGGATGTTTTACTTGTTTAGGATGTTTCATATGATTCGGATGTTTTACATGTTTCGGATGTTTTATATGATTCGGGTGTTTTATATGATTCGAAATGTTTCGGATGTTCCTTCAGAGTTAAAGATGATCCACTTCCTAGCCCAAACCTCCCGCTGGACGACGGGGGATGGCAGTGGGCAGGATACGAACCCGGGACCATCGAGACAATCGATCGACAGAGCAGCGCGCACACTGCACGACCAGGCAGCCATCCAATGTCAACCAACTTATGTATTTGTCTAGCATGCATCTGCCACTATGTCTATGTTTATGCCTGTAGTGTCACTGGGTTGTTTATTTTCTGCGTGTCAGAGGTCATGGCCTTTGTATGTGTTCATAGTACTTAAACAATGTCATGTGAGACGAGCTTTTCTTATAAAATACAGACGTTACTTCAGATAAGAAGATAATTAATTACGTCCTACGTGTGTTTCTAGGTCAATCTAGTCAAGCATGCTCATCCAAGTCATTGGTTTTCCTGGCTGACTCAGGCAACCCATTCCACGCCCTAATAGCGCAAGGGACGTGCTTGTGTACGTTCACTGTTTACTGTAATCTTGTTGAATAAAGACACGACATTGGTGTTCTAGTCGAGTTATTTCATTGCAAATAAATGAGAAACGGACGAGCTCCCATCCAAATCACAAGAAAGATGACGCTTACTATAAGCTATCCCGACAAGACCAACGTCTAATCTTTCGACTCAGGACCCGGACACAACAGAATGCGACAACACATGATCCGGAAGCTCAAAATTGGAACCAGTGAAATCTGCCCCCTGTGGAGTATCACCAGAAAATGCCGACCACGTCCTCCAAAACTGCTCTCTCTACCAAGAGGCCCGTATAAGACATTGGCCCCCCAAATCACCCCAATAGAAAGGAAACTATATGGAGAGCTCCCTGATTTGGAAACTACTGCGCAGTTCATCTCATGTATTGGTCTAGTCATATGAACACTCCAACATAACAATGAGAACGATGAAGATTACAATGCCATTAGCTATCTTCTGATCTGTGTAGAGTGCCCATTGTCTACCTTTCACCCTTTTGTGAACTTTGACCTAAGGGAAGGATTTCCTCCTGTGTCCAGGAATGAGAGACGCTCTTCAATGACCCCTTTGTCCTGAGGTTTACCATCAACTAGATCTTTTAATTTAATCCATTTGGTCTGGGTCACAACTTTTAATTTAAGCCATTTTGGTCTGGGTCACAACTTTTTATTTATTCCATTTGGTCTGGGTCACAACTTTTTATTTAATCCATTTGGTCTGGGTCACAACTTTTAATTTAATCCATTTGGTCTGGGTCACAACTTTTTATTTAATCCATTTGGTCTGGGTCACAACTTTTAATTTAATCCATTTGGTCTGGGTCACAACTTTTAATTTAATCCATTTGGTCTGGGTAACAACTTTTAATTTAATCCATTTTGGTAAGGGTCACAACTTTTAATTTAATCCATTTGGTCTGGGTCACAACTTTTAATTTAATCCATTTGGTAAGGGTCACAACTTTTAATTTAATCCATTTGGTCTGGGTCACAACTTTTAATTTAATCCATTTGGTAAGGGTCACAACTTTTAATTTAATCCATTTGGTCTGGGCCACAACTTTTAATTTAATCCATTTGGTCTGGGCCACAACTTTTAATTTAATCCATTTGGTCTGGGTCACAACTTTTAATTTAACCCATTTGGTCTGGGTCACAACTTTTAATTTAACCCATTTGGTCTGTGTCACAACTTTTAATTTAATCCATTTGGTCTGGGTTACAACTTTTAATTTAACCCATTTGGTCTGGGTCACAACTTTCAATTTTATCCATTTGGTCTGAGTCACAACTCCTTGAGCCACGTTGGTTACCACTTCCTGGTGAGGCCAAAGGCCGAGTTACAGGAGATTCCTCTGTATTCCTTAAATTTCACACCACTAATCGTGAGGAGCTGGAATTACCCCTAGCCACGTGAGGAACGGCTTTGCAGTTTGAATGATGAACATTTTCACAAGCAATGTTTGCTTGAATTTACTGTGTAACACTGAAGTTTGCACGTTCTGAGTATTTAGCGGAAGACTTTGCTTGTTGTTTTTAAAAAAGTTAAATTTACTTGGTGACCTACTAGTTAATCATTCCAGTAGTTCGTGGGACAAATATTTAGACCTGGCGGAACACTAGTCCATGAAACAACTTTCATTGTTATTAGTAATTGTTAGTATCTTTTTATACGTGACAGATATAATGTACAATACTTATGTATTCACTGTGCCTACCTTTATATTCTGCTTATTATAATTCTGTTCTGCTTACTTCCCCCTTCCCCCCAGAGCCTCAGTGTGTTGTTCCCAAGGCACCACTTCATGGCAGCTTGACGTGCTCCCCCACACAGACCTCACTGCTCACCTGCCAGGTCAAGTGTAATGACAACTACGACTTTCACTCCCTGCCCCAGTCTCACTACATCTGTGACCTGCAGGGTGTCTGGAACTTGAAGATACCAAACTTGTTTTGGCCAGATTGCACCCGTGAGTAAGCTTCAGTGTTACTTTTACATTTCACACTGACAATCGCACCTGCATGCAGTGCAGTGCACACTTACACACACTCTAAAAATGGCACACACGTGCATCTTATCTTATAACTGGGTAAAATCATTCCTTTTTTTTTTTTTCAGGAAAATTCCTTCCCGGCAGGGCGTTACTAAGAGGTCAGGCCAGATTTTTCTATTACAGAGGCAGATGTGAAGATACCAGAACTCAAATAGCCCAGACCTTTACAGATTTTCTCCAAACACACTCTTGGAATGTGTGCGGTCAGGAACTGTGCAGCATTGAGGAGGTCAAAGTTCACTGTGGAAGTGAATCCAAAAGAAAAAAGCGTGAGGAAGACATTTTTCTCGGCACTCTAAAATTGGCCAACGCCAATCTTTCGCACCGAAGACAAATCAGAGAGAGCAAGATGATGTCGTCTGCTAGTAAAACTGGAGGGATAGATGAAGCGGGCATTATTTCAAAGAAGCTAAGCAATGATGCTCAAGTTAACAGCACAGATATCTATCGAGAATTATTTCGGATACCTGATGAAGAAACGAAAAAAACCCAGAAAGATAACCCAGACGACGTTGAAAAAAGCGCGGGGAAAAGTTTCGGAAAGCCTGGGTTTGGTGGTGGGGAAATTTTACAAGAACAAGACGAGACATCAACCCAGGTTTTTACCTTAAATAAAAGACAGGAAAACAGTGAAGACCAATTCGGGTTCTTAGACAGAAGTGGTGCTGGACCTTACGGTGATGATGTGCTGGAGGAAGCAGACAGTATGTACGACGTGGATCGACTGACCAATATGACGCAGTCTGGACTACTGGACGGTTACAATAGCACTATCTCGGACTTGAACCCGGATGACGTCACTTGGTTACAAGGAAGTGATGTAAGTAGGGTGGTTGGATTTATTTTTACTAGACAATGACGTATATATATTTAATGATTACAAAATTACGAACTCTCTTTACACGTTCTCTCCCTCACTTTCTCTTACCTTTCTCTCTTTCTCTTAACTTTCTTTCTTTCTTTGAACTTTCTCTCTTTCTCTTAACTTTCTTTCTTTTAATGTTCTCTCTTTCTCTTAACTTTCTTTCTTTTAATGTTCTCTCTTTCTCTTAACTTTCTCTCTTTCTCTTAACTTTCTCTCTTTCTTTTAATGTTCTCTCTTCCTTTTAACTTTATTTCTTTTAACTTTCTCTTTCTCTTAAATTTCTCTCTTTCTCTTAATTTTCTCTCTTTCTTTTAATGTTCTCTCTTTCTCTTAACTTTCTCTCTTTCTTTTAATGTTCTCTCTTTCTCTTAACTTTCTTTCTTTTAATGTTCTCTCTTTCTCTTAACTTTCTTTCTCTTAACTTTCTCTCTTTCTTTTAATGTTCTCTCTTTCTCTTAACTTTCTCTCTTTCTTTTAATGTTCTCTCTTTCTCTTAACTTTCTCTCTTTCTTCTAATGTTCTCTCTTTCTCTTAACTTTCTCTCTTTCTTTTAATGTTTTCTCTTTTTTTCTTACCTTTCTCTCCCTCCCTTCACTTTTTTTCCTCATTATCTTTCCCTTAACTTTCTCTTTCCCTTAACTTTCTCTCTTTTCTGTAACTTTTGCTTAGTCTCTTTCCCTTAACTTTCTTTCCCTTTTCTTTCTTTCTCTTCTCTTTCTTCTTTTTGTATTTTCCTCTTAACTTTCTCTTTCTCTTAATTTTCTCTCTTTCTCTTAACTTTCTCTCTTTCTCTTACTTTTTTTTCCTCATTATCTTTCCCTTAGCTTTCTCTTTCTCTCTTTTCTGTTTCTTCTTCCTTTAACTTTCTTTCTTACCTTTAACTTTTTCTCTTTCCTTTAACTTAATCTTTCCTTATATTTTCTACTAACTTTCTTTATTTTCTCTTAACTTTCTTTATTTTCTCTTAACTTTCTTTATTTTCTCTTAACTTTCTTTATTTTCTCTTAACTTTCTGTATTTTCTCTTAACTTTCCCCTTCTCTCTGTCTTTTAACTTTAACTTTTTACTTCTAATTACTATATCTCTCTCATTTGGCTTCCCCACCTTCCTCCTGTACTCTTTCTCTTTTGCAAACTTTTCCCTGAGACTCTCTTTTCTCTCTTTTCTCTCTCCACACTCTGCTTCCTTTAGGTGTTCTTTTCATTTGTTTCTCCTTTAGGGTAAAGAAAAAGTGACCATTACCTTTCAAATCATCTCCAAAGTCCCCCCTGGTCATCCAGTGACCACCAATGCCCAGAGTGACATGGTACAGCATCTCTACGATGTCTCGGACACCTTGACTTCGGCCTGGCAGGCTCTCAACCTTACTGTGCCCACCAATGCCACCGGGCACATTGGGAATCACACGTTTGAGAACAGCACCTTCGGGATTCTGTCGGACATTCATCAGATGTCAATGGACGAACCACTGATACAATCTTGCCCTGAAGGTTTCGTTAGTCATTCAGAAATACACGGCAGTACTCTCACGTGCAGTAAGTAGGACTTAAGTGATAATATATAAATTGTATTTTAAAACAAAAGTCTACTGACTACAATAACACGTCTTTTCGGTCACATGTTCAGGAGTCGTCATCTTATGACCAGATGATGACAGTGCCACCAATCTTGCATCATTCACAACCAATCGCTGACCTCTTCCCATCATCACCCTAGAAACACACGTTGTAAAATGTTTTACATGTTTCGGATGTTCCTTCAGAGTTGAAGATAGTTTACTTCCTAGTCCAAACCTCCCGCAGGACGACGGGGGATGGGAGCGGGCAGGGTTTGAACCCGGAACCATCGATAAATCTGAACGACAGTCCAGCGCGCAAACCGCACGACCAGGCAGCCATCCATACACACACACATACACATACACTCCATGACACACAGACCTTAAAAGACAATTCTGTATATCTTATCCTGTTGAGCCTGGTCCAAAGAGTGGATATTTATCAACATCCAACTACTATTGCTATGGATAAAAATTGAAAATATTACATGAGTCCACGACCAAAATAAAATACTTACATTTCAGCGATGGGTTCGGTTGCAATTTAAATAAATTAAAATACCACATTCATAAATACTTAAAATCTAAAACTTGTAACAACTTTATAAGAGATGCCTTACATCAGTGATGCCCAAAATACGGCCTGCGGGCCAAATATGGCCTGCGACTTGGTTTCATCCGGCCCGCCGAAACGTCAGCTCAAAGGGTAGAAAATTCTCACCCCCCCCCTTTTTTTTAAAAAAAAAAGGTTGAAAAACGTATCTTATGTTAGGGCCCTTGACTTCTTCCCTCATGAATTGGTACCAATAACATTTAATAATTGTGCATTCACGAAATGGGAGAGCCGAGGAAACTTCAAGGGGACAAGGGAACTCTGAATTTATAACCTACCAGGCAAAGTGAACGGGTCTTTACTTGTTTGTGGAACATGATAATAAGCCGACATGTTTGTTTAAAAAGAAAGTGTGGCTGTTTAATAAAAACACAACATATAAACGGCATTATAAGCCAAATATGGCGTCATTCTTGGTTTGAGCCGCGAATTAAAGATTATTAAACCACGCATTCGATGGGAATATTTACCAAAAAAGAGTCCAAAATAAATGACTTATTGGCTAGCTAGCTACAATGTTGCTCACATTTTAATTACAGAAATTAAGCAATTTTTCGACGCGTAAAAAAAGGATAACTTCCAATATCCCATTGATTAATGTAAGTACTAGATCCAAAAGTTTCTAATAAAAGTGTTTTAAGTCAATTCCGTTTCGTTTTTGTACCTTTTAGGTCATGTTGCCCTCGACACGAGTGTCGGAAATTAAAATTGCCCGCAGGTCGAATTAGGTTGGGCATCACTGCCTTACATCATTTCGGACCCTGGCAGCGCCAGAGAATGACTACTCGTTCATTTCTAACATAATAATAATATTCCTAGGAACATCTTCGTTGCCTGTCAGAGGGCGGTACTGCTGCAGACCTGCCACATCACCAGAAAATTCCTCAGTGGAAACTGATAAAGGGACTACGATGAATTTTGTTTCTCTTTAGCGAAAATCGACCCTGGCAGCGCCAGAGAATGACTACTCGTTCATTTCTAACATAATAATAATAATAATAATAATAATAATAATAATAATAAATGCCGAAAATGTGGAAATGTGGGCGAGTCGATTGAACACATTATGGCAGGATGTCCAGCCCTATCAGAATCAGCCTACCTAGGTCGCCATAACCAAGTTGCAAAGTTAATACACCAACACCTGGCTTTGACGTACAAATTGATCGGTAAGGACACTCCCCCTTATTATAAATACTCTCCGCAAGAGGTTCTCGAGTCTACTGAACATCTGCTGTACTGGGATAGGCCTATTTTGACTAACAAAACGGTAGATTTCAATCGCCCGGATCTGCTGTTCATCGATAAAAAAGAAAAAACCGCTACCATTATCGATATCGCCGTACCACTGTCTCATAATTTAAGAAAAACTGAGATAGAAAAACAAAGAAAATATGGGAACCTAGGCTTGGAGATTAAGCGTCTATGGAAATTGTCCAAAATAACAATATACTCCATTGTTATATCAACCGAGGGGATAATAACAACTGACCTCACAGACACTTTCAAGGCCCTTAACATTCCTAGGAACATCTTCGTTGCCTGTCAGAGAGCGGTACTGCTGCAGACCTGCCACATCACCAGAAAATTCCTCAGTGGAAACTGACAAAGGGACTACGATGAATTTTGTTTCTCTTTAGCGAAACTCGACCCTGACAGTGCCAGAGAATGACTACTCGTTCATTTCTAACATAATAATAATAATAATACTGCTACAACAGAAAATTCCTCAGTGGATACTTAAAGGTACTACGATGAATTTTGTTTCCCTTGTTTCCCTGGCAAACCACAAAATGAATACTCGTTAGTTTCTGACATAATAATAATAATAAGGCTTGACTTCGAGTTTAGAAATAAATGAAGAATGCAGTATTTCCATTGGCTACGCAGTCCTAGCTGTGACCTACATTTGAGTTCTATAACAAGCAGTTCATTTTGTTTTTATTCATTGATACTTTTCCGACTTGAATCAATCAATGTTTGTCTAATTTGATTTCTATTTCTGATGACTTATTATCCAGTGGCATGTCCAAGAGGGACTTATCACGATAGAGTCCTTGACATTTGCGACGTCTGCCCGGACCACGAATACCAACCGGAAGAAGCTCAGCTGACATGTCTTTCGTGTCCGGACGACACATACACACCTCATCGTGGAGCTGATAATATTTCTTTGTGTTTAGGTAACTTATGCTTTGTTAAGTAATGTTAGGTAACCTGTAATGTATTTGTGTGTGTGTCTCTCTAAGTAATCTTATCTTATCTTATAAAATACAGACTTAACTTCAAAAAAAGAAGATGATTACGTCCTACGCGTCATGCATTTAGTCATGCATTTAACCAATGACTTAAATTCTGCCAAGTCACTGGTTTTCCTGGCTAGATCAGGCAACCCATTCCATGCTCTAATAGCACTAGGGAAGAAGGAGCACTTGTACAAATTTGTCCTAGCATATGGGACGAGGAATGTGCCTTTATCTTTGTGTCTTTCAGAGTATTTTATTAAATTTTGTTTTTGTATTTGAAGATTATGGTTCAGTGTATTATGTATCATTGCTACTTTACTAATTAATGAGGCTTGTCTTCGAGTCCGAAGATAAATGAGGATTCCGGTATTTCACCTATGCAGCCCCAGCAGCGACCTGTATATTTTGCCACATCCAGAGCAGAAATGACCATTGTCCATCGGTTGTTGGTTCAGATTCGACTTCTACGTCTGTCCACGGCAGTGGGTTTTCTTTTTTGTCTCAAATGTGTATCCCGCGGTCTTTGTAAGTGACCTTCATCTGTCTCGCTCTGAAGCCGCCTGCTGCCAGGTACACTCTTCGATGTCGGTTACAGCAAGTTGGTGCTGTGATAACATGTTTATATTACGTCATTGTTTGTTGTGCATATTTTTGTGAGAAAGTAATTAACAGGAAGTGAGGCAATAAAAAAAAGATAAGTCTTCTATGTCTACTTGTATAAACACAAAAGTCTCTGTTATTATTATTGTTATTATAAAATAATGTCTACCAGTATTTTAGTTATTTATCTGTGACAACAGAACAGGTGCCTAAGCTGATCTTTAAAGCGTTGCCGAGGGGCATCTCTGTTACGTCGATCACCATAAAAGCTGTATTCTCCGCTAGAGGTCTCTGTACTCCTATATGTTTGTGAAAGCAGGACACTGAATGCTGAGGCTTTAAGAAGAATTCAAGCCTTTGAAAGTAAATGCTACAGAAAAATCTTGGGTATCAGATACCAGAAAGAGAAGACCAATACGCTTGTACTGTTACAAGTCAACTGTAGAATATTTGTGTTACACAAATAACAAACTAGTGTTTAAGAGGGAAGACATATTAGGAACTCCATTTATTACGTAAACACAAGCGGTGTTGCACTGACGCGCTAGTGTGCACATGTATATATAATACTATTATGTTACATCTCTCTTCTTTAATTCAGAAAATCTGTTTATCAGAATAACTAACAAACTAGTCAGCTAAAATGTCAAATCAGTTCATCACAAATCAAGTCTCTTGGGTTTGTTAACTATTCTGCCTGAGCGTGTTACGTAAGGTTCATGTGGTCTAGAGGTGTAGAAGAAGCAGTGTGTAGTGGCGGCTCAAAATCTAGTGTAGTTTGTAATCTTGGACTCTCTAGATCTAGTGGTTCTGGTTGTTCTGAGATGTCATCTGGAAAGTCATAATATTGTCAAATCTGTTTGCTTTCTCAGAAGACTTTCTGATGTGTTTTCTGTTCCTTCTGTAGACCTTATTTCCACTTTTGACATTATATGATCTAGGCTTAGAATGCTTCGAAACTACTGTTCCTGGCTGCCATTCCGTCTTGTAGTGGATTATGACTCTTAACTCCTTTCCTCTTATCATAATAATGTTTCTGAGACTGTTTCTCGGAGTCAAAGTGTTTCTTCACCACCTTGAAATCTGGTGTCTTGGTAGGTATTAGCGGTTCTGACGCTACAGAAAAATCTTGGGTATCAGATACCTGGAAGAGAAGATAAATACGTTTGTACTGTTACAAGTCAACATTCTAGTTGGCAAAATGGAGGAACTCTTCAATACTTTGAAAAGACGAAAGCTGAGCTGGTTTGGTGATAAGCGTTTTTAAGGAGTGGTCATAAAGTTACTAGTGTCCTGTTAATCAAGTCTAATATGATAAAGAAAACACTAGGCAAGGAAAGTTACCTTATCACGATGCCATCTTGGTTTAAAAAAAAAAAAAAAACAGAAGGCAGAGGACATTATGTTAGCCTAGACCAGGGGTTCTCAACCTGTGGGTCGCGACCCCCATGGGGGTCGATTGACGATTTGCCGGGGGTCGGGGTTAGAGACCATTGAAAAAAAAATGGATTGTTATTGTCTAATCTTCTATTGCTGTGTGTATGTACGGGGGGGGGGGGGGTAGCGGCCAAGTGAGGGATTGCAAAAAGGGGTTGTCGAGCATAAAAGGTTGAGAACCGCTGGCCTAGACAAAAAGGGCATAACTCTTGCAATACATATATCAACAGTCCAGTGTTGTTGGTTTTTTTTTTTTTAACCCTTAAAACGCGTGTGGTAGTTTATTTATTGTAATTTCATGTTGTATGCACTTAACAGCTCAGCACTTTAAGGGTTAAAGAGTCTTGTGAAGTCGCAAATCTCTCAATGGATCATGTATTTTACGTTAAGAGTTTCTGTAGCCCAATATGTGAACTTTTTTTTTTTTTTTTTTTTTTTTTTTTCAGGAAACCTCAGCTTTTTAGCTTTTGACTACAGTTGTCTAGCTTAGTACATCCTAGGAATCCTTGGGCTTTTGCCTCTTTTCTTTGCCTCTTTTTTGGGCGTTGCCTCTTTTTTGGGCTCTTGCCTCTTTATTGGGCTTCTTTTTTTTTTTTTTTTTTTTTTTTTTTTTTTTTTTTTTTTAGGAAACCTCAGCTTTTTAGCTTTTGACTACAGTTGTCTAGCTTAGTACATCCTAGGAATCCTTGGGCTTTTGCCTCTTTTCTTTGCCTCTTTTTTGGGCGTTGCCTCTTTTTTGGGCTCTTGCCTCTTTATTGGGCTTCTTTTTTTTTTTTTTTTTTTTTTTTTTTTTTTTAGGAAACCTCAGCTTTTTAGCTTTTGACTACAGTTGTCTAGCTTAGTACATCCTAGGAATCCTTGGGCTTTTGCCTCTTTTCTTTGCCTCTTTTTTGGGCGTTGCCTCTTTTTTGGGCTCTTGCCTCTTTATTGGGCTTCTTTTTTTTTTTTTTTTTTTTTTTTTTTTTTTTTTTTTTTTTAGGAAACCTCAGCTTTTTAGCTTTTGACTACAGTTGTCTAGCTTAGTACATCCTAGGAATCCTTGGGCTTTTGCCTCTTTTCTTTGCCTCTTTTTAGGGCGTTGCCTCTTTTTTGGGCTCTTGCCTCTTTATTGGGCTTCTTTTTTTTTTTTTTTTTTTTTTTTTTTTTTTTTTTTTTTTTTTTCATAGAAAAAACACAAAACATCATTCTAAATTAATAATTAACACAAGGAAAATTTCATAAAAAAAAAAAAAAAAAAAAAAAAAATAGATAAATAAATAAAAAAAAAAGACATTTTTATCAAAGTCATATTCCAGGATTTTCAGTATGATCGCGGAGTAGGCTGCATCGAAGATCCATAAAATGGTGACAGGAATGGGTCCAGAAAATGATGACAGCAGAGTTCCAATTAATTGATGACAGCAAAGGTCCAGAAATAGGTGACGGCAACGGTCCATAAAATGTTGACAGCAAATGTCCAGAAATAGGTGACAGCAACGGTCCATAAAATGTTGACAGCAAATGTCCAGAAATTGGTGAAAAAAAAAAAAAAAAAAAAAAAAAAATATTCACAAAAATTTTGAAGGTGTTCCTTAAAATGAGTATTGCCAAACTAAATTTTTATTATTTTTTTTAAAGACTTATGAGTCATTAGCATTCATTTTAATTTATATTTATATTTATTTTTAAAAAAAAAAATATGTGAACTTAGTGCTTATATATACAGCAATTGTCCCCGTCTTAGAAGGCCTGAAGAAAATATATTTTTATAGTTACAATATGTATATTTTGAGGTGATGGGATCCATGCATAACTTTGTCAACATTTTAATTGTTTCAGCTAGTTGCAAACCAGGAGAATACTCCATTAATGGCCTTGTTCCGTGCATACCCTGCCCACGCCACACCTTCATATCAATGTCCCAGTCCAAAACGTGCCTGCCGTGTCTCCACAACAGAAAGACGCTGCAAATTGGATCTACCAGTCCATCTCAATGCATCGGTTAGTTTGAGTCTTGGTTAATTTTAATGGTCTAATCTTGATGTAAATTTCCTTTCAGGCCTTGCGATCTACGGGGGAGGGGGGGGTAATGTAAAAGTCATCTGTTTCAGTGGTCCATGGTTAATAATGGTTTCATGTGGCCAGCATAACGATCACTCACTTTTATTTTTCCCAACTAATGCCAGGTACCCATTAGAGCTGAGGCGCCTTAAAGATTCCGAAAATGAAAATAATAGACTTCAATGAGACCTCCTTGGTTCAAAGCCTTTAGAGACTTTAAAAAGAAGAGTAAACAGCTCAGGGGAAGTAATTTAAACATTTTTAAAAATGATCTTCATTGCTAGAGATTTCTAGTGTTGACTTGCTAATGGTTAGAAAAAACGTTAAATCAATTAAATGTGTAGGATTATAGGGTAGACAAGTTAGTTTAAAGCTTGATTTTAAATTTATTTCTGTGTAGGTCTATTTGTTATTGAAATTAATATTATCCCAAAGTATATTATAATGTTTTCTTACTAGGAATATTCATTTTTGTGTGTGATTCTTCATTCATTCATTGTGCGATCATCAAAATAATTTAATAGTAAATTTAGTTAAACTTGAATAGATCTAAATAATCTAATATTAATTTTCGATTACATTATTATTTAGATAAGACAAGACACGATAATCTTAATGATATATCTAGATCTACTGATCTAATCTACACATTACTTTCATTTAATTATATTGCCCTATGTTTCAATGTTCATTCTATGCAAATTTTCATAAGAGTTTTTATTTAGATCTTGTTAGGTGTTTTAGCTAACAGAAGTTGAACATCTTTAGATCTATCAACTTTTTATAGCTCCTTAACATTAGAAAATACAAAGTCTATTCGATGTAGATTCTAGAATAATCTAAATCTATAGGCTATATAATGAGGCCTATAAATAACTTTTTATCAGTTTTAAACCTTCTACTACTTCTAGCATGCAATAAACCATTTTTTTCTTCAGAATTTCTTTTCTAAAGCACTAATTTATTTTTTGTTGAGCTTATTTCAAAAGGTTTTAGCTCAATACATAACACTTAAGGGCACATGGTGGCCAAGTGGTAAAGGGCTTGGCTTCTGAGCTGAGGATTTCAATTTTTGGTGAAGACATGGAATTTTAATTTTGTGATTTCAAAGGCACCCCAGATTCGAACCAAATTTAAAGGGTACCTGACAATAGCTGGGGAAAATAAAGCCGTTTGTCAATGTGCTGACCACATGACACCAGAGTCGGTCCTAACAATTGCGGGGCCCTATGCGAAACTGATTGCACAGGGCCTAGTCTGGGTGGGAGTAAGGATAGTAAGTGAAAATTAAGATTTTGCATTAGAAAAAAAATCGACTTTGAATTTTATTAATTCTTTACTAAGTACAAAATTGCGATCAAATTAACTTTACTTTAGGAATCTTGCAACCTATGGCATATTTATATGCCAGTGACTATAAAAGTAAAAAAAGTATTGGAACTTCCGATTAAGGTGAAAATTAGCCCGATTATTACATTTTATTACATGAAAGCTGACAATGCCTTTTTCCTTTTATTGTGCGTAGGATTGGCGTTTTCCGCCAACTTTGTCTATTTTTCAGGAGATTTTTATGAGTTTTAATGAGATATTAATAAATTCAGGAGATTTCCATGAATTTTTCGTATATATTTTGCAATTAAATAATTACACCTAGAATTAGCGCAGGCCTATGAAAGCGTGGGGCCCACTGCGACCGCATAGGTTGCAGTGGCCTAAGACCAGCCCTGCATGACACCTTTATTAAATGTTTGCTTTAGTAACAGATGACCTTAAGATCATCTGCCCTGTAGATAGCAAGGTCTGTAAAGAGTATTTTACTTTTGTAAAACTTATGTTTCAGATCTTTGTGGTCCTGGAAACTTTAGTGACACTGGTCTAGTTCCCTGCCAGCCATGTCCAAAGGGAAGCTACTCTCCAGAACTTGGGGCCATCACTTGTTTCCTGTGCGATGAAGGGCAGAGCACTCTAGAGCTTGGTTCTGTAGACAAGTCATCCTGCATTGGTTGGTAGCTAAAGTCTATTCAGTCATATTAATTTGAATTTCAGAATGACTGTATCCCAAGTTGATGTACCACTGCTAAAGACTACAACCTAATATGTGGTTGGGTCTGAAATTATTTTTCAGACTTTTCATAAATCTAGTCGTGTGTGTTAATTTGGAGACTTCAAGTCCAAAGTCTGCTTAGTTGTTGGCTTTCCAACCTGGCAACCTGTTTTATGTTCTTATGGCACTAGGGAAGAAGGAGCACTTATTAGACTCTCTCCCAGCATATGGAATAATAAATGTGCCTTTATTTTTGTGTCTTTATTTTATATGGTATAATTTCTTTGTTCATTGTTAGGTTAGATACTTTTCAGACCATCAGTATATTTTATGTATAAACTTTTTTTTTTCAAATTATCATCAGGCAATTAGATCAATGAAGGTATTGTAGAATAGTTTTTAAAATATCTTGCCTGAAATTCTATAGAATGGGATCCATGTCTGGAGACAAGCCTTGTGTGTGAGAACAATGGCACATGTAAAAAAAACTCTCTCACTGCTGTGTGTGAATGCCCATCTGGGTTTACTGGGGACCGGTGTGAGATCAACATTGAGGACTGCTGGGAGTCTCTATGCCACAATGAAGCCACCTGTGTTGATGGGGTCAACAGTTTCACCTGTGTCTGCACCCCTGGTCATACAGGTATGTAATGTAAAATAAATAATTGTCAATTTTTTGTTCCATATCTTTTTTGTCATATAACTTTTTGTTCCATATCTTTCTGTCCTATATCTCTTTTGTTTCTTATCTTTTTGATTTATATCTTTTTATTTCATATCATTTTGTCCTCTTGTCTTTTTTTCCGATAGTAAAGTTGGCTGGTCAAAGAGTTGACACATTCGCTGTCACGTCTTTTGCTTTGCTCTGCCCTTCCTGGTCAGTGATTTGATCTGGTCAGTCACTTGACCTGGTCATTTGCTTGATCTAGTCAATCTATAGTTACCATATAACTAAATGTCCCCAGCAATAAATATTTGACTCATTAAATACAGGTTCTACGCCAAATACATTTAAGTCAACTTTTCAAATATATATATATATATATATATATATATATATATATATATATATATATATCTTAAATTTAAAAAAATTGATTTTTTCTTTAAAAAAAGTGAAGTCTTAATTTTTTTTTTCTGAACATCTGGGTAATTCATGTTGTCATGTCAATTCATTTTTTGCTAATGTCCTGACATTTTTAGTTTTTTCTTCTTTTTATTAATAAGCAGCATTATTACCTTTGATTGAGATTTTCATTCACTAATTACTCATATTAGGTCGGTACTGTGAGGTGGGTATTGACGAGTGTTTGTCCTCTCCTTGTCAAAATGGAGGCTCATGCCTGGATAAGATCAATGACTATCAGTGCTTCTGTCCTACTGGCTATACCGGAAAGCAGTGCAATGTCACTATCCCACCGTGCACCAAGGAGATCTGTGTGCATGGCACATGCCAGATAATGGCTGTGGATGACATCCGATGCGTCTGCAATAGTGGTTATGCTGGTAAGTAAATAAATAAAAATATTTCGCTACTGTAGCTTGGTTAATATGCTTTTGCATAAATTAATGCATGTTGAGCTTTTGTTCATTATCTCTGTTCTCTGTAGGAATTTCATATTAGAAATGAAAACATTGATTTAATACTCTGCTTTCTACTTTTTCTTCAAAGACTCAAATGTCTCAATCTTTAGCTTAGTGAAGTCAGAAATGTTACATGTTGTTACGATTTTCTCTATCAGGCCTTCTGTAAACACTGCTTAACACACAGCACATCTATCACAAGAACTTGACAACAAGAGTTTCAAGTAACAATGTGGCGGTTTAATGAGAAATACATCAACAGCCACTAAAAAACTATTGGCTTCACTAACTTCAAATGCTTTAACACAATAGAACTGCCTAATAAACACTACAAGTCTCTCTAGCTCGTACAGCTACATTCCCGAGGACTCACATGGTATCGCACTGTCCTTACTGCCTTGCTGTCCTGGACTCAACTGTCCTTTCTTACACAGTCTCTCAACTGTGAAGGCTTTCGATCACATGACCATAACATGGGTCATATTTGCGTGTATTAGCAGTACTGTCCCTTGTCCATCGACAGCCATTGACCTGTGTGATTTGCCTGAGTTACGTGTGCCATATTAACTCTATCAGTCCGTCACTGGAGTTACAACAATATGTTTCTGTAAACTTTTACAATCAAGTCTTCAATCCCTAAAATGTAATACCCAAACTAAGGCCTGCAGGTTAAGGGTCATATCCGGCTAGTACTCAATAAATGGATTATTTAAATCTTGTCATCATGTTTAAGGTCATTCTACATTTTTCAAAAATTAACTAAGAGCTTTTTGCATCATGCTTTATTATTCTTATAGACAACTGATTGTAATTTTTCATTAGTGTTACACCTGATATCAATCAATATCTATAATATTATTGCTGGAAAAACCTAACAGTTTCATTTATTTGAATCAATAAAATTTTATAAAATTTGACTTAGCATTTCTAGTATTGCTTTTAACATTTCTTTCTCTCTTTTTGTGTATTTTTATTTTACTTACACTAGGTCCCAGTTGTAATGTAACCTATGACCTTTGCTCAAGTCACCCATGTGTGCATGCTTATGATTGCCTGGACAGTCCCGGCAATTACACCTGCTCCTGCCGACCGGGATATACAGGTGTAGATTTTTATTCCTATTAAAGTGTTTATAATAGATTGAATGAGTGTATGCCTGAATCAGGCACAAAAACCAACTACTAGGCAGTTTTAAGTCATTGATTAACATGCATGACAGATGAGTTTAAGTCATTGATTAGCATGCATGACTAGATTGACACATGAGATGCATAGGGCATAACCACCTTCTTTTTTGAATTTATGTCTGTAATATATAAGATAATATGTGTTTTTGTAAGGACCTTAACATTTTCAGGAATGCTGATTTAAAACAGTTATTTTGCTTGTAATAAAGTTTTGAGATAACAGGAATTAAAAATATTCAAATATTTTATAAGTCTTTCTGAAAAATTAAACTGATACAATAAATGATTATATTTACTGTCTTGTGTGATATTACTTACATTCATCGTTAATGGGCTGGTTTTTCTTGACTTTTTCCTCTGTTTACTATGGGAGCATGGTGGTAAAGTGGTAAAGCACTTCGCTTCTAAACAGGAGAATCCCTGTTTGGAATCCCACTGAAGACTGGGATTTTTAATTTTGCGGTCCACCCACCTCAAATGGATACCTGACATTAGTTGGGGATAAGTAAAGGCGGTTGATCATTATTCTGGCCACATGACACTTTTGTTAACCATGGGCCACAGAAACGGATGACCTTTACACCAACTGCCCTATAGACTGTATGGTCTGAAAGGGGAACTTTACTTGCTTTACATTGTTCACACAAATTAGAGATTAGATCCTCTGAAAAATGTATATCTGTGTGTTCTTCTTCTTCTAGCCAGCTTTATTGCTGCTGAGCTGTGGGCTCTTTTGCAGACTGTGCCAAGGAAAAAAAAAGTGTGCTGTTTTCTTCAGTTGTTCAGCACTGCCGCACAGGGTGTTGGTTATGTTGGGCTGTAGTGGAAGTAGGGTCTGCCTAAGGTGGATTAGGGAGGGGCATTCAAAGAGGATATGTTTACGGTTTCAAAGGGGTGGGCGCAGTGTCTGCAAATATCCGTGTGTTAAAACTTTCAGGAATAATGATCGTCCTTAGTAAAAAAAACAACTGCCACAACCTATTAATGTTGACTGATGCTAATTTAAATTGACAAATTCGCCAACATTTAAAAATTTTTATTTTTCTGGGTTTTTTTTGTATTACAGGAAGACTTTGCGATGTGGCCATTAACCACTGCAGCCCCTCCCCTTGCCTCCCACACTCTGCCTGCATCTCTTTGACTTCCAGCTATTACTGCAAATGCCCAGGAGGCTGGTCAGGAAAGCATTGTGACAATGGTCAGTTTATTGATATATTGCATACTCATACCAATGGATGAGTCATATTAAATATTGCTGCTTTGTAAGCTCAGTTCTACAGATTAGATAAAGGAACTTTGACAAGGGGAGACAATAGTATTCATCTTGAAATAATAAGACATGGATGAGTTTGGATTGTTTTCAATTTTTTTTTAAGAATTAACAATTTAGTCATTGTAAATATATCAGTACTATAATGAAACAAATGGAGGCATGGTGGCTGAGTGGAAAAGCGCTTGGCTTCTGAACGGGAGTCCTGGGTTTGAATCCTGGTGAAGACTGGGATTTTTAATTTCGGGATATTTGGGGTGCCTCTGAGTCCACTGAGCTCTATTGGGTACCTGACTTATGTTGGGGAAAAATAAAGGCGGTTGGTTGTGCTGGCCATGTGACACCCTTAACCATGGGCCACAGAAACAGATTATCTTTACATCATCTGTCTGAAAGGGGGAACTTTACTAATGAAAAGGGAAAAAAAAATTTATAACATGAGCTCTGAATGTAAAGACCACATTTATAAGGAACTATGGGAAAGTGTTAATTCAAGATTTGAGTTAAAGCATGTAACAACCCTTTGACAGTGGAAAGACTTTTTCCCAAAGACAGGATAAAATGAAGGGCTTATGACCAATCCCTCTTCTTCAATGGAAAGTTGATGGAGTGTACTTCATTGTGTGGTAGTCTACACTGGGTCATATTCATCTTTTCCCTTTGCCTTTCTATGTCCTCTTTAAGGACTTTTTCCCTCCAGTTCATCTCTATGAGATTCACATCAAAGGAATGAGAGGGTTCAAATATAGCATGTATTCTAGGCTCCAGGACTTCTAATATATAAATGAAACTTATAATTCTTTAATAGGAATTTGCTTTGTTTAAATGTTTTATATATTTGGGATGTTCCTTCAGACGGGAAGATAATCTACTTGGATCTACGGTAATCTTGGATAAGCAATAAGACCAAACGAAAGGGCACATACCACATGACCAGTCTATTGGTCTGTTAGGTCAGTGCAGCAGCAGATCAAAAGAATTTCATTCATCTGAGATTCAAAACTTGAACGATGCTAAACATTTTACTCTTAAAAATCATTTTCTCTGGTACTGATGCTTTTTTTTTATTAGGCCTGGTATTTGTTCCAGTTGTTGTGATGCCAAAATTTATTAAAACTGCAGGACTTTTGAAAGATTTGACACTTAAATATGACACAGACTATTTGACACAGACTGTATGACATTGACTATATGACATGGGCTATATGACACACACTATATGACATGGACCATTCAAGCCTAATCCAATGCTTTGACTATATATTGCAGAACTGGAGTCTTTATCAAACCATCCTGTGTCCCTCTAATGTTATAGGTCTTAAAAGGTAATATTTATTCTTAATGTTGTTCATTCAACAGAGACGACTGCTGACTTTGATCTCATCTTCAACCCAAGCTCCCTTGAGGGTCACTATGTGGTCATCCCTTCTAGCTTTATGCCCACGCTCCAAGCCTTCACCCTGTCCACCTGGCTACGCCCTGGTCTCTTGTCTGCCTTTGCTACCATCGTCACCTTTGTACTGCCACAGCACGGGTCAGTGGAGAAGAATGATGACAGTGATTATGAGGTGGTGTTTGCATTACAGCACACTGACAAATTAATTGTAAGTATCTGCCTGTGTTTGCATATTAGCCAGTCTTTCTGTAGAAACATAGATCTGTAAGAATCTGTCCTTCAAATGGATTGATAGTAACAGTCTATTTGCCTACATCAGTGTCTGTCTCTAATTCTGTTTTTCTAAGGTCTAAGTGATTAACAATCTATTTTCTAACTTTTTTTACAGATACTTTTTAGAAATAGCTAAGTGCCAGATTATTTTTTGTCAAACCAAGTCATTTAATCAATTAAATGGAGAAATAATTTCTTTTTAACACCAGTATCTTGTTTTGGCTGCCTGGTCATGCGTTTTGCACGCTGGACTGTTGTTCAGATTCATTGAGGGTTCCGGGTTCAAACCCTGCCCACTCCCATCCCCCGTCATCCTGCGGGAGGTTTGGACTAGGAAGTAATTATCTTCAACTCTGAAGGAACATCCGAAACATATAAAACATTTAGTAGGGGTGACTTATACTTATTGAATCATGTCACTGACAAATTTGTGTATGTGGGAATAATCTATTTTTACTTATATATGCTAGTTGGAACATATGCGCGAATGACTGGAGGTGTGTTAGTTTTTAGACAAGTACACAGGCCAGCTTGTGAAATATGCAATCAATAGTAATAAAGTGCTGTGTTCATCTTGACCGAGTTATTTAGTGTTTTTTTGTAATGACAGCTGAACCCAGGGACACCTAGACTTGGTGAGATAATGTATTTATAGAGCTAGATATAATAGAAAGTTTAACAAATCTACTGTTTGATTTGTGCTGGTAAAGGTTCACTTAGGAATTAACCATAGTTCACACGGAAACAATAATTCAGGTGTTACATACATAGGTGATTATGAAATAAATTCTTTGTAGATGCTGGCTTAACTTTTTTTCAGCTTAAAATATTCATCAAATAGGCAAATGGTAGTTAAAATGTTCTGAAATATCATTTTGAATTTAGAAAAAAAAAAAATGTGCAACGTTATTCATGGGATGTTTAGCACAGTGGGAAGGACCCTTTGGATGTTCATGGGACTTCCTATTATCAATAACTTATTAAATAAAATTTATTATGTATTTCATTGTAAACTAAAGAATCATACTTCTCAATTGATAAATTTTTATTTTTTTTAAATATCATACTTCTCAATTGATAAAAATCTTTTTTTTTTTAAATTTGTTTTTGTATTTGTTTTTGTATGCATTTTTCTTCATCTGTGGTCAATGATTGTTTAGGTCAGGCTCTATGGAGAGTCCTTCTTCACCAATGCTTCACTTCCTCCATCTGTCTGGACACACCTGTGTTTCACTTGGTCCTCAGCCACTGGACGCTGGTCAGTCTCTGTCAATGGATCTCTAGTATCAAGTGATAGAGTCACTGCCCCTTTCAGACCTATTCCAGCTCAAGTCATTACAGTCATTGGTAAGTAACATTCTTTTTTTTTTAATGTTCAAACTTTCTATATAGAATTTGAGAAGTGACAATAGTGCTTAAGTCTTTCAAATTTTTCATTCCTGAGCTGTAAGCTACAAATGGTTTTTAAAATCTGCATATTCTGAAATGCAAAATTCAATGCAAATTTTAATTGATAAGATGATTATGGTAATTTCTGAATTAACTCACTCTAATAGCAGAAAAAATATTGTTATAACTATGGTGGCAATGCGGATAGGGGTAATCATGTGTGTGTAATCAGCTGACACAGATAGCACAGGCCAGCGGTAAGCAAGCAGTCAACACTTCAGGAACGATCTGTGTTGTGAACACTACTCATGCAATTCGATTCTTATAAGGTCATATGATCATCCAGATGGGACTAGCAATTTTAGTGGTTTCGAGAAGGTCTTCAAGACCCTCTAGAAATTGTGAAGTTGGCAGAGTCGAGTCACTTCATGATTCATGATAAAAAAAAAAGGTCAAGATTCAAGATCCAGTTCATTACAGTGAGTTATGTGTGAAGTTGGTATGGAACATTGGAGTCCAGGAGGAGGTGGAGCCAGCAGCGTTTGGTACAGCAATACAGAGTTTATATAGCAGAACAACCATCTACAAGGAAGCATTTGTATAGTCAGTACAGTGTTGGCTGTGATTATTAGAGTTAGGGTTATTTGGATCCAGAGTTGTCAAGTTCTTTGAGTTTGTTTGTTTTTTTGTAAAATGTTTTGCATGTTTCGGATGTTCTTTCAGAGTTGAAGATAATTACTTCCTAGTCCAAACCTCCCGTAGGACGACGGGGATGGGAGCGGGCAGGGTTTGAGCCCGGGACCATCGATAAATCTGAATGACAGTCCAGTGTTCAAACTGCAGGACCAGGCAGCCATCCTGCCATGTTGTGCAGTGTTTGGAGAGAGCTTGGATAGAGAGAGTCATTACAATATTCATCTAATAATTACTTAACCTTTAAAACGCGTGGGGTAGTTTATTTATTGTAATTCCATTTTGTACGCACTCATTTTAAAACAGCTCAGCACTTTAAGGGTTAATGATACAATTTTTTAACTTTATTTCAGGACAACAGAATCCATTTTATGGGGAAACTTCTTTAATGTGGGACGTTTTCAGTGGGGAGATGACACAGTTCAACATCTTTGGGCGAGCCCTCTCCATCGGTGACATTATTTCGTTAGCCAATCAGAGTGCATGTAACCAAACATATGGCGATGTTGTCACTTGGACAGATGTGATTGGGAACGCTAAGGAAGGGACCATTATCAGGCTGACATCTCACTGCATGGGCAAGTAATCAATAGACACACACGATGTTTGCGTTGCTTATGCTTTAATGTTAATAATAATAGTTAAATAATAGTAATCTTTATTATCCATGAGGAAATTTGTCTTATAATGTGTGTATTTTAAAAAAATTCTGAAAAGTATTTGATACAAACAAGGGAAAACTAATCCTGTAGTATTCACAGATATGGATAAATTTGTTGGGTTTAATCCCCTTAAATAATTGTAAACGCTATTTCTCTATCATGTACTCTCTGATCAAGTTGATACTTTAAAAAATTATTTATTGTATCTAACAAAGCATTTAATTTAAAAAAACAACAACAAATGCTTTGTTAGATACAATACAATTATTGGTAATTGACTATTTTGTTTGATATCAAATAAGGGAAATAACTTGTACATTATTGATAGATATATTTTTTAGGAGAGAGTTCTTTCCCTTTAGATAAGCCTGGGGGGGGGGGGGGTTTAAAAGATTACAAGACTCATAGGATTTCATTTCACTGAATAATTGTTTCAAAAGTAATATTATGCTTATATGTATTTCCTGTATGTAGTAATGACTACATGAAATATTCCAGTTCAATCTAAAAATACTTTATCAATTAGCTTTCAGTTACTAGCCCTCGTGTAATGATATAACTTTTTTCCATCAGACGTCAACGAATGCCTGTTCCCAGATGTCTTCCCATGTTCGAGGAACAGGGTCTGCTACGATGGTGTGGGGGGTTACAATTGCTCGGACTGCATAGAAGGCTACAAGGGACCTGACTGCTCTGAGCCTGATGACGAGTGCTTATTGGATGACAAATGCTTTGCTGGGACTTGCGTAGATGGACCTGAACTTTATGACTATAGATGCATATGTAACCCTGGTTACACAGGTGAAGTAATAACTTATAAGCCTTAGTGTGTGTGTTTTTGTGTCGAGGTTACAAATTTAGTGTGTGTGTTTTTGTGACGAATGGTATGTATTTAGTGTGTGTGTTTTTGTGTTATTTGAGCTGAAAATGTACCAGTTCTACAGAGAACATTTTTTCTCTTCTCTTCTCTTCATGCAAGGTAATGAGGGAATATCCCCATTCATATAACCCTTTTTCTTTTCATGCATAAACCATAATCCATACTTAATCGTTGATTCCTCTAAATTTTTGTCTGAATCTAACCTTTACTTGAGTAGTAATATATATATCATTGTTATTGTCCGCCTTGATTTATAACAGTGTTTCCCAAACTGTGTTCCGCAGAACCCTAGTGTTCTGCAAGGCCTGAATAGGTGTTCCACGAACTACTCAAATATTTAACAAGTTGGCCAGCACATGAATTAATCTCTCTAAAAAAATAAGCAAAGAGTTCCGCTAAATACTCAGAATGTGCGAATTGTTCCTTAAAGGAAAAAGTTTGGGAAACACTGATTCATAATATTAATAATAAGAATTTAATTTGGAATATTGATAACTTTTATATTTAAAAAAAAACAACTTTCTTTTATTGTATTACATTGCAATAATGAAACTTGGGACATTATAAAAAAAAAGTTGGTACGGTACTTACTATTTCAGGTGTAACTTGCAGTGTTAGAATTGATGAGTGCTTATCAAATCCATGTCGGAACGGCGGGATATGCAACCTTACAGAGACTTCCTTCACCTGCATGTGCCCTGGACCAAACATGGGCTCTTTGTGCGAAAGACCTTTTTCACCTTGTCTTCATAATCCCTGTCATAACAATGGGGTCTGCAGTGACGCCGGTTCTGATGGATACACATGCGTCTGCCGTGAACATTTCGCGGGGAGAAACTGCGAACGCCAACTCAGCTGGTGTGAGGAGAACGCTTGTCTAAATGGCGGCACCTGCGTTAATGCTTCCAGCCCTGAAGCCGATCAGACTGGGTCGACGTCTTCCTGCTTGTGTTTAGCAGGCTGGACTGGAAAACAGTGCGGGGTGAAGGTCATTCCTTCCTGTGAACTTTCACCCTGTGTTGATGGTGGGACTTGCATCTCTGTGCTGAATTCCATCTACGGGTACATCTGCCGGTGCCCTCATCGCTTGGGAGTGACATTGGACAGAAATTGTGCAGTAGTCAATCCTTGTGAATCGTCGCCTTGCCCAGCTACTCACGTATGTGTTGCCCAAGATGAGACCTATACATGCAGTTGTATAAAGCAGGAATGCCTGCCTTGGTATGGTCCCAATAACACAACAGCAGACTCTGCAGTAGATAAAATGGGTGAGTCAAAAACTACTTACTTAAACTTTTTTATGATTAATATATATATTGTTTCATGAATTAAAGACATCTGACTTTTGTGACAGTCCAAAAGGGGTGTGTTGGCTGAGAAGTTAGGTGCTCAGTTTCTTTGATAGGGTTATATCCCTTACTTTGTCATACTTATTGCTCATCTGTTCAAAGATTTCTAGTTTTATTTATTTTTAAAGTTGTGTTTTTTTACAGTCGAGTTGATAAAGACGTTTCTTCAACGAGAAGATCATGATATCCTATATGTATCCGTTTGATTAATCTAGTCCTGCATGCTAATTAGAGACATAAACTCTGCTAAGTCGTTGGTTTTCCTGTCTGATTCGGCAACCAATTTCTTGCTCTAATGCCACAAGGAAAGAAGCATTTGTAAGAATTTGTCCTAGCATATGGAATGAGAAATGTTCCTCCATCTTTATGTCTTGGTATTTTATTAAGTTGAATTTTTGTATTTGTGAATTAGGTTTCAGTGTTTTATGTATTCTAGTTATATTACGGCTCTGTTTTCTGTCCTGAAGTGTCTCTAAGTTTAGTAATTGTACTCATTCTAGTCAAGTATTAGTATTCATTTGTAATGAATCTCACTGCTCTATTTTGTGTTTGTTCCAGTTTCTTAATGTTTTCTTGAGTTGAGGGGTCCCAAACAGTCTATTGGTCAAACCAAGGTTAAATAGTATTTTAGTTTGATGTTCTGGTTTGATTTGCAGTGTGATGATTTGTGATGGTTATTTTATTTTTTTAGATCCTGGCAAACAATACTGGTGGTCATCAGACTGGACATTTGCTACAATAGCCAGCTCCTGTGTTTTTCTTGTGGCCATATTAGTTTTAACAGTTTATCTGTGTCGTAGGAAGAAGTCTTCCAGGTAAATAAGTTTCATAAGTAAATTCAAATTGTTTATTTTTTGCTTTCCATTCAGCATCTAGAACAGGGGTTCTCAACCTGTGGGTTGCGATCCCATAGGGGGTCGATTGACGGTTTGCCAGGGTCGCCAAAAACCATCGAAAAAATGGATTGTTTTGTCTATTTTTCTATTGCTGTATGTGTGAGGGTCACGGTAGAGTGTGGGATTTTAAAAAAGGGGTCGCCGAGCTTAAAAGGTTGAAAACCGCTACCCGCTGATCTAGAATCCTTTAAAATTATTTATAATAGTTTTTTTGTTTGTTTTAGCGGGGACCTGCAGGCATTAAACAGCTCACCAGATGTAGCCCTGGAGCAAATGACTAACCCTGGATTCCAACACGATGAAGCAGGTCAGTGGCTGAGTGGTAAATTTTCTTGGCTTCCGCACCAGAGGGTTCCAGGTTCGAATTCTGGTGAAGATGGATTTTTAATTTTGAGATCTTTAGGGCGCCTCTGAGTCCACCCAGCTGTATTGGGTACCTGACATTAGTTAGGGAAAAGTAATGGAGGTCAGTCATTATGCTGACCACATGACACCCTCATTAACGGTGGCCATAGAAAAGATGGCCTTTACACTATCTAACATATAGACTGTGTGGCCTGAAAGGGGGACTTTATTTTGTTTACCATAGGCTATAGCGTAGGGGCCCTCACTTGGTTGCCCCTTTCCCCCCCCCCCCCCCACCCTCTAAAAAAATGTTTTCTGGAATATTTTCAATTGTTTTTAAGGAAGAGCAAAAGAATAATTTTGCCTTATGTTGATGACAAGGGTCCCCATATCTCAAAAGCTTTTAACTTTTACCATTTTTTAAAGTCATATCTTCTTAAAAATTACAGACATGACTTCAGAAGAGAAGAAAAGTTATGTCTTCTGTAAGTCTCTATGTATTTATATATTTATCTTTGCCTAACTCATTGATTAACATGCATGACTAGATTGACACATGAAATGCGTAGGATGTAATTGTCTTCTTTTTGACCTAATGTCTGTAATATTTAAGATAATCTTATCTTCTTATCTTATATAATACAGATGTTACTTCAAAAAAGAAGATGATTACGTCCTACGCATCATGATAAGATAAGATGTATTTACATGAGCTAGAGCATAATGTTCAGGGCGCTCCACAAAATCCAGTATAATTTGTCTTTGTAAAAATTCCTTTGATATTTAATTGAAATATTACTTTTACATTTGCCCTTAATCTTAGATTCTAGAAAATGCTTTAACAGCATGATAATTTTTGGTTGATGAAGTCCCAATCGTAACAACACGCTCAAAACCATACGATTGACATCCCAGTGCACACACCACATGACCAGGCAGCCATCCAATTCAGGGAATTTTCTAGATGAACTGAAAAAATCAGTTTAAGCAATGAATGGCTTTCGTAAAGAGTGGTTTGAATTTATCATAAGATAGGTCAGTGTTTCGCAAAATTTTCCTCAACAGAACACTTCGCACATTCTGACTACTTAGCTTTGCTTATTTTTTTATTTTGAGAGATTAATTCATGTGGTGGCCTGCTAGTTTATTATTCCAGTAGTTGGTGGACACCTGTTCAGGTCTTGTGGAACACTGTGGGTTCAGAAGAAGACAGTTTGGGAAACACTGAAATAAGGAATAAAGTGTGCATAGTGATTATTTTGTTCCTTATCAAGTATTTTATTAGATAGCGTGTTGGTATCTCTATTCCCAAGTTATAGTTTCTTGCATTTAGGATTCATAAACAGAAGGTATATATTCTAGTGTAGGTCTGTCAATGAAGGTTGAATGGTGTAATACTGAGTTCTTACTTCCTGAAGTACTCTAGACACGTGACAAGACAAACACTATACGACTGACTCAAGTCCGTTCAGCAGACAAACATGAAGTTTATTTTACTACAATAATAATACACTGCACTCCTTGTTAGTGCTACAAGTCAAGAAATAATAATCCTATCCGCATAACAGCGGTATCAAAAGTATCCAATACGTTAACAACAAATCACGTCCGCATCTCAGCGGGCAACACGTGTAGAAATATAGATTAACTAATACATGTCTCAAAAGACCACAGGCAACAACTGCCCACAAGTTACTTTCTAACTGAAAATTACTACAGACTTTTCTAAGTCGCTACTGTCCATCCCGGACTAAAATATACTTGACCACTCGGTCCAAAGAATAACACTTGACTTCTAACTTGACTTCACTTGTCTGCTTTACTTGACTGACTGCCCTCTAAGTCTAACTTTATTCATTCTACTTCCTGTTTTCTACATCAGGAATTCCACGTGTCTTTTAAACTTTTAACATTAGATCATGCAATGTCAACTAAGACTGTGACAAGGTCTAAGCACATTCAAACAGCATTTTAGATTTATGTTTTCAAAAGATTTGTAAAAATATACTGAAATGGCTCATATAAAGTCCATGCTAGTTTGTAGATTTAATATTACCTGAGTATTTGAATTATTATCCTGTCCTAGATAAGGAAGATCAACTCCTATGTAAATCAGTCTATAAGATTATGAGATTTGAGGCTTTGTTTGTAAAATGTTTTACATGTTTCGGATGTTCCTTCAGAGTTGAAGATAATTACTTCCTAGTCCAAACCTCCCGCAGGACGACGGGGGATGGGAGCGTGCAGGGTTTGAACCTGGGACCATCGATAAATCTGAACGACAGTCTAGCGCGCAAACCGCACACCAGGCACCTTGATTCCTACTTATAGCTTATAAAATACAGACATTGCTTCAAAAAAGATGATTACGTCCAACACATGCCCCTAGGTCAATGTAGTCATGCATGTTAATCAATGACTTAAACTTCTGCAAATTTATTAGTTTTCCTGGCTAGCTCAGGCAACCCATTCCATGTTTAATTAGCACTAGGGAACAAGGAGTATTTGTACAAATTTGTCCTAGCATATGGAACAAGGAATGTACCTTTATCTTTTTGTTTTCATTTACTATTAAGTGATTGGTATCATTAAATATTCTGTGCTAACACTTTATATTGGTCTGTCCCCAGAGAGTACATATGCAGAGCTCAGTGATGACTACAATGTTCCAGACAGAGACGATGACTACGATGACCAAGTTTACCAGCCCAGTACCCTCACCTCAGTCAGCAGCATCAGAAAAGCCCCGGCCAGTAGAACGTCTTCTAGCTCTTCCTCAGGCTCACTCGGCTCCCTCCGATCGTCATTGTCCAAAAAGTTTCAGAAAACCAACGAAACCAACACGCCGCTGCTGTCTGACGACTATCTTGAGCCCATTGTTGTGAGAAAGGACACTGCGAGCCCCCATTATGTTTCCCACACATTGAAGCTTGATCATAATTTTGCACCTGAACAAGCGCCAAACTCCGGAGTGCTCAATGTCGGATTCAATCCGGAAGACTACATTATACCAGACAGAGACAGGCACAAGTCTCCGAAATTAGCAGAAGAAAATGTTATCAACAAAAGTGATTCTGAGGATCACAACAAAGAAGACTACATTGCGATGGGAAACTATAAAGTTCCTTCCGAGTTGCATGCTTCTGGCAACTCCAGCTCTTCCACTAACAAAACGGATAAACCCAAAAATATTTATGTTAATCTTAAATCTGTTCCAGCTTCAAATTTACCTAAACGAGCCAGGCCGATAATTGATTATGGGCAAAACTCATCCACCATTAGCTCAAGTGCAGCGTTACAAGTGCCAGTGAACATTCATTTAATGTCTCATCCAGGGGGACCACCCTTGCAGACTTATGTCCCATTCTCGGATGTGGCAGGGCTAAACGGGAGGCATCTGGATAAAACCGAATCATTAAAAGTTGTTCAGAAAAATAGTGAGTCCCTGGCACCATGTGCAGAAAATCTAATATCTAAAGACAATGTCGGGCTTTCTCCTGTTGGTAAGTGATAGAAAGTGAATTGATTCACTATATTTATTATAGTTTTATCATGTAAAAAAAGTTCCACTTTCAGACATTGTGATCTATAGGCAGATGAAAGGTCATCTGTTTCTCAGGGCCATGATAAATGAGGGTGTTTCTTGGCCAGCACAATGGCTAATGACCTTGTCTTTTCCACAACTAATGCCAAATACCCATTAGAGCTAGGTGGACTCAGGTTCCCAAAAATCCAGAAATTATAAATCCTAGTCCTCACTAGGATTCGAACCTCTGGTTTGGAAACAAGCACATGGCTACTCAGCCACTTCAACTCATTTATTATGTAAGCCTAAATGAATATGGTTTTATAATTTACATTCAAAATTTTCATAATTTTTTATTGAACAGTTTGAGTAAATTTATCACATTTAATACATTTTACAGAATATTGTTTAAAACTCATCTTGTTCCATAATAAAAAAAAAACTATAATAAATGATATTATTTGAAATAATTAATTATCGAGCATCTTTTCCATTAGTTTTTAAAGCAGTGTAGTTATGTAACTTGTACTATCTATGCAAGTATATATTTGAAGTGAAGCCTAATTATAAGGAATATGATTTTTGTTTGACAAAATAAATAAAAGAAGAATAAATAAGTAATGTTTGAGCTCTTCACCTAGCAATAAAGGACACCTATACCTGTTTTGTTACATAAATATAGACATATAAAATAAAAAAAAATAAAAAAAAAAAAATGTAAATGAATAATAACTATTAAATTTGTGACTCACTTTAGTACAGAACAATCATAAAAATATACAACAATTAAAGATAGACAGTTCTGAATCTTTTTTCTGCAACACTAAAACCTGACTCTTTAAATCACTACTGAATTAGCCCTTTTTACTTTTCCCTTTCTGTCTGGACTCCTTGTCTAATTAGATCTTAAGTATTGTAACAATTCTCTGATACAGCTGATCATTTTTTTTTTTGTTCTAGTAAATCCTCTGCACTCTACAATGATGGCCTCTGACCCCAGTGAGACCCAGCTGTACACTGACTCTGCCGAGGCCATAAAATTGTCTGATCCTGACCCATCTCCTGCTCCAAGTGAGTTTGTTTTGGAAGATTTCTCTAGCAGACTTCCCAGAAGTGCCAAGGAAAAGAAGACAAAGCGTGATGCCAAGAAGACAGTGTTGCAAGACTTTTCAACCAAGAAGAGCAGACCAAAGAAAGATAACCCCTTGTTTTTATCATCTGATAAATCTCAACTATCAGGCTTCACACATCCTACTAAATCTTCCTTGAAACAAGAAGAGATGAAATCATCTTCTGCTAGCAATGCCACTTCTGGAGATGGCAATCAAAGCCTACAAAATATACAGAAAAGACAATTACCTCCCTTGCCACAATGAATGTTCTGTATAATTACTCTTGTGTATTTAACAAATTTTTGTGGGGGATTTCTTCTTATTGACTACATTAAAGCTTATCTTATAGATTACAGAGGTTACTTCAAAAAAGAAGATAATTACTTCAAAAAGAAGATAATTACATCCTACGCATTTCATGTGTCAGTCTATCATGCATGTTAATCAATGACTTAAACTCAGCTAAGTTGTTGGTTTTCCTGGCTGATTCAGGCTGATTTAAACTGATTATAATGTAACTGCAGAAAAGATGTCAGTTCTTTCAAGTCTTAATTAAGATTTCTGAGTTTAAAATTTTAATGAATAAATAACATAATGGGACCTATCGGCATCTATACATTTTGAATTTGTAACAAAGTACTAATAATTATTGTTTTTTTCTACCACATCCTAAATTGACCTAAATGATATTTTTTCATGTTAAGTGCGCTCTGATCCAATCTCTCTACTTGACTTGTGAGGGAGGGGTTTATGGGAGAAGGCTATAAAGACTTTCTTGGATCTTGGAATTCTGAAGAGAAAAAAAATGTTACTTTTGCATACTTAGTACAAAATCATGATTATTTTTTTATTTAAAAATTGTTTTTTTTAAAGTTATGTACTGTAAATGGTGCTTCTGCATGTTAAATGACAATGTTTGTTTTGTTTCACTTGAGTTGCTGTACTACTTTTTATCTTGTATGTCCACGACCATTAGCACAGCACAACAAATATTAATAGTAATCAATGAACTCTTCCAGTAGCAGACATTGACTTTATTGACCATAAAACAGAGTACACCTTAAACTGGCAAATTCCACCATAAAGAAATACATATTATGTTACACAAATCCAATGAAATATTCTAAGTACATAACGGATACTAAATTATTGAATCAACTACGTAAGACATCCAGCCAGTTTAAGAACATGGCGGCTACTACCCTCTGACCATGTGGTCCGCTCTTAAAAATTAGATTTCTTTACCCACAATGCAACTGTGGCCCCTTGATTCCCCTGTGCAACATCGTACTCTCCATAAACAAGTGTGCTCCACAACCAATATATGTCACTAACTAACAAACAATGATGTGACATGTACCATTACATAATTCTTTAGAACCAGTTTAAAAATAACTTCTGAATAAATAAATTGTGTAAATACTAAGCAACTTTCACATCTGAATCTTGTACTTTTCCTGCATGTAATCTAATTAGATTTCAAAAGATTCTCCAGTCTAATGGAAAACTATGTAGTTAAAGTTATATAGCCTAATAACACTTTTTATTGACACATGGTTCATTCTGTCCTGAAAGTCAAATGATGTGGCCATTTGATTCACTGGTGTAGATTTCCTTTACTTGGGTCAGGAAACAGGATTGGATTTAGGCTTCATAAGGCCCTAAGCTTTTTGAGATATGGGGCTCCTTGTATCAACATAAGGCTTTTTTGCTCTTTCTTCAAAACATTTTTTTCGGGGGGGGGGGGGGGGGGAGAGGAGACCAAGCAAGTGAGAGCCCTTAAGCTATAGCCTGTGTTAAAAAAGTAAAGTTCCCCTTTCCGTGTAGCCTATAGAGCAGATGATGTAAAGGTCATCTTTTCTGTGACCCACATTGATGAGGGTGTCGTGGCCAGAATAATGACCAACCGCTTTAACTTTTCTCCAACTAATGTCAGGTACCCATGAGAGTTGGTTGGACTCAGAGGAGCCCTAAAGATCCCAAATTAAAAATCTTCATCAGGATTTGAACCCCTGACGTTTTTAAACTGACAATGAAGAAATTCTTTTAACCCACAAGCTGTAGATCACTTAGATACACATTTAGGCCAAAAGAAAATCCACAGACGTAGACGGTGAAAACATCTAAATCAACCACCGGCGGAAAATGTTTATGTCTGCGCTACAAGTGACAAAATATGTAGGTTGCAGCTAGGACTCAATGCAAGCCCTTTTTATTAATAGTAAAACAACCCCTACCTAAATAAATCGTAAATATTTATTGTAGTATATATAGGTCTGTGGTTTTGTCTCTGTGGCATTTTACGTCTCGAGGGATGGAGTTTTTCCTTCGCAACTTCTTATTTGACTAAAGAGGCCAATCCTTGATACACAGCTGCGGTCGCAGGTTGGGCATATGTAATCACCAGGTGCTGTTGCATTCAGTTCATTCGGCAACCCCACCCACCTATCCTTGCCCACTGGGCATTTTCCCGGTTGCACATATAACCATTCCGCCCCTGCAACATGTCAATCTTCAATTATTTTCGATAGTTGAAGATCAGAGAGTTGATGACATAGTGAGAGAGAGAAAGTAAGTAGGTAACAGAGAATTAGTCAAAGTCGGTTGCAGACAGTCAGTTGAATTAAATGAAGTTAAAGTGATTGGAAGATTGACAAAAATATTTCACAAGATACAAGAAAATGAGTCGATAAAGGCAAGCTATAAAGTTTGTCACTTTTTAAGTGAACAACTGAAGCTGTCACGTGTATTTTCTGTCAGGTGACATTTGGGTTCAAAGTTCATTACCAGACGACGAATGTGTAAAGTGGAGGATAAGAAAGAGGATTATAAACGTTATGGAGGAAATATTTCCTCATTAAGACTAGGACTGAGACTAAGAATAGGACTAAGACTAGGACTGAGACTAAGACTAGGACTAAGACTGAGACTAAGACTAGGACTGAGACTAAGACTGAGACTAAGACTAAGACTGCTTTATTGATCCTTACGGAAATTTGTTGTGATTACAAGGACTCTTTTCTCATATAAAGACAACACAACAGAAAAATACACATAAATACAACAGACACAACATAAAGAGTTCATTCAGCGACTACACACATGTATCTTGGTGCTTTTCATGTTCCCTGATCAATGAGTGGCGGTGATAGAGTCTGGCCGAGTGAGGTACGAACGAATTTTTGTATCGCTCCGTTCTTGTTTTGATTGACAGCGACGACCTGACGTAATTCTGATGGAGCGGGTGGCCGTTGTCTTCCAAGATTTTTTCGATTTTTCTTAGGCACTTTTGTACAAAAAGTTCCTTTAAATGTGATAATGTTGTGAGTGTAATTTTTGATGCCCTTTTTTAATGATGTTTTCTAGACGTCGCAACAGTTTAGATGAGGCGTTGCCTTGCCAATAAGTGATTCCGTATGTTAGCAGATTTTGTATAGTCGCGCCGTAAAAGGTCTCAAGGATCTTCTTGTTTAGTTTAAAGCTATTGAGTTTGTATAGAAAAAAAGAGTCGCTGGGCTGTTTTCTTTGTCAGAGTTCCAAGGTGGTTTTCCCATGAAAGCTTGTTGTTGATGATGACGCCTAGATATTTATATGCCTTTACTTGTTCTATAGATGTAGTGTTTATTTGCAGTTCACGTATAGTTTGTTTTTTCTTTCTGAAATCTATTAATAGAAGAAACTCAAGAAACCAGTTTAAGTCGCCAGCCAACAGTTAATTGGCGACTCAAAAAAAAAAAAAATGGAGTTAAACTCTTCAGTCAGAAGTAAATATCAAACCAGTAGGCCTACAATTCCAAATGTTTTCTGTTGTCGTTAAGTACAACCATATAGCTGAAATCGCCCAACTCATGGAATTTATTTGCGTTTTAAACAGCATTTGTGAAATCATAAACGAGATAGCAGCTAAGAAAATTGATGTGTCCTCCGCAAAATGATTGGCTTGTTTTACTTGGTGTATACTTTGCCTTCTATCGTAACCACCCATTAAAACAATACATTCGTATTGTATGTGTGGCAACTTGTAGGTCTAAGATCATAATTAGATTATAATTTCACGAACTTAAAAAAAAAAGTGGCTACATTTTGTCATTTGGATAATTTTCAGCTCCTTTGTGGTGATGCTATTGGATTGTGGATGGTAAGGTGCTCGAGACCATAAGTAGGCCTAGATAAATAGGGCAGACAGAGCATGTTCTTTTTACACGCAGATTGCAGGCAGTCCTGATGCAGTTATTTAGATAAATTGGGATCTTAAGAGTTCAATTAATAGGACAACATGGCTAGAGGGAGGGTGAGTTTAATGCTCCGTACAACACCCCACATATCTTCTTATCTTATAAATTGCAGACGTTCCTTCAAAAAAAGAAGATGATTCCGCGCTACGTGTATCTACGTATCAATCTAGTCGTGCATATTAAGTAGAGATATATAAAGCTAGCCAGGAAAACTAGTGACAGCAGAATTTAAGTCATTGGTTAATATGCATGACTGAATGCTTGACGCGTAGGACGTAATCATCTTTTTTTTTTTTTTTTTTTTTTTTTTTTTTTTTTTTTTTTGGAAATAACGTCTGTATTAATTATATAAGATAAGATATTATTTTTTAATTTTAATAAACGATCAGCCTAACATACTTTTTTAGCTAGTGAATGAATGTATCTGTTAGGCTACAATGTAATTTCACGACCTACTCTCTCTGTGGTATGAATTTATCTGCGATTGGGATCTGAGTTTGTCCACGAGCAAAAGGGTACATTTATTTCACAGTCGGGAATATCCAAGTGAACAAAATGTTTTCAAATCATTGGTTTAGGTCGTCATAGAGTAGTGCGTAGGCCAATAAACATATTAAACAGTAGTGAGAGGCGAGTTGATGGTTGTTCAAATTTATCCGATCCGATAAACTGGTTTTTAGCAAAGAAGTTATTTTAATTGTATACAATTTTCATCTTTCTGCGGACCCCCTTCGGCTTCGGTTGTCTCGCGGGTCGCAGGACCAAAGTTTGAGAAACACTGGTCTAATGACACTAGGAAAAAAGGAGCACATTACTATATAAGTATACCTCTGGTTTTGAGTTTTGTTGATTTTAAAACCTCTAGATTTATATGTAGAAAATAGTAAGATTGGTTTTTTTTTTTTTGTGTGGCCTGATAAGCGAAGAGAAACAATCTTCAAGATTCTTCATGACTTTTTTTTTTTAAGTTGCGCATTCTCATTTCCATTCTCACTCGAGTATCAATAGGAAATGTCGCCTGTGCATCGAGTTCCTTGCATACTAGACAACTTTCCCATGGAAGTTAACCAAACTTAAGCGGCACTTGTTTACATTGCACCTACTGCCAAAACATAGCAGTTCAATGTCATGAGTAGATTAAGGAATCTATGATCTTCGTCAGATATGAAATGCAGTTAAATCAACTGATGTCAGGCCGCGAGAGTAATAGATCTAGAATTGGCAGAATTTAAGTCATTGGTTAATATGCATGACTAAATGCATGACGCGTAGGACGTAATCATCTTCTTTTTTGAAGTAACGTCTGTATTATATAAGATATAAGATAAGAATAAGCTTCCTCTGTTTGGGACCACCTCAACTCAAGAAAACACTAAGAAACTACAACAGACCATAACAAACGAATATTCATATTTGATTAGAATAACACCTTTAGTAAAAATCATTAAATTTAGAGACCCTCCACGATAAAGGACTAAAAAGTAAATTAGCAAACATAAAATACTAAACCAAATCTTCAAATACAAAAACAAAGCCTAATAAAGTACTCCGAAAGATACAAAGAGAAAGGCACATTTCTTGTTCAATATGCTAAGACAAATATGTACAAATACGCCTTCTTCCCTATTGCTATTAAAGTATTATTAAATATATCTTAATTTAAGTTAATTGCTAATAATTTAACTTATTATTTAAGTACAGTGTAAAATTTTCTTTACTTTAGATTTTACGTGGTTGCCGTTCGATTAGTTCCACGGTCAATGTAAGAACATTTTTTGAATAGACAAAACGATATATTATATCCATGATCTATTTATATAATCTATAGAAATATATACATAGGTCCGTGATCTTGTCTGCCAAAATACAAAAACAGGAAAAAACAACACTGAAACAGTAACTGAGTAAGTCTCAGTAAGTAGAGTCTAACTAGAGATCTATCTATATAGATCTAGAAAGATTAGATGATTAGATCTAGAATCTAGAGCCTATGACTGTTCCTATGACCTATGAAATGACTTTTATTAAATGAGTAACAATTTGAGTTAAGACTAGATACAATACAATACATCTACTACTACTTACTACTACTTTTTACTACTAGGAGTAGTAGTAGATCTAATACAAAGTAATACTATAATTTAAATACCGTCGGCGTCTGGGTACCTGATCTTACCACACACAGTCGTGACAGTCTGACTCGAGTATGACAGTATCATTATATGATTATTATACTTCACAGTATAGAGTATAGATATATCTAGTATACTGAGTATACACACCGGTCACCGGGTATGAGGTAACACGTAATAATTATAATATTATATAACAAGATCGAAGATACTAACTCTAAGCTATGATTAATATTAATGATAGATGATTAGATCTATTCTACTATTTCTAGATTCTACTTAATTAATTCTAGATCTAGATTAAATTATAGATCTACTTCATATACTAAAATGACAATTACTTAAATTAGATTTTAGATCTAGACTCTAGACCTAGAAGATTATATTGAATATTCTGTATCTATGTCCGCTATGTGACTATTTCTAGTCTAGAAAAAAAAGCCATTAAAATTATTAGTAATTTGTCATGGTGATAAATAATTTTAAATATCTGTGAAAGTCCATTAATAACCTCTATGACTCTATTTCTATATCTAGACAAGATTCTATTTAATTAACGTAGGTGGTCATGCAGGATACATGCAGAATCAGGTTTCTATATTATTTTAAGACTATGCAGAGATTTACATCTATCTACCGTCAAATGTAACTTCCATGAAAAGAAGGAACAAGAATACTAATACTTGATCAGATCTATAGAGATCTCTTTCCTGCCAAATAGTTTTGTTATAATAAATGTATTTATTCATTCTATTATTTTAAGACTATGCAGAGATTTACATCTATCTACTGTCAAAAGTAACTTCCATGAAAAGAAGGAACAAGAATACTAATACTTGATCAGATCTATAGAGATCTCTTTCCTGCCAAATAGTTTTGTTATAATAAAAATGTATTTATTCATTCTATTATTTTAAGACTATGCAGAGATTTACATCTATCTACTGTCAAATGTAACTTCAATGAAAAGAAGGAACAAGAATACTAATACTTGATCAGATCTATAGAGATCTCTTTCCTGCCAAATAGTTTTGTTATAATAAATGTATTTATTCATTCTATCCCACAATATTAAGCACATACACACTTTTTTTTTTTGTAGCCATGAGTCAGTCTTCTAATGGTAGCACAAGGAGCAGAGGTCAATGGCGTGGAGGCAGAGGACAAGGAAGAGGGTGGTGGAGAGGCTATGGTAGAGGTAGGGGAGGATATTACAGAGGAGGAGGGGGAGGTGGAAGCTGGAGAGGTACCTACAACAACAACAACAAAAATGTCAGAGGAAATCATACTAATGGTAATTATATGTTTGTATGACAGTGTTTCAGGAAATAAAAGAAAATTGATAACAAGTCCTGTGTTTGTGAACAAATTAATAGGCAACTTCTAGAGTTCATTTGATAACTGTAACAACATTGGTCAATCTTGTAAATGAGTATTCATAATGTCTCTGTGCTAGTTCTGTATGCTAGCTCTATATACATCAAATCTGAATGTAGTGGTTGTCATGCGCATCTTCTTTTGGTGCTTCCCTTGGTGTACCATAAGAGATTGTGAGTTTTGTTTCTAGGAACGCGCTTTTGTTGATGTCATTTTGCTTCCTTGCTTTGCTTCTGTTGTGTGCTGAGGCTGGATCTCTTGTGAGATTTTCTCTTCTGTGTTCTCTTCCCCAGTATTGGGTAAATCAGTTATTTACTTTATTAGTCTTCGTGGTGTAGCTCGAAATTCGTTGTTCCTATGATCGAGTGGACGGCGATCTCAAGGAATATGTATTTTCTGAATAGGGACGCAAGCTTGGGACTCTGTTGGAGTCAAGCTTGATTGGTTAGATGGCTGGGTTGTGCCTCCATGGTTTTAGGTTGTGAGCTTTGAGTTGTGACACTGATATTAAGGTGTGGTATGTTATTTTGAATATAACTTATACTAACCTTGTAAAGGTACTATTGATATTACGTCCCGAGACATGACGTTAAACTGCGCTCCTCTTTCCTTAGCACTTTTGGAGCTCAAAAGGGCCCTACTTCTTTTCTATCATTGTGTCTGCCTCCTCTTTTCCTAAGTCTGCCTTCATTGATCATCACACTGTCTCCTTAACTTTAAATTCTCACTACGTCCTAGACCAGTCCGTTTGCCGTGGACTGCGACGGGTAAGGGGGGATAAAGAGATCCTGGTGTTTGAGTGGTGGCTATCTGAGGATAAACCACAACAACACAATACTTTGGCTCCAAGTTCCCCTAGACCTGAGACCCAGATGGCCCGCTCTGGGTCAACCGGCTGGTCATGCCGAGCTACCAGCATAGGTCGTCGACCTATGCTGGAGGGCGGTGGCTGGAGGGTCAATCAGGGAGCTGCTGTATTGGACACATGTCCGATGTAGCAGCTGACTGAGTATAGCACCTGTGTAGCCCTGGCGGGCTCATTCTGGACATCCGAATGGCCCGTCCCCTTGTTGGACTCGATGGCGGGTGGGGAGCACAGGTGCCGAATTAACCAAAATATATATGGACCAAAAAACACACACAAAACTACTTGCCCCAGACCTATGTCTGGGCAAGAAACGACGAATTGACGATAAAAAAGAGGAGGTCGCAAAAAGCTGTGCCACCTGGCCATCATTTCTGGTGGTTAGATGCACAGAGGAGGGAAAAAGCCTGACCAAGTTGAGCCCTTTTATTATCTATAAGGGACTCAAGTCAGTAGTGGGAGAGCCCAAGAGTGTGTCTAAGCTACACAAAACAATGGAACTCCTTGTAGAAGTAGACAGCAAGACACACTCTGATGGGCTTTTAAGATGCAGAAGACTCTGTGATCTCCAAGTGGAAGTCATGCCACACAAGAGTCTGAACACCAGCAGAGGTGTAATCAGCTCTAGGGACCTACTGGAATGTTCCGAGAAGGAAATAGTGGAGGGCATTGAAGGAGTCACCCATGCCCGGCGCATTACCAGGCGCAGGGAGGGTGAGGAGGTCAAAACCGCCACTATTATCCTCACATTCGGAACTAGGACACCGCCAGAGTATGTGAAGGCAGGATACCTACGAGTTCCAGTGAGGCCCTACATACCTAACCCCATGAGGTGCTTCAAGTGCCAGGGTTATGGACACGGCGCGGCAGTCTGTAAGAGGAACACTGTGTGTGCCAGATGTGCTGGAGAGGGTCATGAGGACAAGGGCTGCACAGCCCAGTTCAAATGCCCAAACTGTCAAGCTGGCCACTCAGCCTACTCCAAGGACTGCCCTGTGTGGAAACAGGAGGTTGCCGTGCAGGAGTACAAGGCAAGAAACGGATGTACCTTTAGCCAGGCGAAATCGGCTGTACTGGCCCTACCCAAGGGCCAATTCGGCTTGACAAAGACCTACGCCCAGGCTGTTGCTAAGAAAGGAAGATCCATAGCCACACAGACGGACACATTGACCCCACCACCCCCTCCTCCTCCCCCAACTCAGAAGAAAACACCGCCAAAGAACACACCTCTGAAGAAACAAGAAAGCCCTGTTGTCATGCTAAAGAACAGGTTCTCTGTGCTCGCTGATGAGAGCATGGAGACTGAGCAGCATGTCAAAACCAATACTCCGGGAGAACCCGGAGACATCATGTCTGACACAGGTTCTCCTCAGAGAACCCAGCCAGACACCCCAACCTCTACTGAGTTAGAGGTTGACCAACTCCCTAAGGGGAGAAATCAAAGCGGAGAGGATGCCCGAGGTGAGAGAGGAGGAAATAACCTCCGCTCTAACCAGAGGGATCTCCCCTCTCCAGAGAGAAAGACTTCCCCCAAAAGGGGGTTGTCCTCCTCTCCATCCAAACCCAAGAATAAAAATACCAAGGTCACTGGAATAAAGGGAAACCCCCCCCCGGGGGCCTCCCAAGGCCAAATAGCTCCAAGTAGGTCATCTAGAATAAGCCATGGATTCCAGAATTGTACAGTGGAATTGTAGAGGCCTCAAGGCCAATTACGAGGAAATGCAGCTACTGATGGACTCTGAGACTCCTGTAGCTGTCTGCTTACAGGAAACATTTCTAAAAGATTGCATCAGCTTCCGAAGCTACCGTGCTTACACCAAGAATGTTGAGGATGCAGAGAGAGCATCAGGTGGAGTCTGTATCCTTGTGAAGGATAGCATCCCCCATGAGAGGGTAGAACTACAGACCACACTACAGGCCGTAGCAGCTAGGATAACCCTTCACAAGGTTATCACTTGCTGCAGCCTGTATCTACCACCAGGCGCTCCATTAAACCGAACAGAGATGGAGGACCTATTGAAACAACTCCCCCGGCCTTATTTAATCCTTGGGGATTTCAATGCCCATAACACCATGTGGGGATCCAACAATACCGACACAAGAGGTCGTATGCTGGAGGATATCTTCCTCCAACATGATTTATGCATACTTAATGATGCATCACCGACCTACTTGCACCCAGGAACTGGATCATTCACATGCATTGACCTCACCGTATGCGTCCCCGGACTTCTGGACGATTTTAAATGGTCAGTTAGCAATGATCTACGGGGAAGTGATCACTTCCCAATCATCATTACTAACAATCTCCCTTCATTGGGACGACCTCAGCGGTGGAAACTGAATAAGGCCGATTGGGAACAATTCCAAAAAAGATGCTCTGAGGATATCACAGAAAATATCCTCCATGAACAGAACCCAGCTGATACCTTTGCTAGCAAGCTACTAAGTATAGCCAGGAAAGTTGTACCCCTAACCTCTGCAAATCCAAAACGGCCTAGCAAACCATGGTTTGATACAGCTTGCAAAAGTGCTATTGGTGATAGGAAAAAACGACTGGCTGCATTTATAAAGAATCCTTCCCAGGAAAACCTAAAGCTATTCAGGATAGCTAGAGCAAAGGCTAGACAAACCATACGGTCAGCCAAAAGGAATTCCTGGAGAAGTTTTGTCGGCAGTCTGGATGCCAAAACTTCTGCTAGAGCGGTTTGGAAGGCAGTAAGGCGAATCAAAGGGAAAGAATCAAATGCAATAGGGCATTTGAAAAATCAAGGACGAACTGTCACGTCCCCCAGAGAAATAGCTGACTGCCTTGCATCCTCAATAGCAGAAAAATCATCCACTGCACACTACACGCCAGAGTTCCAAAAAGTCAAAACCAGGGAGGAAAGACACCCCATTGATTTCAGGTCAGAGAACAATGAAGACTACAACAAACCGTTCTCGCTTGAGGAACTGAGGGAATCGCTGGACAAGTCACATGACACAGCGCCTGGAGAAGACGAAATCCATTACCAGTTCCTCAAGCACCTTCCCGAACTCTCATTGGCAGTCCTGCTAGGGGTCTATAACTGTGTGTGGCAAACAGGCGCTTTCCCAAACAGCTGGAGGAAAGCCACAGTTATACCGATACCTAAACCGGGAAGAGACGGCTCTGACCCAGCTAACTATCGACCAATAGCACTAACAAGCTGCATCTGCAAAACCATGGAAAGAATGATTAACAGTAGGCTGGTCTGGTACCTGGAAAGGAATAAAGTGATCTCAAACTACCAGTGCGGATTCCGGCAGGGGCGGACAACAACTGACCACCTGGTAAGGCTGGAAGCTTATATTAGAAATGCATTACTCAGAAGAGAACATCTAGTAGCTGTATTCTTCGATATAGAAAAGGCCTATGACACAACCTGGAAACATGGCATTCTACGTGACCTGGCGCTTATGGGGCTTAAGGGACACCTCCCCCGTTTTGTGGAGGAATTCCTGAAAGATCGAAAATTTCAGGTTCGAGTGGGCAACTCCGCTTCTGACACTCATGACCAGGAAATGGGTATACCCCAGGGCAGCATTCTGTCAGTCACCCTGTTCAACATTAAAATAAATAGCATCATAAATGCGCTGTCCCCTGGCATAGAGTGCTCTTTGTATGTTGATGACTTTGTCATTCTTACTTATGGGAAAAACATGAACACCTTAGAAAGGAAATTACAGTTATGTTTAAACAAAATTCAGGGTTGGGCAAACTATAATGGTTTCAAATTCTCAGACTCCAAAACAGTTAGTATGCATTTTTGTAATCTAAGGGGACTCCACCCAGACCCTGAACTATTTATACACAAAAAGAAGATCCCTGTCGTGAAAACTACAAAATTTTTAGGCCTCACCTTAGATTCCAAATTTAATTTTCTCCCCCACATTAAGGAACTTAGGAAGAAATGCCAAAAGTCATTAAACATACTAAGAGTACTCAGCCATACGGACTGGGGAGCTGACAGAGATACCTTGCTGCTGCTCTATCGGAGTCTAATTCGATCCAAGCTAGACTACGGATCCATAATATATGGAGCAGCAAGGAAGTCGTACCTAAAAATACTGGAACCAATACAAAATGCTGCCCTGCGTCTCTGTCTCGGCGCGTTTCGTACATCACCTATCCCAAGTCTCCATGTGGAGGCTGGAGAACTCCCCATGGATATAAGAATGAAAAAGCTTGCAATGCAGTATATAGTCAAGCTAAAATCCAACCCCACGAACCCTGCTTTTGACTCCATATTTAACCCCACAGAGGTAGAATTATACAATCGAAGGCCTAACGTCATACAGCCGCTGGGCCTTCGAATGAGAGAACCCATCCAAAATTTAACCCCACCCATTGACCAAATCTCTAAAATAGAAACCCCTCAGAATCCTCCTTGGCTAATGAATAAACCCAAATTAAATTTATCCCTCCTTAATTTCAAAAAAGAAAATACAGACCCAAGCATACTACAAGTCCACTTTAGGGAACTGCAGGAGAGCTACGGAGATTGTGGCACCATCTACACAGACGGATCCAAAATGGAGGGAAAGGTCCCGTGTGCCTGCTCCTTTCGGAACAAAACAATCTCCCGTAGACTCCCCGATGGCTGCTCCATCTTTACGGCCGAATTGCACGCAATATTGCTTGCACTTATGGCCGTAAAAGCATCAGAAAGGAGGAAATTTATAATCTGCTCCGACTCCAAATCTGCATTGCAAGCTTTGGGGCGGATGAAGACTGACATCCCATTGGTACATAAGAGCCTGAAGCTGTTGGACCTAATAACAGCCGACCGTAGGGATGTCACCTTCATCTGGGTCCCCTCCCATGTTGGCATTGAGGGAAACGAAGCCGCAGACAGAGAAGCAAAGAGAGCCCTAAATCATGCGGTGTCAGGAACCCAAATCCCCTACTCGGACCTGAGACAAAGTATTGCCTCTGCCACCTATCGAGAGTGGCAGAACCGATGGGAGGCTGAGACTCACAGTAAACTCAGGCAGATTGTGGCGGATGTCAGGTGGCGGCCCACATCTAAGGGTCTGACAAGGCGTGGTAGCACAACCATGTCCAGACTTAGGATTGGCCACACCTACATCACGCACTCTTTTGTACTGAAGAGAGAGGAGCCCCCGAGTACTGTGACTCTCGCCTCACCGTGGAACATATCCTCGTTGATTGCCCCAGATACCAGGATGTCAGGGCGAAACATTTTAGAGCCACTAATCTAAAAACACTATTTAATAATGTCGACCCTGGGAAGGTATTGGGCTTTATTCGGGAAGTGGGGCTATCTACGAAGATGTGATTTCTGAATTTGTGAACATACACTATTTACATTAGATTTTTACCAAATATTTAAATTTTTACTACCTTTACTATTTTAACTGTGAATAGACCTTAATTTTAATTATATTACTGTATAGAATCTGGCCCTTGCTGTTTAGAGAGAGAGTAGTCCTTAAGGGACTGCAGGCACGACATGGCCTAAATTGTGCCGATGTGCCTCAAATCAACAAATAAATAAATAAACTATTGATATTCATTCATTATTTTTGTCTCATTATATCATTAATTCATTAAACCTTTGTTTGTCATATGAAACCTGGTTATCCAATAGTATACGTTGATAGTTGTTGTAGCTGCTATTGATACTCATTTAACAAACTACTTGTTATAATGTTAAACGTGCCAAGGCAGACGAGCCACAGCTTAATCATAACCCCGGCAGAAAGATAATAACCAACATTCAGGTGGGGACCCGGCATACCCTAGACCCCATAAACACCACCTGACAGTGGTCATCTCCTTTCCATTAGGACTAAAACTAAAATATTTAAAAACTCCTTTATCCCACTTTAAGCCAGAGTGTTACAAGGTCATCTGTCGTCACAAAGAAGTACATAGAAGTCCTATCTCATTTATGCGCTGGTTGCAAATGTGTATGTGTTTTGTGGGTGAATGTTGTTTGTATTTTCATCTATATTGTTATTGTTACAGTAGTTAGGTGGTCAATTGTAGTCAAACGGAATTTCCATTTGTTTGGACCAATAAATATTATCTAAAAGTAACAAAGTTATTTAACATTATTTTAAACATCTAGATATATTTATTAGTTAGTACATTGTACTGAACACATAAAATATTAATTAAGCGAAACACATGTATAAGAGCAAACAGGGCTTAGGTAATTAATTAGTTTTTTTTTCTTGAGTTAATTTTCCTTTTAGGACCAATTAAAGTTCTCAGCGCAAAGTTTTCCCCCCAATGTTTATATGGTTTATATCTTGTCTTGCACATTAACCTTTAATTTATGAATTGAGAGCTTCATGAGAGGTCATGAGAATGAATCCTCACTGAGTGTAAAAAGACAAAGAATATTAACTTCCCTTGAGTAAGCTTCCACTGTTAGCAAATAATCCTTAACTGTGCATGGCATAATTTTTTTGTCGACTTTGCTGGTCATCTTAAATTTGAGCATACAATTTGAATTTCACTTTTATAAGGGGAATACTGTAATATTTATTTTACTGTTTCTATTCTATATTAAACAAAATTAACTAAATATCACTAATTAATTAATTAATTGAATAATTTTTTGATTGATTATGTTTTGCTAGGGACAATGAAAAATTGTGCAAAGTTTCGACTTGATCCAAGAATGGGAAGTGGGAGAAATAACAAGTACAAAATATGTACCAGACAGACAGATGGAGTGAGTTAATGTAAGCTTTGTCTAGCTGGTGTCTGACACATTAAAGGAGACTAGTAGTAACATAATGTCATTAAAAATGAGTACTGATTGTACCTGTCTATAGTCTTAAAAAGTTAATTTCCTGTGTATTTCTTTTTTTTTTAACGCATGGAATGGGTTACCTCAGCTAGCCAAGAAAATCAATCAATAAGATTTTACATTTCTAATGTACAAGACTGGATTAACTTTAAATCTGTTGTTCATAAAATAAAAAATCTTATTTTTTGAAGCTTGTTAGATAAAGTTTTTTTCTGATAAGTGCGGTCATCAAATTTTGTCCTATTAGGTCAGTCTAGTAATCCAGCCCATGCTCTTATGGACATGCCAGGACCAAGCTCGGCGAAAGCTCCAAAAGTACAAACCAAATTAACGGTAGTATCTCCATATGCTGGCTGGGCCCTTTACTTCCCAGACCAGACCTACTCTGACCACAGCCCTGTCGTGGACAAAGCCCAGGTGTTTGAGAAGTACTTTGTCAGCTGGAATAAACTGTTTGACTGGGTAAGCCATGATATAGACCAGGGGTTCTCAACCTGTGGGTCGTGACCCCCCTTGGGGGGTCGATTGACGATTTTGCCAGGGGTCGCCTAAGACCATCAAAAATAAGGATTGTTATTGTCTATTCTTCTATTGCTGTGTGTGTCTAGGCGAAGGGGGGGGGGTCGCGGCAGAGTGGGAGATTGTAAAAAGGGGTCGCCGAGCTTAAAAGGTTGAGAACCGCTGATATAGACAATTAGTAATTGAGATAACTGTGTATTTTCTACATCTGCTTTCTAGTGTTGTGCTTTTAAATTTCCTTCATATATTCTGCACACTTGGTTTAACTAAGTTTAATCAAAAACTCTTTAGTTGCTAGCATATACTACCTCTTTGAGTTATTTTTATGTTTACAAATACTGAGAAAGTAATGTAAAGTGAAGTTCCCCTTTCGGACCTGGTGGTTGAAGATGGAAAGATGATGTAAAGGTCATCTGTTTCTATGGCCCACAGTTAACAAGGGTGTCATGTGGCCAGCACAATGACCAAGCGCCTTTACTTTTCCCCATTAGAGCTGGGTCGACCCAGAGGTGCCCAAAGATTCGGAAATTAAAACCCTAATCTTCACCAGGATTCGAACCAGGGACCCCAGTTTGGAAGCCAAACTGTCCTTTCACCATTTACATACATTTAGAATAACCTCTTCTTAAAAAAAAAGGTGAAAACTTTTTACTTTTCATTTAGCTTGTCATATGGCATGGTGGCTGAGTGGTAAGGCGCTTAACTTTCAAACTGAGGATCTTGAGTTCAAATCCTGGTGAAGACTGGGATTTCAATTTTTAGGATGTGTTAAGTTCACCCAACTCAGATGGGTACCTGACACTAGTTGGGTAAAGTAAGGGCGTTCAGACATATTTAACTTGTCTATTTGAGAACAACTACGTATATTTTTTTAAGGGTTTCCTTTCTATTAAACCTAGCCTCAGAAAGTTGTAACAAGTATAAAGAAGACAAAAGCTTATTCAGTTGTTGGCTTGCAGTGCAAGTGCACTTGTGCAAATGTGCATGAAAACAGTTTGTTGCAACTGATTGTGAACTAGAATACGCTTCTTGTATTGCTTTTCTGATCTGACTGTTTAGTTTATGACTTTTACTCCTAAGTCAGCTTTGTGTACTTGACTGAACTATTTATGACTTTAACTTCTGAGTCATGTATCACCATTTGAACTTTTATCCTCAGGATGACATAGAACAGAAGTGTTTTTTCATTATAGACTATAAGGAATTATCTGAAGACTCTAGTGAGTACACAAATCTCTATTTAACAGTACATCCCTTATATAAGTAGCTACACTTCTATTTAACATTAGTAGTAGAGTCAAGTCCCCTTTCAGACATTGCAATTTATAATAAGGTCAGCTGGTTTTATGGCAGGTAGCTAATGTGGGTGTCATGTGGCCAGCACAATGACCAACCATCTTTACTTTCCCCTACTAGTGTGAGGTACCCATCAGAGTTCAGTGGACTCAGGGGCGTCCTAAAAATCCTGAAGCTTAAAATCCTGTTCTTCATTAAGATTCAAAGCCAAGACTTCTCAATTCAGAATCTAAGCATTTTACCACTCTGCCACCACAACCCATATGTAACATTACATAAGAATAAAATGATAATATAAAATTGTATTATGTGTATATTAGCTCATACTTTAAAGCTTAAAATACATTTTGTAATTAGTTATCTATTTGTAATATTGAGTACAACTAAAAAACATTTAAGCAAACTGGCTGTAAAGTAAAAGATAATGTCATTTTTATATCAAAGTTGTTGCTACATTTTCCTGTGATACAAGTTTATTTGTATTCTGCAGTCATCAAAACTCATTACGCTGATCTTGGCGCAGAGCTGAAAGATTTCCCAGAGAAAGTTCTAGCTTGTATGGGATTAGCCATGCATCAGGTAATTATGAGTAGCAGCCCTGTGAGTCCAAGATGTAAGTGCGTATGGTACCCCTCTTGAACCTGTGAACCATGGGGAATCTGTTTCTATAGCTGAGAGTTAGCAAGGGTGTCATGTGGCCGGTACATCAACTAACCACAATTACTTTCCTCAACTAATGTCAAGTGGTTTCAGAGGCATCATAAAAACCCTGAAATTCAAAATCCATGTCTTCACTGAGTTTTGGAGTCAAATGCTTTGCCATTCGGTTACCAGGCCCCCTAGTTCAAGATGTAGAGACCTGTAAAGAATGTTCTACATCAGTGCACAACACATTGTTTTAAAAAAGGGGGGGGTAGGAGAAGACTTACGACTTAGGTCCTCCCGTGCAGTTCGGCACATTGGACGGCAAGCTGTCTCCACAAAGATCTGTCTCTGGTAATGTCTGAAGCCTGCTCCCACAAGGTGTCCACTGTTCTGAGGTCCTCCATGAAAGTGTGGCACCAAGTTATACGAGGACGTCCCTGTTTGCCCTTTCCTCGTATTGGCCTCCATGTCATCGCAACTCTTGGTATCTGTAAGGAGAAAGGTTTACTAAAAACATTTTTAAAATGATAATTTTTAATTAAAAAAATTATTTTTTTTACTGTTTGATGCTCAAGCAGGTTGTTTTTATTTTCAAACCTAGAGCTCGAAGAGCCTTCAGCTCAGCTCTTAAGACGTTAAAACGGTTCCATATCAACATGGCTGACATCATTTATTATTTGCTTCCTTTTTTTTTTTAGTAATGTTACCAACTCTGTTTTAAAAGATTCCTTTTTATATTTTATTTTGTTGTATCACTTTGAAGATAGTCACCCACAAACACCAACAAGAGGCAGCCAGTATCCTACAAGAACTGGGCGGCCCGGTGGAAGAGGTCAATAACTATTGTGCTCCAATGTTATATCCCAGGATAATCAACTTTGGATCACCGCTGGCATTGAAACATTTCAAGGCCAATGTCTATGGTAATTTTTGCTTGACTATTTTTTACAACGACAATGAATCGGGGCTTTTGTTTATACTTCCTTTCTAGTTGTAAGCATGTGACCCAAAAAAAATGTGTCTATCATGTAAAAAGAAAAAAAGATAATGTTTTTATTTCAGAGTTGTTGCTACATTTTCCTTTCAGACCTTGTGAGCTATTCGGTAGACGATGTAAAAGGTTATCTGTTTCTGTGGCCCACAGTTTACAGTGGTGTCATGTGGCCATCGCAATGACTTACTGCCTTTACTTTTCCCTAACTTATGTCAGGTACCCATTAGACTTAGGTGAACTCAGAGGCACCCTAAAGATCCAGAAAGTAAAAATCCCATGATTCAAACCCAGGAAACCCGGTTCAGAAGCCAATTGCTTTACCACTCAGCCACTGCGCCTCCATTTAGCTGTAAACATGTTACGAAATCTTTTTCAGCCTAGGCCAGTTTATAACAAGGTGACATGTAAAAAAAATGTGTCTATCGTGTAGTTGTTACGCATAGACTGGCATCTTTCTCACTTTAAAAAAAAAGTAAAGTTCCTCTTTCAGACCTTGTGATCTATAGGCCAGATGAAAGAACAGGACACACACCACTATTAAATTACCACCTGAACAAAATAAACTCCACACAACTACCCCTTTGCAGACACTGCGCCCACCCCTTTGAAACCGTAAACCATATCCTCTTTGAATGCCCCTCCCTAATTCACCTTAGGCAGACCCTACTTCCACTAAAGCCCAACATAACCAACACCCTGAACAGCAGTGCTGAACAACTGAAGAACACAGCACACTTTTTATCCTTGGCACAGTCTGCAAAAGAGCTCACAGCTCAGCAGCAATAAAGCTGGCTAGAAGAAGAAGAAGAAGAAGCCAGATGATGTTAAGGTCATCTGATTCTTTGGTTAACGAGCAGGGTGTCAGCACAACGATTAACCATCTTTACTTTCTGCTTTTGTTCTACAAAGTAACTATATTGGAGTTAAAAAAAAAGATAGGTATATTACAGCCATCAAAGTAAATTACAAAATTTTCAATTAAAACTACAAGTCAAACAATGTATCCATATACAGGTATACAAAAACCTTTTTATCAATATGGATTTATTTAACATGCAGTAGAATGTATGGTGCTAAACTGTATGACACTAATTACATTCAAGAATAACATTAGACCTATCATAATAATAATAATAATAATCTTTATTGTCCGTATGGAAATTTGTCTTTCAATTTGTGCATTACACCAAACAAAACCTTGTAACTAGAAAAAAAAACAAAATATACATTCACACCAGATTCACTCATAATTTACATGTGAAAAGCTTATATCAAATTGTTTCTATTTAATGATTTGATTGCCAGGGGAACAAAAGAGTGTTTGTGTCTGTTTGTCTTTGCTATTGGTGTCATGTATCTCTTTTGTGATGGTAAAATCACAAAATTCTGACCCAAAGGGTGATTTTTTATTTCTTGAATCTGTTTAGCTTTTTTTTATGGATGTTTTTCTCAAACAGCTACCCAAATGGGTTTTGTTTTTTGCCAATGACTTTACCAGCAGCATTTAGGATTCTATAAAATTTATTTTTATTTTTAATGCATCATGGAGTATTTATTAATGAAGTTGGTGTATGTGTTTGTGTTCCCAGGAAAGTTTGTTAGTGTGAAAGGAACTATTGTCAGAGTGAGTAACATCAAGCCATTGTGTATTCAACTGGCCTTCCAGTGTTCAAGCTGCGCTCACATACAGGTAGACAAAAACCTTTTCATCAATATGGATTTATTTAACATGCAGTAGATTGTATGGACTGCTAAACTGTATGACACAAAACTATTTCCCTTTTTGAAAATTACTTTGGCTTAGAGCAACATTTCTCATGTTGTTTGTTTTTTTTAGATAGTCCTGGCAATTGTTTCTTTATTTTTCTTGATCAATCTCAGCATTATATGGCATATCGATGATTTACAATGTTAGAAACTCTGTATAGGTCAGTAAGTGGAGTGTGTAGTTGAGAGGCCTAAACCTTTCGGCTACCCATCAAGGGGCATCGAGTTCTAAATCTGTCTCGAGCTGAGTTTTTATTTTGCTGAGTGCCTAAAGGCAGCAGTGAAAAACCTTCTCCCAGATACCCAGTTCGCCCGCTGATCCACAAAAAGAGCTTGGACCATAACACACTGAGCATTAAAATTAAACATTCAAAAATGTTCTTAAATTAAATCAACTCTCACTAATGATAATAGAAAGCAGATAGAAAAAAAGGGGAGCGGAGTAACTGGCCAGTAGGTCACTTGTGGTGCAGTCACATTCCAACATGCTGAAGAGGTGAGAATAACAGAATGGTCTTGATGCATATTGTCTAGTGTTCAAAAGACATGGATCTGTCTAAATGTCCTTAAGTTAAATTAACCAAGCTCTTGGTTTAAGGGTCTAACTTGTTGAACTAAGCAATATTTACCAGTCTAAAAAACATTTTTCACTAGACTGAAAACTCCAGAACGAAAGTAATATCATTTAAGTATTTGTTGTTATATAAGAATTTCTTTACAATACAAATTTTTTGCTTATTATTTTTTTTATAGGCTCATGCTTTACCAGATGGAAAATATACCATGCCAACAAAGGTAAGGATTTCTTTCAGCTTTTCTTACTTCTGTCTAACAAAACTTTGATCTTGGGTTATTTTATAACATAGCTATGGGTTTAACATTTCTGACATAGAAGATGTACACTTTTCTGGCCTGTACATTGGACTAAAGTTTCAAGACTATAATGGTCCAATACGAGTAAATCCTCTTGTATGTCTCTACTTCTTTAGTGCCCAACGGATGGTTGTCGCAGTAGAACTTTCCTTCCTTGTCGCAGCCACAGCCAAACTGAAACTATTGACTGGCAAACCATCAGGTATGTCTTTTTGAAGCTACCTTTTAAAATATGTCTGTAGATATAAAAGCTGTTTATGTATATATGGGTTTTAATGTTCTCTCCTTATAGGTGTGCTGTAACAGTTTGTTGACTAAATGTTATTATTCATGTCAGAGTGGATGTTGGGTCAATAGCTTTATTGAGTGTCACAAGAAAAGCCATATCAAAATTATCTTAAATTTAGTTTCATTAAAACACATCAAACTTTTTATTTGTTTTGTCTAATGAAATATAGACATTAGTTCCAAAAAAGAAGATGATTATGTCCTACGCCTGTTCCTAGGTCAATCTAATCATGCTCGTGTTTTCACCTTCTTGACCCAAGGGTTAACTGTAGGCCACAGAAACAGATGACCTTTACCTCATTTGCCCAATAGATTGCTAGGTCTGAAAGGGGAACTTTACTTTATTGTGCTTTAACCACATAACATCATGTGTATTAGAGATGTTGGAATGGCTTGACCTAGTTCAAGGCTTACTTTATCTCTTTACTAACAAACATTTTTTCTTTTTCAAATTAAATAGTTACAAGCAGATCTTTGGTTTTGAGAAACGTGGTTGTATCAAAACTCTTGGTTATCTTGTGTTGTATCTATAAATTGTAATACATTTATTTCGGTGCAATGTTTAAACACTGCTATGGAAATAAAGCCATTGAAAAAATGTTTTATTTTTGGTTTCAGAGTGCAAGAAATCATGTCGGATTGTCAGAAGGATGCTGGGAGAATTCCTCGAACTATTGATTGTGAACTGACTCGAGACTTAGGTCAGATAGTATTTTGTTCATTGTTTTGCTTGTATTGGATCTCGTAGATACCGGTAACTGAAATAGTCTGTTTTAAAAACAGTCTTGGATTTCATAAGCACTTTTATAGTGTCAAGTACATGTGGATTATCCCTGTTGCTTGTGTTTGTTCCACTCTGTTTCTTAATGTGACTGGATTTATTTCATCTGGCTTATCCTTGTTATTTCTGTGTATGTTCTGTATCTTATTGGGAGTTAACTTCATGGCTCATAGTGTTGTGCTTGTGTATGTTCCATTCTGTTTCTTATTGGGAGTTAACTTCATGGCTCATAGTGTTGTGCTTGTGTATGTTCCATTCTGTTTCTTATTGGGAGTTAACTTCATGGCTCATAGTGTTGTGCTTGTGTATGTTCCATTCTGTTTCTTATTGGGAGTTAACTTCATGGCTCATAGTGTTGTCCTTGTGTATGTTTCATTTTGTTCTTTAATTGTTAAATGACTTTAAATGAAGTTAAACTAAGTTATCTTACTCAGTTGATGCCTGTGTACCTGGTGATATTGTGACTGTCACAGGAATAGTCAAAGTAAATAGTGTGGATGAAGGTAATTTAAGTTTCACTTTGAAAACTAAATAATTAGGGCTAATTTTTTTCGTACCATTAAAAAAAAACGAAAGCATATTTAGTAGCTATTTGTAGTTCATTAACTAATCAAAGCAGTAAACTCTATTATTCTATTTCAGTAAAAAAGAAAAAAAAGTTCCCCTTTCAGGCCTTGCGATCTTTGGGGCAGATGATGTAAAGATCCTCTGTTTCTGAGACCCACATTTAACAGGGGTGTCATGTGGTCAGCACAATGACCAACCGCTGTTAGTTTTCCCCAACTAATGTTAGGTACCCATTCAAGCTGGGTGGACTCAGAGGCGCCTAAAGATCCTGAAATAAAAAATCCCAATCTTCATCAGGATTCAAACCTGGACCCCCAGTTTGGAAACCAAGCGCTTTACCGCTCAGCCATCGCGCCTCATTCTATTTCAGTAGCCTCCCAATTATTTTATTTTCAACTGGTTGAGAATTCCCACTTTTCATAATAATTAATTATTTATTCTATTAAAATCTTGATTGAAATATTTTCCTAGTTGACAACAGTTCCTCTTTTATTACTTAATAATATCCATTGAAATAGTCTCCAAGTCTGTGGATGAGGAATGGCAGATGTGTATTTTAATTATGATTTATTCTATTAAAATGTTAATTGAAATAGTTTCCTAGTTGATAATAGTTCCTCTTTTATTACTTTATTACTTAATAATATCCATTGAAATAATCTCCAAGTCTGTGGGTGAGGAATGGCAGATGTGTATTATAATTATAATTTGTTCTATTAAAATGTTAATTGAAATAGTTTCCTAGTTGATAATAGTTCGTCTTTTATTACTTAATAATATCCATTTACATAATCTCCAAGTCTGTGGGTGAGGAATGGCAGATGTGTATTATAATTATGATTTAATCTATTAAAATGTTAAATGAAATATTTTCCTAGTTGATAATAGTTAATCTTTTATTACTTAATAATATCCATTTAAATGATCTCCAAGTCTGTGGGTGTGGATTGGCAGATGTGTATTATAATTATGATTTATTCTATTAAAATGTTAATTGAACTAGTTTCCTAGTTGATTATAGTTCCTTTTTTATTACTTAATAATATCCATTGAAATAATCTCAGAGTCTGTGGGTGAGGAATGGCAGATGTGTAGAAATGCATGAGAAACTGGATGGCTGCCTGGTCGTGCAGTTTGCGCGCTGGACTGTCGTTCGGATTTATCGACGGTCGAGGGTTCAAACCCTGCCCGCTCCCATCCCCCGTCGTCCTGCGGGAGGTTTGGACTAGGAAGTAAACTATCTTCAACTCTGAAGGAACATCCGAATTATGTAAAACATTTTACAAACAAACTCTTCCATTTGTAAAAAACATCAGCTTCAAAAGTAAAGATACAATACAAATATGACATGCCTCTGAAATAAAAAGAAACGGCAGAGAATATATAAGTGCAATACTTAGTTCTAATTATAATGTTCTAGTTGCTTGTCTAGGTCAAAAAAAATTTTTTTATTGTAAAATTTTATTTGTTTAGAAAATGCTGTAAAATCTGCGTTGCTTTTAGGCGCTCAGTAAACACAAATCTGCTCGAGTTGGGTGTTGAACATTGAGCCCCCCTTGATAGGTAGCCGAGCCAAGTTCAAGCGTACTTAGCCCCACACATCCGTTGAAACATGAAATATTAAATAAAACTAGTATGAACATTAGCTTATATCTAAATTTAAGGGAAAGAACTCTAACAACCATAAACTGTTCCGTCAAATGGATGAATGTTGTCTCTATTACTTAATTGTACAGGTCGAGGTAAAAATAAAGACAAGTGCATGTTCCTGCTCTATCTCTATGGTAACAGCATCAACAACACTAAAGGCAACAAGAAGGCCTCCGATGAGGAATCTGGTTCAGGCCTGGCCATGGACTTCACGATGAAAGAATTGTATGCCATTCAGGAGATTCAAAGTCAGGAGAACCTCTTCAGACTGCTTGTAGGGCAAGTGTCCTTCACCACTTTTAAGTTTAACACTTTTATAACAATAAAAGGAATAATGTTGTAAGTTTCAGCATTGTTGCAGATTCTGGGTTCTATCTTAATTTAAGTAGTCTTTTAATTTTTTTATATAAAAATATTTCAAATTGTAGTCATTTAGTTTTTTTTGCTAGTATCTTAGCTCGATTCCAATAAGTACTGAATCATTATGTTATCCATTCTTTAGGTCGCTGTGCCCAAGTATCTTTGGCCATGAGGTAATGACCGCTTGATTGACTTTATTGACTTAACATGCAAAGGTTTAATGTCCAACATGTAGAAACAGGTTATTGTTTAAAAAATAGATTTATTGACGTGTTTTGATTGTAACAATAGAAATAGAACTCTACACCAATTGACAGAAAAGTTATGTTTCAATATATAACTTTTTTTAAATTCTCGACTTCTGATAGCCTTAATAATGATTAAATTGAAATTATTTGTTTGTTGTTTTATTTCATCTTTGAAATACTCAATAATCTAAAGACATTATATATATATATATATGTGGGAAGCCTGGTCGAGAGGCTAAGTGCGCTTAAACTTGGCTTGTCTTGGCTACCTAGAAGGGGGCTCGAGGTTCGACACCTGACTCGGGCAGAGTTGGGTTTACTGAGCGCCTAAAGGCAGCACGGAAAACCAACTCCTAGATAGCCCCTGTCCCCCCCACCACCCCCACCAGTCCACAAATGAGGTTGGACCAAAGCGCTCTGAGCATGCTATAAGCATGAAAGTAGCGCTATATAAAAGCTATAATAATAATAATTTATTTATTTATTTATTTATATTTACATATATATATAATGTCTAAATAAAAATACATTGTGTTTGTGTAGATGGTGAAAGCAGCTCTGATTCTTTGCTTGTTTGGCAGCAGTCAGAAGTTCACAAGCGACAAGGTAGAGTCCTGTACTTTACTAATGGCTAGGTAGAGTCCTGTACTTTACTAATGGCTAGGTAGAGTCCTGTACTTTACTAATGGCTAGGTAGAGTCCTGTACTTTACTAATGGCTAGGTAGAGTCCTGTACTTTACTAATGGCTAGGTAGAGTCCTGTACTTTACTAATTACTAGGTAGAGTCCTGTACTTTACTAATGAGCATGCTATAAGCATGAAAGTAGCGCTATATAAAAGCTATAATAATAATAATAATGACTAGATAGAGTCTTATAGAACATTATCAAGCCATTAAGTAACCTATAATAAAGACAGTTATTTATTCAAACATATAGGTCTATAAAGTGAAAAAAGTATAGGTACTCATTTCAGACCTTGTGATCCATGAGGGGGCAGATGATGTGAATCTCCCCTTTTTCTATGGCCAGCACAACAACACAGCCGCCCTTACTTCCCCCATGTAAGTTAGGTACCCATTAGAGTTGGGTGGACTAAAAATCCAGAATTTCAAAAATTCCAGCCTTTACCAGTATTCAAACTTGAGACTGCTAGGTTTAGAAGCCAATGCTTTACCACTGGGCCAACACGCCTCTTCCATAAAGGGAAGGTGAAGTAATATTCCATCCTCTGTGACCAGCAGTTAAAAAAAATGTGTGTCTAGACATATAGCAGGGTAAACTCTAATGTTCCTAAGTCTAAGACAAACACATTTGAACATAACTCTTGAATTAAACAGCCATCCTCCTGATTTACATTATTTCTGCTCTATTCAAAATGCCATTTAATATTATAGGATCATCATTTGTCAACATCATCTGATAAATTACCCCACTATTTTAAAGTTTATTTATTTTTCAACTTGTCAGTTAAAAAAAAAATGGAGATGTTGATTAAATCTTCTTCTAGCCAGCTTTATTGCTGCTGAGCTGTGAGCTCTTTTGCAGACTGCCAAGAAAAAAAAGTGTGCTGTTTTCTTCAGTTCAGCACTGCCGTACAGGGTGTTGGTTATGTTGGGCTGTAGTGGAAGTAGGGTCTGCCTAAGGTGGATTAGGGAGGGGCATTCAAAGAGGATATGGTTTACAGTTTCAATGGGGTGGGTGCAGTGTCTGCAAAGGGGGAGTTGTGTGGAATTTATTTTGTTCAGATGGTAATTTAAAAGCGGTGTGTGTCCTGTTCTTAGTTGGAAAATTGTAGATTGTTCTTTGCGGGGGGAGGAAGTTAATACTGTCCAGTTTGTTAGGCGTTGTCATTTCTTTGTACATGGCTCTGCCTGTGTTTCCTGATGCCCATTGGTTGAGCCACTCCTCTTTGTGATTGTTGACTAACAGTGAGGTAGTTAACAGGTCTATCTGGTTGTTCCATAGATGAACCTGCCTTTGATTGCTTATCTGCCTTTTTATTTCTCATGATGCCTATGTGTCCAGGGATCCACTGTAGTGTGATATTGATATTTAATTTTGATATCATCTGATGGATTATCACAATTAGTGTTGTCAACTCTCTTGGGCGGTTTGAGGTGCTGCTGTTAAGTGCTTGCAGAGTAGATTGGGAGTCTGTAAAGACAACAATATCTGATGGTGGTTGCAATTTTTCATATAATTTGTTTTCCACTGTCTGTAGTGCTATGGTAATTTCCTCGATTTCGGCTTGAAAGTTTGAGCAAATATAACATTAGAAAATGAATTTTTTGTTTTAACCGAAGCATTGTTTGTGATGTTCATTTATTACTTTAACTTAACAATGTTTGTGATGTTTCTAAATCTGACAGAATCGTGTCCCTGTGAGAGGAGATCCCCACCTCTTGATAGTGGGAGACCCAGGTCTTGGCAAGAGTCAGATGTTGCAGTCTGTAGCATCAGTGGCACCTCGAAGTGTCTATGTCTGTGGAAACACTACCACCACTTCTGGTCTAACAGTAAGCAGTCAAACAAGTTTCACATTGAATTTTTGTATAATCTTTCTTTATATATCAAACTAGTTCAATATATGAATGTTATTAAAAGTTTCTATTAAAAATAGTTTGCTTGAGATGCACAAACACTCAGACCACATCAAGAACAATCATTTAGTTAAAGGGACATAATCTATTAGATAAGGCTTAGAACTGGATGATTGTACTGTAGAACTGCCACATCATACGCATCTCGATTTTAGTAGTGCCAGATATTGACTTGACTGATGTAATTATTAGAATAATTTAATCTTTAAACAATACTGTTGGCTGAATGGCTTTTATAAAAACATATAACAGTGCAAGTTCCTGAACCTCAAAAACTTATTAGTTCTGATTATGAATGCTTTTCTTCATTACTTAGACTAAAATGTTTAAATCCAGTAATCTGCAAGTCTTTACATACATTGCAATGTCCCAGTGCTGAAGGAAATATTCTTCTGTCTCCCTTTAATTTCAGTAAAGTGCCATCACTAGATTGTTGTCTTTCAATAGGTTTAAACTATTTTACTCTTTAAATACATACAAACTAATATAGAGATGTTTCAACATTCCACTGGTCAAATAAAATTTTGATCATACATTGGGCTGGAAACATAGATGCTTCTCTGGTAAAGAAGCTCTACATTCATTCATGAGAAATCTGATTTTTTTTTTCTTAGTAAAAAGCAGCAAATAATTTGTAATAATCAACCTATGTATATATACTCAAACCTAGTATTGCACTATTGTCAAGGCCAGATTGACCTATAAGCAACCCTCTATTTTAGGGCTTCCAAGAAATATTTAGTACTGACTTAGAATATCTAGACCTATGAAAGGCCCCAAAAGAGCCCCATATCTCTTATCTTATCTATTACAGACGTTACTTCAAAAAAGAAGATAATTAAGTCCTACGCATTGCATGTATCAGTCTAGTCATGATGTTAATCAATGACTTAAACTCTGCTAAGTCGTTGGTTTTCCTGGCTCATTCAGGCAGCCCATTTCATTCTCTAATGGCACTAGGGAAAAAGGAGCACTTGTATGGATTTTAGCTTATGGAATAAGAAATGTGCCTCTATCTTTGAGTCTTTCTGAGTATTTCATTAGGTTTTGTTTTTCTGTTTGTAAGTTATAGTTTAGCGTGTTATGTATTATAGCTACTTTACTTTTTATTCTTCTCTCCTGAAGTGTCTCTGGTGATTTCACTGATGGTGTTACTCTAATCAAATTGGTATATTCGTTTGTTATAAATCTCACAGCTCTATTTTGTGTCTGTTCTAGTTTCTTTGTTTTCTTGAGTTGAGGGATTCCAAACAGAGGAGGCATATTCTAATAAAGGCCTATCTAATGTTAAATAGCATTTTAGGTTTATGTTTTTGTTTGATTTGTAAAAACTCCTTTTAATATCTCAAATAGCTTAGGTCCTTTTCGAATCTAAAAACAGCACTGACTATGTGTTAAGACTGTTTCAAAGTGACAGTGAAATAATATTCTGGAAATGGGCTCTTCTTAGCTGCACAGCTTATGACATTGAGAATATCTTTTAAAAAGGGATAAATTAACAACTCAGTTTAGTTTCATCCCATTGATTCAATCGCTGTATCAGAAGCTGAATTTTTTCATACTTGCCTGTGATGTCTGTTGTTTTTTTCAAGTCTTTTGCATAACTATTGACCTTGCCTTGTATAAGTCTTGCATTAGATTTCTGCCCACTGTTGTATTTGGGTAGTGTTATGGCTTCAGCTATCACAGAACATGATGTCTGACTGGATATCATTGTGTATAATTGTGTGCCTCTCTGTCCTCAGGTGACTCTGTCTAAAGAAGGGGGCTCAGGAGACTATGCTCTAGAGGCTGGGGCTCTAGTACTGGCGGACCAAGGCTGCTGCTGTATTGATGAGTTTGACAAGATGGGGGCACAGCATCAAGCATTGTTAGAGGCCATGGTAGATATTTCAATTTTTTTTCCTTTTACATATTTCAGTTTTTGGGGAAAAAAAAAGGGGGGGGGCATGGTGGCTGAGTGTTTGGTACTTGGCTACTGAACCTGGGGTCCTGGGTTCGAATCTCAGTGAAGACTGGGATTTTGAGTCCACCCAACTTTGATGGGTACCTGATGGATACCTGACAATAGTTGGGGAAAGTAAAGGCAGTTGGCCATTGTGCTGGCCATTTGACACCCTGACTCAAAGGAACCCTAAAGATCCAAAAATTCAATATCCCAGGATTCGAACCCAGGACCCTCCAGTTCATCTCCCGTGTGTTTAATGACTATCAGTTTAATTATTTTTGAAGTCTCCCATTTTAAACAATTGTTGATGCAACTATAAGGCTTAAAAAAATATTTTGAATTCAAAGTTTTACACCTGTAAAGGCTATAGTTTTAAATAAATTAAATTAAATTATGGCTTTTATAGCATGCTCAGAGCGCTTTGGTCCAATCTCAGTTGTGGACCAGTGGGGGGAGGGGGTATCTAGGAGAAGGTTTTTCCGTGCTGCCTTCAGGCGCTCAGTAAACACAACTCTGCCCTAGTCGGGTGTCGAATCTCGAGCCCCCTTCATAGGTAGCCAAGCCAAGTTCACGTGCACTTAGCTTCTCAACCATGCTTCCCACATGGATACATGGATATACAAAAGATAGTCTTTATATAATATTATATAATTTGTTTTAAATAACTGTGGATGTAATCAAAAGACTTATTAAAAAATGTGAATTTAACTATTTATATCTATTGCAAATGTGTCTCAGCGTCTTGAATCTTTATTGCTGTTATGATTAATTGATTTTGATTACCCTACTTTTCTTGCCCACTTACTTGAAGAATAGAGTAGATTATTAGCAATGGGAGAAACTTGTTTACCCGGTATATCTTTTGTTTCCAGGAACAACAGAGCATCAGCATAGCTAAAGCAGGCATTGTTTGTAGGTATGAAACACTTTGTTTTTAGTCTTTAACACAAAAGAGTTCTATCCTAGATATATCCTGTCTATTTTACAAAACTGGATCTGTTCTTAGTTTAGATGTATCTTGTCCATCGTCAAGAAGCCACTAATGAAACTTTTTTTTCCCACAATATTCTGTTGATTACATAAATATATATATATGTTTTTGACTGTATTCAGCCTTCCAGCAAGAACTTCTATCCTGGCTGCGGCTAATCCTGTAGGAGGCCATTACAATAAGGCCAAGACTGTCTCTGAAAATCTCAAGTAAGATGAAAATAAATCACTCGGAACAAACATGATTCTTGTTAGAACATATTAAAGTATCGTTAATATTTTTCATAGGTATCGAACGAATATTAAAAGGCTGCACAACTAAAATGAAAATTTTTTTTTGTCGTCACAATCACAGAATGGGTAGTGCTCTGCTGTCTCGCTTTGACTTGGTTTTCATTATGCTGGATAAACCAGATGAGGTATGTTCCATTGGATGGGTGAAAAAAAAAAGGTACATGTCATACAAACTAAACTTAATGACCTTTAACCCAATAGGTCCTACCGCAGCACAGTGCGACTTTAACAGATGTCCTACAGCAGGATAATGCGTTGGGATGCTAGCAACAGTTTTTTTTAACTTTCCAATATCAAGAGCTCATCATGTCTCATTTAGAATGAGAGCTAGAGCATGGTCACTATTTTTAAATTATTAAAGACCGGATGATTATTTTTTTTTTTTATTATCCTATAAAGTATTTTTCAAACCATCAGGCTCATAGTCCCAGTATATAAGCCCCCACTTTAGAAAATTATTATTTTTTAAGCTTTTTTATATTCTAAAGGTATTAAAAGTATATATTTTTTTGAAACAAGACGTATCATTCTATTTTTTTTTAAAGTTGTTTATTTATTAGTATTAGATCTTAAATTTTGATTATTTTTTCATAATTTTTATTTTTTAAGAATTTTTTCATTCAGTGTTACCCCTTGTTGCTAAGTTAATTAAAGTATATGGGAAGGATTTTTCAAACCGTAAATAGGAGCAATTGGGTTCATTTGAAGTGTTGAATCAGCATGCCTTGTTACTAAATTTATCATGCTATTTGCATTGCATTTATTAAGATTTTAAAATTTCTTTATGAGATCATGATTTCCAACAACATTTGTCTATCCTCTGCGGAATTAACGTCATCCTTGTTAACTCTTTTTCTCCTTAATTATTTACCACACCTCCTTGTTAACTCTTTCTCTCCGTAATTATTTACCACATTCTGGTGGAATCAGCGCTGGTAGTGTCAGTTAGGAGAGAACGAGTTAATGTTAATTTTCATTATAGTTTTTTTGAGTATCATGCCTAGCCTTGGATTGTTTTAGATGGTGATGATGAAAAAGTTCATGCACACTTCATCCATATTTAATGGCATTTATTTTCTCAATTCAGCCTTGATGGTTAGAATTGTTTATTTAAAAAAAAAGAAATGGTGCCCCTTTTGCAATCTATGGAGGCAGATAATGTAAAATTAATCTTTATCTATGACGATGTCATGTTGCCAGCACAATGACCAACAGCCTTTACCACACCAATTTATGTCAGGTATCAATAGAGTAGAGCTGAGGAGTATCCTAAAATTCCTGAAGTTCAATTAAAGTCTTCATTTTAAATGTGTGATCTCTGTATTTATTCTGTTAGGTGAGGGCTCAGTAGACTTATTGATATGTCAGAGCCTCATAGATGTGTTGTATTCATGCTCTAGAATAAGTAAATTTCAGACCTTGAGATCCATGCGGCAAATGATGCTAAGGCCATCTTTTTCTTTAGCTAATGGTTAACGAGCAGGGTGTCATTTGGCCAGCACAACGACCAACTGCCTTTCCCCAGTTACCCATTAGAGCCGGGCGGACATAAGGGCACCCTAAAAATCCCAGATTTCAAAAACCCAGTCTTTACTGAACCCAGAACCCCATGTTTTGAAGCCAAACGCTTAACCTCTCAGCCACAACGCCCCACATTAAATAAGACTTATAAAATTTTGATCAGGTTTTGAATTAATATTGTATTCCAGTTAGTGCACAAGCTAAATTGAAAGTCAGGTTAAAACTCTTTACTGAGTCTTTCTACCTTGTGTAATAAGAAACATCTGCCTCAAAAAAAAAAAAAAACAAGTATGTTTTTAGTTTATTCAATTGAGTTGCAAATAGAGAACCTGTTATTATCACCTATGGGATTGAACTTCCTGTTACCCTTTGTGTTGTCTACACTCTCTGTTTCATGAGTATATTTTTGTTTGATGATCAGGAGTTGGACTGTGTTCTCTCTGAACATGTGATGGCACTGCATGCTGGGGCATCAAGGTAAATCAATCTTTGGATACGACTCAAGAAGTTTTGTTTTTCTCTATTTTTAGATCACTATTTATTTTCGATTCTATTTTTTTTTTATATCTTTTATTTCCCCTGTGTTGAAGTCTGTTGGACAGATAGAGTAGTGGTTCTCAAACTTTTTTTTTTACTCAGAGACCCCTATTTTTAGTCAACATTTGTCCACGGACCCCTGAGTGAAAAAGCAGACATGTTTTTGAAGGAGTGTTTATTGAGATTATAACTTAGTTAAAAAAAAATTGAAAAACTAATAATGGCATGGATAAGGTTGATTACTTTTTTTTTTAATGTATTTATTGCCGGCTCACCAAGTACAAATTTCTAGTTGGTTTCTTTATTAGTGATGAGGTTCATTACGTTAATATTAGTGTAGAAATGAACTTTTGTTTTGAAATCCTCTAAGAGATATGATTGTATGAAAGGTACTGTATCTGATTCAAATATGGCTATGAAGTTATTGAATGGCATATTTCTTGTGACAGAACTGTTGGGTCCACATCATCTGTGAGATTAGAACCATCAGATGCGTCCAGAGCTCAGTGGGAACAAGATAAACCTCTTAGTGAAAGATTGAAGGTGTGCAGATCTGAGCTCACTGACCCAATACCTCACCAGCTGTTACGTAAAGTAAGCAGTTTCTTTTTGTAAATACATAACCATACCTCACCAGTTGTTACGTAAAGTAAGCAGTCTCTTTTTGTAAATACACAACCATACCTCACCAGCTGTTATAGAAAATAAGCAGTCTCTTTTTGTTAATACACAACCATACCTCACCAGATGTTATGTAAAGTAAGCAGTCTCTTTATGTTAATACACAACCATATTTAGTTTATATTTGTTCTTTTGCTGTTTTTGCGTGTGTGTGAAAATGATATAAGTATTGTCTAATCTAATAATGTCGATCTTTTGTTACAATTTTGTTATTGACTTTGTGTAGTATGTTGGCTATGCAAGGAAATATGTTCATCCCAAAATCGGTCCAGAAGCTGCTACAGTTTTACAGGTCAGTGCTTTTGTAAACATATTTTCTCATTGAGTTTTGTTTACATCATTATCGCACTTTTATCTTACTTCATTTTTAGGGGGGGGGGGGGGAATGTTAAAACATTGTTTTTAGTTTTTATAATGAAAATCTTTCCTAGGTCAATCTAGTCATGCTTGTTAATCAATGACTTAAATTCTGCCATGTCATTGGTTTTCCTGGCTGACTCAGGCAACCCTTCTTATAATATTTTATTTTAGAATTTTAAAAAATTCAGAGCCACCTCTCTTTGCTTAGGACAAAACGGTAGCTTTTCAAAGTGGAAATCAGAGTTAGTGGGTTAGTATGTTCCTCTGAGACTTTGCGATCTATAGGGCAGATGATGTAAAGGTCATCTATTTCTGTGGTTCATGGTTAACAAGGGTGTCATGTGGCCAGCACAACAATCAACCGCCTTTACTTTTCACCAACTAATATCAGAGCTGGGTGGACTCAGAGGTGCTCTAAAGATCCCGAAATTAAAAATCCCAGGTTTTGAACCCAGGACCCCCAGGTTCGGAAGCCAGGCGTTTTAACACTCAGCCTCCGCACCTACTAATGGCTTAAGGAGATGTTAATTTCTTCCTGTAGCTAGTCCTCAATGCTTGAATACAATAACTTGCACTAAGAGCATTAGCCTTGTCTCAACTAAAGGAGAACTGAATGGAAACAAAGAAGTCCCAAAGCCTTAATAATTAATCACAGATTGTATCCAAGATTTTTAAACTCTGTGATTCAGCAGCCATAAGCTTTCCATTTGTTGCTCCCCCCCCCCCCTCCATCCCCATCCCCTCCAGGTTACAATATGATTTATAAAATATCATCAAGACTTTTGTCTTGTAATGAACAAAGCTGGGGGAATGCACCGTGTGTTTTTTGTTGTTTTTTTTTACATGGTTTTTGTTAATTTTATAATTTTTTGATTTTTGATAATGAAATATAAAATGATTTATAAAATATCATCAAGACTTTTGTCTTGTAATGAACAAAGCTGGGGGAATGCACCGTGTGAAGGTGTGTTTTTTTTTTTTTACATGTGTTTTGTTAATTTAAAAGCTTTTTGATTTTTGATAATGAAACTGAACCAGCAGATGTACTCTTGGAAATAATAAAAAGTTTTGAACGTTCTCCCATTCTTTGGCTTGTTTTTGTCTCAATAATTAGTAAATTGGTATCTCACCTTTTTGTTCAGGATTTTTATCTGACGTTACGTCTCAAACATCAGAGTCGAGACAGTACCCCCATCACAACCAGACAGCTGGAGTCTCTCATCAGGTACATTTTTTTTTATTTTTGCCCGTGTCTAATGGAGTACAAAGAAATTATGCGACCAGCAGAAATTGCTGTTGTCTTGACTAGCCTCCTTGTAAGTTGGCGAAGTAACAAGCTCATCCATACCTGACTTGGCACTAAAATTCTATTACTTCAGTGGTCCTATTCCATGTAGTGTAGGCCATTGTTTTTGTGCCTACCTGCTTAGGAAGATTTTCATGAACTTAATGTTAATGACACATTAGAGAATTTGTGCAATAATCTCATCTTTTTTCATATTTAGTATGCATATTTTTTAAAGTTGTTAGATTTTTTTTTAGTTGGTGAAAGCCTCAATTTAAGGGTGAAGCCTCAATTTAAGGGTGAAGCTGTGGGAGGCTGCACTGTGCAGTACCATAAATCCATCCCTGATGACTTGGGAAATTTTTTTGTCACCCACATCTGTGATTGGAATGTGTATCTGTCTAGCTGAAATTCAAAGACATTTTTTACTTGCACTAAGCCATTCAACAACATCACTACCTTTATTCTGTCTCTAGACTTGCATTATGGCAACCAAGCTACCAGTGTTTTACATCAATATCTTTTCATTCTTACTTTTCTTTTTCTATTCATTTCTTTTATTTTTTCTAATAGTTTATGGAATCAGTAAAGCTGATATATTGAAAGGTGTTTACTTCTGATATATTGGTGATAAAAATCTTTTTGTATATTTTCACTGCAAAAAATAGTTTACCTTGTTTTTCTGTCTTTTTCTTCTGACTAAAAAAAAAAAGTAAAGGTCACCTGTTTCGAGATCCACACTTAACAAGGGTGACATGTGGACAGTGCAACAACCTACAGCCTTTACTTTTCCCCAACTAGTGCCAGGTACCTATTAGAGTTTGGTGGACTCAGGAAGGGGGGGGCCTAAAAATTCCTAAGATTCAAAATCCCAGTCTTCACCAGGATTTGAACCAGAGACACCTCGGTTTGGAAGACAAGCTTTTTACCATTCATCCATCACAACTTCTCTTCTGACTCTAAATTAAAGTGGGGGATAGAGTTAGGGTTAATTTACTGTCAACTATGCAAGTGATACTATTTTAAATTATTCAAAATGAATTGAATAACACTATGTAAAGCTTTTTTTTTTTTTTTTTTTTTTTAAAGTCTCATAATGAGATTTAGTATTACCGTACTTAGAAAAATGACTGTCAAATATGAATTATTTGATAGTAATAATATTTATATTCTGCATTATCAAAAAAAAAGGGTAATTTCTGTTTCTTTGTTATGTTTGTTTAGATTGACGGAAGCCAGAGCTCGATTGGAGCTGAGAGAGACTGCTACTAAATCAGACGCTGAAGATGTAGTGGAGATTATGAAATACAGGTCAGTTTGTAACCACTAATGGTCAAATCTAGTTAATTAGACCACCAGCTAATTGGACCAGACACTTTTTCTGACCTAATCCTAAAGTACCAACTATTACTATACAGTGGAATTCAGTTAAACAGACCAGACACTTTTTCTGACCTTATCCTAAAGTACCAACTATTACTATACAGTCGAATTCAGTAAAACAGACCAGACACTTTTTCTGACCTTATCCTAAAGTACCAACTATTACTATACAGTCGAATTCAGTTAAACAGACCAGACACTTTTTCTGACCTAATCCTTAAGTACCAACTATTACTATACAGTCGAATTCAGTAAAACAGACCAGACACTTTTTCTGACCTAATTCTAAAGTACCAACTATTACTATACAGTCGAATTCAGTAAAACAGACCAGCCGGTTATAAGAACCAAAATGATTACTTCACCACTATTAAATAACCTTGGTTGTTAGGACACAGTTAATGACTCCTTATTAATAAGTATACACCTTCCTCTCTGTGGTGTGGTCAGATATAGCAATCTTTTGTCCTGTTCATTTTTTGTTAACTGCTATTAGAGCATGGAATGGGTTGCCTAAACCAGCCAGGAAAACCAATGGCTTGGCAAAATGTAAGTCATTGGTCAACATGCATGACTAGATTGACCAAGGAACATGCGTAAGATGTAATCATCTTCTTTTTTTGAACTAACGTCTGTATTCTATAAGATAAGATTATCTTATAACACTTTGCTTCTGAACATAGTTAATGTTTTTGTTTTCTAAAACTTCATAAAAGTTTTTAGTCCAATGAATGGCTTGATTAATAAATGGCTATACATAAGGAATTCACGTGGGGACAGTTGGAGAGACTAGCCCAGAACCAAGATGTCTGGAGGAAGCCTGGTTGGTGGCCCATGCCCCAGAAGGGACGACAGGCAAAGATGAGATGAGATGATGAGACATAAGGAAAGCCTGTACATTACATGGAAGTCCATCCTCTTTGAAAATTGCCTTGCATAATACAAACTATTTGTTGGTCATATACATAGCCTATGTTAATCAAATGGTTCAAGATTATCAATCTTTTAAGTTAGTCGATTCATTGGTTGATTTCTGCAACCCACAATTTTACTGTAAACATAAAAAAAAACATCATGCATCGTTTTTGGTCCTAGAAAATTAGATAATTATGGTTAAACAAATTTGTTTCAGTTCGATTTGGGAACAACTTTTGTATATAACTTGAAAAACTGTTGGGACAAAAGGATTATCACTAAAAAATATTTCTTCAATAGATCATCATTCTGTAAGGCTGACTTGTGTGGCTGAGTTGCCTTATTTAACTGCTTGGTTAAAAGGGGGGGGGGCTGTAGTTTGAATCCTGACTTGAGCTGAGTTGAGTTTGCCTAAAGGCAGCACAAGAACCTCCTCCCGACAGGTCCACTAAAGAGATTGCTCTGTAGAGTACTGAACGTGCCATAACATGAGAGATGCACAATACAAAAAAAATAAAAAATACAGTGGTCCTCAAATGTGACCACAAAAGATCAGTCATAGATCAGACTTTGCCCCAATTTGATTAGTCATGTGACATGAAATTTAACAAGAAAAACATTTTTTTAATATTTTTTTTAAAAAGTCACTACTTTCATTATTAAACTTCGCATATAATAAAATAATTGTAAACAAATAATTGTAACATCGTCAGCTGCTAAAACTGACACATTTTTTTCATTTGGCTAGCGAGCAAGGTATACTTTTGCAATTATTTGTTGGTATGTTTATTATATAGACATCTAGATCTAACACTAGACCTAAAGTTCTGATTTAGAAATGTTACTTCTAGATCTAGAATCTAGATGTATTCTATATTTGATTTACATAAAAAATATAAGCAACGCTTTTAAACTTCAATAAAATTAAAGCAACTTTAAATTTAGTGTTGTCACATAATTATGGTAATACGGCTGACTATGCCATGTTGGCTCTAGACCTTGATATAGTCTCCAGCCAAATGTACATCTATTTATTTTGTACTTTGAAAATTTATAACGGTCAAACTAGAGTTTTCCTTGTGTGGTCAACAAGCTAGTACCTCTATTCTCAGCAATATACATCCACTGTTAAATTTCTAGAAAAATTGTTTAAGCCATTTTTGAGATCAGCTGTCCAGGTTCCTGGATTCAAGTTTCTGCAGGTATTGAAAGAAAGAAGGTTATTCAGTTGAAAAGAATTAATGGTTGGAACATTGCCATCACAAGCTTCCACCCAACCCCGTCGATGCACACACACATACACACATATTCTATGACACAATTCAAGAACAAAGTGATCAAGATGAATGACATTAAAAAGTATATTTCCTGACAAAAATTATTTCAGAGATATAGATTTTTATAAACTATAGGCATACCAGGACATCTGTGTTTTTTTTCCTTACGTAGTATTTAAATTTTCATGGAACACAGATTTATCAAATTTGTACATGATTGAAAAATAAAAAGGGGGAACCTCTGATGAATGAGATGTTTTTGTAATATGATCTATATAGAAACATCTTCTTGTGCTCAAAGTGTTTATGTTTCTCTCTCCAGCATGCAAGATGTTTTCTCTGATCAGTTTGGTTTCATCGATTTTAACAGATCAATGCATGGCTCAGGAATGAGCGGTAGAGCTCAGGTACTACAGCGTTACAGACTAAGTCTCTTGAGAATATTTAGTGTGGGAGCTAGGATTTATTTTATTGAAGTGTTAACAACTGTAGATTATTAAAGAATATTTATTGTGGGAGGTAGGATTCATTTGATTGAAGTGTAAACAATTGTACATTATTAAAGAATATTTTAGTGTGGGAGCTAGGATTTATTTTATTGAAGTGTTAACAACTGTAGATTATTAAAGAATATTTAGTGTGGGAGCTAGGATTCATTTGATTGAAGTGTAAACAATTGTAGATTATTAAAGAATATTTAGTGTGGGAGCTAGGATTCATTTGATTGAAGTGTAAACAATTGTAGATTATTAAAGAATATTTAGTGTGGGAGCTAGGATTCATTTGATTGAAGTGTAAACAATTGTAGATTATTAAAGACATTGATTATTGTCTGTCTACAGCCCAAACGTTTTATCTCTGGACTTCAGAGAATCTCAGAGCAGACGTACAACAATATCTTCACACTTCAACAGATGAGACAAGTGGCTAAGGTTGGAGCTCTTTCAATTAAAAAAAAACATAAAAAGTACTTTTTAAAAAAAAAAAAGCATATACAAAATGTAATTGTATCAATTAGTTTGGATCAGTCATGTAATTAAGTTTGTAATAGATCTAGAACAACAACAAGAAATTTGTATGATTAGAAATATTTGTACAAGTTGTTTTTGTTTAGTGTAGTTCATTCTTTTAGCTTTCTCAATAAGCTGTGATCAAATCATCTGGAAGGGAAAGAAAAAAAGGGATATCTTATCTCAACTCAAGTCAGGTACCCATTAGAGTAGGCTGGACTCAGGAGCGGCCTAAAAATCCTGAAATTCAAAATCCCAGTCTTCATAGAGATTTGAACCCAGGACCTCAGGTTCAGAAGCCAAGCGCCCCTTCTTTCAATAGCACCATCTCATTTTTGTAACACTGTCTCATGATACCTGACGCTGAAAAAAAAAAACATATCAGGACTGCCATAAAAAAAGATTTACATTGGTTTGTAATTGTGAAACAAATTGAACCCATTACAAAGTCACAAAGATCTAGTAGATCTGGTTTGGAATGTAGACTAAAAAATATTAGAGTGGGAAATGTTTTTGCACATCGGATACACGAATAAGCTACCTATTAATAGATTCTCTGCCATGTATGAAAATCTGTTTTGAATGAAAGTTACTGTTTTTGTTTGGTTTTTTTTTATTTAAAGAGGTGGAGGCTGGGTGGTAAAGCGCTTGGCTTCTGAACCGGGAGTCCCGCGTTTGAATCCTGGTGAAGACTGGGATTTTTTAACTTTGGGATCTTTGGGTGCTTCTGAGTCCACCCAGCTCTAATGGGTACCTGACATTCGTTGGGGAAAAGTAAAGTTGGCCGTTGTGCTGGCCCTTGTTGACCGTAGGCCACAGAAACAGATGACCTTTGCATCATCTGCCCTGTAGACCTCAAGGTCTGAAAGGGGAACTTAAATTATTTAAAGAGATAAAAGATACAAAGTATAAGCATGTTCAGTGTCATTACTTGGCATGCATTGTAGACAAATCTCCAAAGGGAAGTTCCCATGAATGAATGTCATGTTCTCTAACTTTTGGTTGAGATCTAATGGTGGCTCATATTTCTAACTTTAAAAAAAATTCAGGGTGTTACTTTTAAAATACTAATCCTGATTTTTTAAGAATAACGGTAACACAAATCACGGAACAACATCATTTAAAAAGAAATTGATTCATCAAGTTCATCAAGTTCATCCTTCTTGTATTGAAAAATAGGCCGAGGTGTATTACAGTCTTTGGTAGTAAAGTCAACATTATCACAGTGTCTCATTATTCAGAATCCTGATTTTTAAGAAAAACAGTAGCACTAATCAGGGAACAACATCATTTAAAAAGAAACTAACTCATCAATTTCATCCTTCTTGTATTGTAAAATAGGCCGAGGTGTATTACAGTCTTTGGTAGTTAAGTTAACATTATCACTGTGTCTCATTCTTGCTGTGTCTGTGACAATAAATACATGGTAGTGTCCTTCTCCCATCAGCTTTCTTAACTTCCTGAACAAAATGTCTGGTACAAACTAGAGCTGTGTCTGGACTCGAGGATATCCTTAAAAGCTCACAATTCAAAATCCTAGCCGTCGTAGGGAATCAAATCTTAAGTGCTTTACCTCTCTTGTCACCTTGACCCCATTTATTTTATCAGGTTTTGAAACTAGAGGAAAGCCATTATCAATCCTAGGACTGTAATAATCTATCTTTTTTTTTCAGGACTTGGGTTTAAATGTTCCAGACTTTGAAGGATTTGTCAGCTCTTTAAACAATCAAGGATTTTTGTTGAAGAAGGGGCCAAAGGTATACCAGCTACAGACATTTGGATAATTTTAGACTAAAGGTATACCAGCTACAGACATTTGGATAATGTTTGACTAAAGGTATACCAGCTACTGACATTTGGATAATATTAGACCAAAGGTATACCAGCTACAGACATTTGGGTAATGTCGGACCAAATGTATACCAGCAACAGTCATTTGGGTAATGTCAGACCAAATATATACCAGCAACAGTCATTTGGGTAATGTCAGACCAAAGGTATACCAGCCACAAACATATGAATAATGTTAGACCAAATATGTACCAATTTCAGACTTTTGGATAATACACAGATCTATCTAGTTCAGTTGTACATGCTTTGGAGTTAGACTAACATCAGGAGGTTTATTTGCCTCATTCCATTTGTATGGCAGGAGGTCTTTTATCCTTTTGTTCTAAAATAACATCAGAGAGTTATGAATGAATCTGATACCAATAATGTATGAAGTATAGTATGGTTAATGTTGTTAGTCTGTAATATATGTTAGATTTAACTTCTGTAATATAGATCTAGCACTGCCTATTTAACTGTAGTCTTTCATGTAAATAAAAATTTGAATTAGTAAAAATTTTTGTATGTTTCTTCCTTGACTAGTAATGTCATGAATTGGCTTTCGTATATTTCGACATATTTTTAACTGATTCATTATGTTGAATAAATTAATTCTTCAAAGTCCAGTATTACAGCTATATGGATAAGTTCTCTCACCTTTTAATTGTGGAGAATTGTTTTTTCTTTCTATGCCTATAGTTTGGGTATCTGATTTAGTTTTAGGCATAATGGTTTAGGTCATAACTTACTTGACTTAATCTTGTGAACCCTCCTGGGGGAGCATAGGGCTGCAATCACACCTCTCCACCGAACTCGGTTCTGAGCAGCTTTCTTCATCTGCTCCCATGTCATTCCAGTACCCTCAGCTTCTCTGATGGCCAACCTCTTCCAGGTTTTCTTGGGTCTGCCCACTTTCCTTGTGGATCCCAATCAAGTGCCTGCCTTGCAACAATGGTGGCTGGTTTTCACAAGGTGTGTCCTACTCAGCTCCAGTTTTGCCTTTTATTATCCTGGGCAATGGGATGTTGTTTTTTTCCTAGTTCTTTACCACAAGCTGACAGTAGACATCTTTTCAGGTCACCTGATTCCCAATATTCAGCATAGGTCACTGTGAAGGTCTGGTAAAGTAAAGTAAAGTTCCCCTATCAGACCTTGTGGTCTATAGGGCAGATGATGTAAAGGTCATCTGTTTCTGTGGCCTACGGTTAACAAGGGTGTCATGTGGCCAGCACAACGAATCCCTTATAATCCCTAACGTCAGGTACCCATTAGAGCTGGGTGGACTCAGAGGCGTCCGAAGATCCCGAAATTAAAAATCCCAGTCTTCACCAGGATTCGAACCCCGGTTCGGAAGCCAAGCGATTTACCACTCAGCCACCGCGCTTCTGTGAAGGTCTGGAGTTTTCCCATATTGGTTTTTGTGACTCTCCATGTCTCGGAACAGTTTGACAGTGTTAAAGATTCGGGTCTTGTTCAATAAAGACAGTGCTTTGGAGCGGCAGATAGTTTGAGGAGTGGTGAAGGCAAACCTAGATTGTGTATTGTTGTCAGCTCTATCGCCTTTGCTAACCCTACTTCCCAGATAAGTGGGGTGGTCTGTGTTGAGGATGATCTCTTTATGTAGTATGATTGAGAATCCTTCTTCCCTAGTGCTATTAGAGCATGGAATGGGTTGCCTGAGCCAGCCAGGAAAACCAATGACTTGACAGAATTTGTTTTGTTTGTTTGTTTGTAAAATGTTTTACATGTTTCGGATGTTCCTTCAGAGTTGAAGATAATTACTTCCTAGTCCAAACCTCCCGCAGGATGACCGGGGATGGGAGCGGGCAGGGTTTGAACCCGGGACCATCGATAAATCTGAATGACAGTCCAGCGTGCAAACCGCACGACCAGGCAGCCATCCTAATTTAATTTAACATGCAGGACTAGATTGACCTAGGAACACTTTTAGGGCGTAATCATTTTTTTTTTTAAGTATTGTCTGTCATTGATCCTCATAAGCTTTAGGTCATAGTCTCAATTGTTTTTGTTTTTATTGACTTCAGAAGAAACAGTTCGCTTGAAACAATTGAAAGGTGAAAATAAAACATTTCCAGATGTACAAATACAGTCATTGATTTCCATTTACTTATTGTCAAGCGATAGCAAGACTTAACCAGGCTTTGGTAATACTTCACAGTTTTAATTTGAATCTTCACCTATTAAGACTCATGTTGGGGCAATACCAATGACCAGCTCTCTATATTCATATTTGCTGTTAGCCTTAACTCCGCATTCAGAGCAAGCCCCATTCTATTCCTTGCCCAGATTTATTAAATTGTCAATTAAAGACATTTGCAAAAAAATTTTGCAAGACAAAACCCTTTTCAGTAATACTAGTCGGCAAGTGCCACTGATTTTATAACTAGAAACACTTAGATAATGGAACAGAATTGTTAAAACTATATTATTATGAGTGATTGTGATTCTGCAATAAAGGGGAGAGAATTCTCCTTTTTTTTTTCATTTTATTTTATTATGTGTTCACTCCCCTCAAGGTTGTTATTGCATGAAATGTGAATGTATTGGTCTTAAATAGCCTGTGATCTGTAATACTTCTAAATGGATTCAGTATAGCCTCTGGTCTGAAATACTTCTAAATGGATTCATCATAGCCTCTGCTCTGTAATACTTCTAAATGGATTAATCATAGCCTCTGCTCTGTAATACTTCTAAATGGATTCATCATAGCCTCTGGTCTGTAATACTTCTAAATGGATTCATCATAGCCTCAGGTCTGAAACACTTCTAAATGGATTCATCATAGCCTCTGGTCTGTAATACTTCTAAATGGATTCATCATAGCCTCTGGTCTGTAATACTTCTAAATGGATTCATCATAGCCTCTGGTCTGTAATACTTCTAAATGGATTCATCATAGTCTCATCTGTAATACTTCTAAATGGATTCATCATAGTCTCTGATCTGTAATACTTCTAAATGGATTCATCATAGCCTCTGATCTGTAATACTTCTAAATAGATTCATCATAGCCTCTGGTCTGTAATACTTCTAAATGGATTCATCATAGCCTCTGATCTGTAATACTTCTAAATGGATTAATCATAGCCTCTGGTCTGTAATACTTCTAAATGGATTAATCATAGCCTCTGATCTGTAATACTTATACTTCTAAATGGATTAATCATAGCCTCTGATCTGTAATACTTCTAAATGGATTAATCATAGCCTCTGGTCTGTAATACTTCTAAATGGATTAATCATAGCCTCTGATCTGTAACACTTCTAAATGGATTCATCATAGCCTCTGATCTGTAATACTTCTAAATGGACTCATCATAGCCTCTGGTCTGTAATACTTCTAAATGGACTCATCATAGCCTCTGGTCTGTAATACTTCTAAATGGACTCATCATAGCCTCTGGTCTGTAATACTTCTAAATGGACTCATCATAGCCTCTGGTCTGTAATACTTCTAAATGGATTCATCATAGCCTCTGATCTGTAATACTTCTAAATGGACTCATCATAGCCTCTGATCTGTAATACTTCTAAATGGATTCATCATAGCCTCTGATCTGTAATACTTATACTTCTAAATGGATTAATCATAGCCTCTGATCTGTAATACTTCTAAATGGATTAATCATAGCCTCTGGTCTGTAATACTTCTAAATGGATTAATCATAGCCTCTGATCTGTAACACTTCTAAATGGATTCATCATAGCCTCTGATCTGTAATACTTCTAAATGGACTCATCATAGCCTCTGGTCTGTAATACTTCTAAATGGACTCATCATAGCCTCTGGTCTGTAATACTTCTAAATGGACTCATCATAGCCTCTGGTCTGTAATACTTCTAAATGGACTCATCATAGCCTCTGGTCTGTAATACTTCTAAATGGATTCATCATAGCCTCTGGTCTGTAATACTTCTAAATGGATTCGTCTTAAATAGCCTCGGATCTTATAGTTAAAAATATGAACAATAAGGGAGGGGGGGGGGGTAAATGTACTTTTTAAAAAGTCTATGCTACAAAGGAATTTAAGAATCGCAATGGAGTCGATCGATATCAACTAATTAGTGTCGATGTGATATTTATAGATATGAAACCAAACAAGGGCATTAACCCCGGAGAGATAAGATTAATTTAACAAAGGGGCTATAACTTGTATATAAAATCGTTCTTTAAACACTCGATTTTTAAGTTCTACTTTAATATTGCTTTAGATCTTGGAAGACAACATTATTATATCTAGGGGGTATATACCTAGTGTTCTAACATCTTTGGCCACATGTTAACAGTGACGTTAGGCACCCAGCATATTCACCACTGAACTCAGTGGTGTAGCTAGGGTGGGGGGAGAATTTGAAAATCCCCTCGTACCCCCCATTTGAGGGGGGGGGCAAATTAGTATTTTTTTTTTACATTAAATATTAAATATTACGCAAAATGCAGGGGCCCCCAAAGAGGTCAAGGCCCCCAAATGATGGCAAATTCGTATATGTTGCTACGCCCCTGACTGAACGTGAGACGTCTTCAGGAGCAGCTCGCCGGATGCCAACTTTGAAAGGTTAAACCCGAAAAGTTTTAGAAAAGATGGTTAAAATGAAACGCATGTTCTTTACGAGCTACAAAAGTTATAAATAAGAGCTAACATTCCAACAAACCAGCTAAAAAAAAACTCTTATCTTATATAATACAGACGTTACTTCAAAAACGAAGATGATTACGTCCTACATGCGTCATGCATTCAGTCATGCATATGAACCAATGACCTAAATTCTGCCAAGTCACTGGTTTTCCTGGCTAGCTCAGGCAACCCATTCCATGCTCTAATAGCACTAGGGAAGAAGGAGCATTTGTACAAATTTGTCCTAGCATATGGAACGAGGAATGTGCCTGTATCTTATGTTAATGATCGGTTGTTAGCATGCAGCTCCAAATAGCTAGTAGGCTACAACTAAGCCAATGTTGTCTATTATATCCTGAATAAAAGACCTTTAAATATCTTAACAAACTTCTCTTGTGAACAAAACATGTATTACAATATTCAAGTGTTTAACTTGAAATGAGATACAGACCTAATAGTAAAGTTTAAAACTAATATTTAAACAAAATCTAACTCGCTACAAAATGATGTCTTTACTCTATCGCATCTCTGAATCGTCGGCCATCCTGAACAACAATTATGTCAGATCTTTTCATATTTCATCATTCTACGCCACACAGCCACCAACCAATCGCTTAAAGACCAACTGAAGAGGTTTTGGGGTCAGACGCGGAAACCGGTGTTATACTTTTTTTTAGATTCATAATGCTTAAAAAAACATACATACGAAATTTTAGACATATATTCTTTATAATTATTTAGATATAAGCAATTTAATGTGAGTTTTAGGGACTATTAAATTTCACAATCTCGAAGCCATTCGAGATCAGTATTTCCCAGACAACCAAGGTCGATGACGTAGTTTAAGGGAAATTAGGTCAAATTTTTCAGTTTATGGCTTAGCGTATTTCCCTATTCCTTTTTACAGGAATGCTAGTTTCTAAAAACAAAGGCGACTAAAACACGCCAATTTATAAAAAGTGGATGTTAGAGTTGGGGAAATTAGGTCAAATCACGCAATTTATGGCTTTGCATGTTAGATCTACTGTTTGTCGGCTTATTCTTGATCTAGTCAAGCGAACAGCGTTTCAGCCCAAGCAGTTTCGCGAGCCTCAGTTCACATGTTTCGTTATAGTCAAGTTACGCAATTTATGGCTTATGTTACTGCTTCAGGCTTATTCTAGTTCTAGATCTACTGCTTTTGATCAAGAGCAGAGTTCTTTTCTCAGATCATTAATGATGTACGAAGTAGATCTAAATTTAGATCTAAATCCAATTAGATGAAGTCTAGATCTAGTAATAGTAGTATTGGATATTTAGAGATAAGACCTATCTATTTAGACTGATCCGATCGAGGTGCTGGGCCTAGACCTAGAAAAACAAAGTTTAAAATTATATACTCTACCTATACACTTAATAGTGATTATTAACCTATAGTCGTCCCTAAATAGGCCCAATATGGGAAAAAAACAATTATTACAATGTGAATGTTGAGCTCATTCAATGTAGTTATTGTAGTATACGATTATATTTAGTTTGAATCTAGAGTCACGCACAACCCCGTACAACACTAGGCAAATAGCTTTAACTTAAACCATAACTTAGACTTAAAAGTAGTCTGATTTAGATCTACTAGTAAAAAAAAGTACTAGATCTAAATTTCTAAAAACTAATCTATAAGGCAAAAATTAGACCTAGATCTACCAATTCTATAATATTATTAATATACGAAATATGGATTTTATTACACTCTTATTTAAATATATTCGTACTGTATATTCGGGCCTATATACTTACATAGTTCTATAAATATATATCTAAAAATTAAAGAGTTTTTATTTATCTCACGCTTGACTCATTTGTTGATTGGAATAGAATCATTAGATTATTAGATAGTTAAGTTAGCAAGTTAATCTGTAACTGTAGGTAACAAAGTTTTAAATTGTGTTTAGACTATAAATGAAAGAGATTATCCTACTGGAGAAGGAGTTGTCGTTTTTTTCTTTTCTCTGGGAAGTCAGGGAAGTGGAAAATAAATTATAGTATCAATATAATGTTAAGTAATGCATATAGGCTACTGTTAATGTAATTATGCAACTCATTTTATTAAATTTTAGTAACCCAATTATTGCCAGTTAATCACTGAATATATATATTTTTTTTATTGTTATTAAAAAATGCAGAGCTATTCATAATTTAAAGTGTTTAATAAATATGGCTGGCAGTCGAGTCGAAAGATTAATGAGAAATGCAGCCCCAGCTGCAAACTAGATATTTAGCCGCGTCCAGCGAAGACATAACCATATTCAGCTGGTGGTCAATTTAAATGTTCTTTACGATGTCTACGTCTTCCCTCATCAGTGGATTTTCTTTTGGCCTCTAATATGTATTCCACGTAGCAATTTCTAATAAATAGCATCATTCGAAGAATGAGATCCAACTTATTTTTTAAAAATGTAACCCCTTTACAGATCAAGTCATCATTGCAATGGACATTCAGATCTGCATTAACATAAAAAATGATCAAAATTTGAATAGGTTTCGAAACGCAGAAAGTTGTGTGGTTTGCATTCCGAACTGTCTTCTCTGTGGTCTCAGGTTCAAACATTGACCACTGCCATTAACTAACATTCTGCTGGAGTTTTGGGCTATGACTTAATAATATTAAATCCTGATTCGAAACTTTGTCTAAACCTACCAAGTGAAAAGGAACATACTAAAATAATGTTGTGTGTATAATGAAGAACTCTATTAAAATGTGATTTTGTATTTACATTTATTGGTATTTATTATATAAAATAAAATTGTAGAATGTTTCTGTGATTTGTTTCACAGGAAATATTGTATTTCCAAAATGATGAAAGATCCATCTAGTAAACTTGTCTGTATGCCACATGTCATATATGTTTTCTGTAAAATAGATTTTAAAAAATTTATTTATTAACATTTATACTTAATTATGTATACATATATAGAACTAGTGGTTATATATATATATATATATATATATATATATATATATATATATATATATATATATATATATATATATATATATATATTATATATGTTATACTGATTATCTGATCTAACATCAACATCTAACTCTTATTGTTCTTAATAATAATAAATTACTCTACTCTAGGTCTAGGCAATCTAATATATATAAGACCAGGGCCGGTCTTAAGCCATATATATAATATGCCATAGGTTGCAAAGTTCGTAAAGTAAAGTTAATTTGATCGTAATCTTGTACTTAGTAAAGATTTAATAAAATTCAAAGTCGAATTTTTTTAAAATACGAAATCTTAATTTTCACTTATTATTATCCTTATTCCCACCCAGACTAGGCCCCGCGCAATCAGTTTCACATAGGGCCCCGCAATCGTTAGGACTGGCCCTGTTTAAGTTTAAGACTTAAAGAAATGTCACATGTGTTTAGTAAAAATCTGTATTTTATAATACCAATATAAATGAAGACTTATTATTTTTTTAGATCTAAAGTTTAGCCTTATTAATAAGTATAGTAAGGGCTAGTAAAGAGTATAAATATATTCTATATAGTCAATATAGATTTAGCTTAGGCTTTAGGTTTAGTCCTTGACTATTATAATATTATATTTATATCTATGAATAATCTTTATGCTATTGCTAGGACACTACTCACTAGGTCTTACTATTACAGAACAGAGATATACAAATTCAAGCATTAAAAAATGTTGGCGACTGGGCTTAGACTTAACATAGAGGCTAGTCTAGATTACTCTAGATCTACTTAAATTAGTTAAATCTACTAGTTTATAAACTATTACTAGTACTACTAGTAGTATTACTACAATTAGTACAATAATACAAGTCAAGTATTTATAAACTAGATCTAGTGAGTGACTAGTAAAAGTGTTAGAAGGCCTAGCTAGAATTAGAGATATAGAAAATAATAGATAGATCTAACCAATCTAACCATTTAGTTTTGTTATAATAACAATTATAATAGACTAATAGTATACTATTAGTATACTAGTACTATTAGACTTAGTATAGTCTAAGTATACTGTATAGTATACCTAGACCTAGTCCTAGATGATCTACTAGTACTTGATGATACTAGAGACTACTACTAGCTAGAGAGTAGAGTAGACTAGATCTATAGATCTAGATAGAAAAAATAGATCAAAACTGACAAAACTAGTGACTAGTCCTATTATAATCTATCTATAATTATATTAATTCAATAGTCTGCTCTAGAATATATTTTGAAAAAGTAGAAGAGTTCTCTTCAGGGCATTTTGGTGCATCCCATGATAAGTATCATTTAAAATTGTTGGACAGCTAGATTTAGATAAGTTTATCATCTGAATCGCTATCAATAACGTATCCAGCCATGTCTATTTTTATTTACATTTTCTCAGTCCATTACAATACGTCACTTCCGGTTTCGGCCATTGAAGCTAATTTTCAAATCTCGTTATTTTTTACACTTTCAAATTACTTTTTCTAATATAAATACGCTTTTCTAAAATCTCAAATTTTTAGGAACTAACTTTGATGCTATCTACTATCTAAATCAATCGCTATCTCAATTTCGAAAAAAACCTCTTCAGTTGGTCTTTAAGCTACACTCACCATCACCTAGAAACACACACACACACACACACATCATAACTAGTATATTGATTCATTCTATCTAGGGGAAGGGGGATGGATGTAACTTCAAATCGCAGAGACAGATAAGTGGATGGGCTTTGGAAACTATCCAGAAAAGTATAGTAGCCGGGGGGGGGGGGAGAGGGGGCATGTGGACACTGGAAATGACAGTTTATTTATTTTTTTTAAACTTTGACATTAAAAATTCGTTTGACTTTTTCTTTTTTTTTTTTTCTAATCTTTTTTTTTTCTCTTTCATTGAAGATTTCCATTTTCGACATTACAAGCAATTTGGTGAATCCGGTTTTCAGAATGCGGAAGTATTGAAAAGCGAAATTAGTAATACTAGTCGACCGGCGGCGTAGCATACGCCGCTATTTTGCGGGGCCGGCCATAGGCCACAGCAACCTATCCGATCGCAGTGGGCCCCACACTTTCATGGGACCCGAATCAGGACAAAGGGGGATGGGAGCGGGCAAGGTTTGATTAATTTTTAAACGGCAGTCTAGCGCGCAGGCAGCCATCCGTAGTGTGAACGCTGCTCTTGTGTTTTCTCGTGGACTATCCGCAGAAATAAGAGAGTAATTTTACTCTATGTAGCAGTCCGACCTGTTGAGGGAAGAAGAGAATTATATATATAGATAGTTATCATAGTTTACAATATCCTATGGTTACAGTTATATGCATATAAAGACCCATTTTTCCATTCACTATAACCCTTTATACTTTATAGTAACTTTATAGTAACCCACTTCATAATAATAATACAATAGCCACTCATGAGCGAGTTGGCCAGACCGCGGTTGTAAGTAAAGGCGTATCATCATTGACTGGAATGTGTCCAACACCCCCCCCCCTCCCCACCACCTTGGAATGCCGGTCCACATTTTTTATTGCCCCCCCCCCCCTCCCCCTCCGTTCCTCTATACAGTAACGCCCTACCCCGCCTCCTAGCACTTAACAGCTTGTCACCCGGCATTCCGATGTCTTCTTATTACAAAGAAACTGACCGTCACTTGGCGCGCGAACGGACCCTGGGGGGAACGCAAGAGCGCTCACCGGTGGGGGGAGAGGAGGGAGTGGCGCGGCTTTTCTTTTGTCTCGGATATTTTTCCCGTTTGAATTTTATTCCCACGATTTCAAGTAGTCTGCAGGGCAGAGAAAAAAAAAAGAGCAGGGTTTATTTGGGGAGAAAGGGAACAAAGAAGGGCAGGGGAGGTCTGTCATGTGACGGGGAGAACAATGTGAAAAATATTTCTGTTTTAAGGTAAAGAATGTTAGAAATGGAAAGGATGCCTATCGCATCAGATAATCCCCCATTAAAGAAACATCAAACAAAGTAGGCCAATAAACAACATATATATATCAAAAAAGAAGATGATTACGTCCTACGCGTCATGCATTTTAGTCATGCATATTAACCAATGACGTAAATTCTGCCAAGCCACTGGTTTTCCTGGCTAGCTCAGGCAACCCATTCCATGCTCCAATAGCACTAGGGAAGAAGGAGCACTTGTACAAATTTGTCCTAGCATATGGAACGAGGAATGTGCCTCTTTTGTTTTTGCCGGTAATTGCGATTCTATGTAAAATGTTTGTCAAATGGTTTACATGTTTCGGATGTTCCTTCAGAGCTGAAGATAGTTTACTTCCTAGTCCAAACCTCCCGCAGGACGACGGGGGAGGGGAGCGGGCAGGGTTTGAACTCTCGACCGTCGATAAATCCGAACGACAGCCCAGCGCGCAAACCGCACGACCAGGCAGCCATGTAGTATATATTATATATATTTTTTTTTCAATTTTAGGCCTAAATGTCTATAAATATTCCATGAGAGTAAATGAAAAGTGCATTGTATAAGTTGTCCAGTGTTTCTCATGAATACATTAGGGCACATTTTTTAACGGTTGAAAGTACACTTTTGCTGTAATATTCAAAAAGACTTGTTTTTTCTAAAAATCAATGAATGAAATAGTTACTAATTTACAGTCACTATAACATAAACCAAAAGATTGAAGCAAACATTTGAACTTAAAAAAAAAAAACAGGTCAAAAACGCACCATAAGATAGTAGGAGTTTTGAGCCAATTGATCGTTACATAAGGAGATAAAGCAGACTTACTTGGTCATTTTAGTTTCATGTTCCTGTTTGATTAGCAAAAAATGTTCTTTTAATATACCCTAATGCCACAGGGGATTTGAGGGGATGGGTTTTTAATCATTGCTGTGGATTTGGGGACGGGAGTGTTAGCTTATCTTATCAAATACAGACGTTAATTTAAAATAAAAATGATGATTACATCAACTAGATCAAGATCTATATCAAATTATAAATTGTTTCATAAAAGAGTTTTTGTTGGTCGCCTTCAGTTAAAGGACGACGTTACAACAGTTCATCTTATCATCTTATTAAAAATCAGCTATTCTGGGGAATGCGCGTTCACTTGTAATATTTATATAAGACTCGCATATCTCAAATATACATGTACCGGCATGCATAATTGACATAATACTATTATCAACGTGAATTCAAGAGGCCGTCTGCATCACTCACTTCCGCCAGTGTATTTCTCTATCCCATACTTCCCCGCGGCCATTGTACCCCCACCTTGTGATGCGTAGCATGAGACATAACTGAAGTAGGCCGTAGCCAGGCACAGCAGCATTTGCAAAACGCAAAACAATCTGGAAAAACAAAGACATAGTCCTCGACATTAAAATCAGACAGATGCGCTTCCTGGTCTTGGCCACATTTTCATATGCTTGCGAATCTTGGACGCTGACTGCAGAACTAGAGAGGAGGATCCTAGCAATGGTATTAGATACAAAGCACAAACGAAGAAATTAGAAACAGGATTAATACAGCCATTGGACCCCAGGATGACCTGCTAACTACTGTCAAGAAACGCAAACTTAAACTTTATAGCGTGATCACTAGGTCCTCGGGGCTAACATAGACCTTCCTTCAGGGAACAGTATCAGGAAAAAGAAGAAGAAGCAGACAGAAAAAGCGATGGGAAAACAACACCGAAGAATTGACGGGCCTGTCATTGAAAGAGATTCTATCCAATGCAAAAGACAGCGGAGAGGAGATATACTGTCAACAGATCACGTGTGGCGCCCAACGGTTCAATAGACTAAGGGATAGGTAGTGACATTGATGTTCCTAGCTGATTCGTGCTATAATTGGACTTGGGAAGAAGTACTTGTATGAATTTGTTTCAGCTTACGGAATAAGAAATGTGTTATCAGCCTTTATCTAGAGATCCTTCTGAGTATTTTATTAGGTTGATTTTTAAGTTATTGTTCAATTTTTAATGTATTTTTATTACAAGGCCTAGGCCTATTTTGAATTTCATTTTTCTGTCCTGGAGTGTCTCCAAGTTTAGTAATTTTACTTGAGTTAAATGTGAATATTCATTTTTTTAAAATAAATCCCACGGCTCTATTTTGCGTCTGTTAGAGTTTCTTTGTTTTGTTGAGTTGAGGGGGACCCAAACAGATGACGCACATTCTAGTATTGGTCTAACCAAAGTTAAACAGCGTTTTAGTTTTATGTTCCTATTTGATTTGCAGAAGAAAAATAAAGTTCTTTTAGTAAACCATAATGCCACAGGGGTTGGGTTTTTAATCATTGCCGTGGATTTGGGGACGGGGAGTGTTACTGAAAATATATAAAGATATACCATATTTAAAAGTGGATTGAGAAAGATTATTCTGTTATCTTATATATTACTAACAGTGGCGTTGCTAGGGATTTGGAGGCCCGGGGGCTTGACATCTTTAGGAGCCCCTGCATTTTTGACATGCGACATCATGACATGAGATAAAGGCGTATTATTTAATATAAAAACAAATTTCTGACACTCATTTTGGGACCCCCTCTCAATTGGAGTCCCGGGAGGATTTTCGAATTTGGACCCTCCCTCCCCCCCCCCTTGATACGACACTGATTACAGACGTTTCTTCGTTATGCAACTGCTTTTCCATTGATAGGACTACATTATTTTGTCGGTTATTAGTTTTAGCCGATGGCTTATATTAGCGAAAACGATACATTTCGAAATTCAAGCTAGGCTCAGATTTTGTAAATGAAAATTTCATTTTAACATCAATTGTCTTTTGAAACGCACTAATGTAATGGAATTGAGATGCTACAGAAGGATCCTTTGTATTACATTCACAGGCCGCATCACAAACCAAGAGTTTAGAGACAGGGCTACTGCAGCGATTCCACCCCATGATGACCTGCTAACTATTGTAAAAAGAAAATAACGCTAGAGCAAACTCGTACAAGTGCTCCTTCTTCCCTAGTGCCATTAGAGAATGGAATGGGTTGCCTGAATCAGCCAAGAAAACCAACGACTAAGCATAGCTTAAGTCATTGATTAGCATGCATGACTAGATTAACATTAAATGTTTAGGACGTAGGTAGGCCTACATAATTATCTTCTTTTTTGAAGTAACGTCTGTATTATATAAGATATGATATTATACTTTGAAAAAAATCTCTGCAACAAAATCTAGATCTATTTGGATCTAAATTCGATCTAAACTTGATTTTTTTTTCTTTTATCGCTAGCCAGATTCCACGTTAAGATTTTAAATAAGCCGCCTGTAGATCTAGATCTAGCTACTGTTGTATTTAGATCTAGTAAAGTTCCCCTTTCAGACCTTACGCTCTATAGGCCTGATGATGTAAATAGATCTAGACTGGGGGATACAAAATTTCCCTTTAATGTTGTTTGGAAAGATGTTTTCTTTTACGCTTGTGTGAATATGAAAAGAAACCCATCAAAGCCCCCTTTCCCCCGTTTCCTGGAGTTTTGTTTTGGTTTGCTTATCAAGGGAACTATATTTAGTCCCGCGCGCGCGGGCTGTGTGAAGCGGCTTGCACCTGCGCTGAGAAATGCGAACGGCATATCGCTACGCCGCCGTTCCATTGTGGTCGACGCGAAGGGGTTTTATTGACGACCTGTGTAGTTATTTACGGAATTCAACTTGTGGTCTCTATAATCTGAGGCCCCTGTCGAGGGTTATGGCACTCTACACTGGCGAGGCTAAGAAAGATGTTAATGTTTTCAGGGAAGGAAACCATGTTTATAGTATAACAAGTTTTAGCAGTTCTGGGAGTAGTTCTAGTGTTCAAAGTGGCAGCCCTGCTAGTCAGAGCCAACAGTGGCACGATGTGAAAATTAATGTTCTGAGTTCGAAGCTTGTGGATAATAATTCTTCGGCCAATGGTTTTTCGAATCCAGTAGGCGGGGCTAACGGTGGTTATCAGAATCATTCCGATAACGCACAGCATAAACACGGATTGTACTCGCCTGGATTTCAAGAACAAAGGATTACACATTCTCCTCATCAGGTAAGGGGTGAAGGTGAGACAACACACAGCGGAAACATGCACAGCACCGATCAGCGTGCTACCTTTGTGAGTAGCATCAACGTCAGGGATTCGAAGCCTCCGCCTATACCCCCCTCCATGTTTGGCGGGCATATGGGGCTGACCATCTCCACCGGGTCACCCGTTCACCACCAGTCTGTGTCTTGGCAGGGCGGCGGGAAGACGATGCCCCCCATGGGCGTGTCCATGGCTCCACCGTCGCCGGATATAAATCTATTGATCGGGAGCTCGCGCTACCCCGGCTCGAAGACCACATTAATTAACCCCACCGCGCGAAGCAGCAGCCCAGGGCAATCACAACAGATCAATGTGCCTGTTCAATATCAGACTGTCTACCATCACGGTCTGACGTCAGCGAATGGAAGCTCGAATTACTCAAGTCCTCGCTCGAGCATCGGTAGCGGGGATTCCAAGAGTTCGAGTCCTCGTACTAGCTTAACCAACCCGGCTTTGTACGAGCAGAAATTCGGTAGCCCTAGGTCAAGCCTGGCTCTAGTCAGCCCTCGCTCCAGCTGGAATTCGACTGGATTTGACTCCAAGCATTCTAGTCCCAGAACTAGTCTGTCCGGGCCACAAGATAGGATATCTGTTCAGCGTATTGTCAGCAGCCTGGATAATGATGTTTTTCGATCACACGCACACGGGCCCCAGTCACAGTCCTCCGTTCTGAGCCTGGGCCCCCGTGCAGTGCCTTTACTTGACAACAGGTTCAACGAGGCTGCGCCGCCTCACATCTACACCGATCCTCGCCAGAGGACCCTGCCCCCGCAGGCCTCTATAAGTGTTCACACATCCACGTACGCCACCAGCGTCAACGGTAATGGCATAATGCAGAACGGAGGTCCTCAAATGGTGGTGTCGTCCACCCCCGGCACATCTGTCTCTTACATCAGCACAAGCTCGGCCGTGAACTCGGGACCACCGTCTATCCCTGCGAGGGTGCCACTGAACTACAATGGCTCACCGACACACCAGAATTCAGACGCAGAGAAGGCCATCGCTGCTCTTACCCAACAACTGGAACGTGACATGAGCATCTCCGGCACCACGGCCAAGAAGAATCCGGACTCCCCGGGGCCTCAGATGGAGCCCCCTCCACCCTACCACGGCCCTCACGACGTTCAAACATCAGTCAAACATCTCAACCAGAATCAGCCACAGAAATCAAATGTCAAACTGGTGGCCCCAGTTCAGGGCATCCAAGTTCAGCCGGGGCCCTCCAGGAGTGCATCAGCCTTGTCCCCTGGCTTGAAGTCGCAGTTGGCGTTTCAGGTGACCCCACCCAAAAACAAGGGTCCCTCCGACGCTGAAAGGAAATTAGCCGCCCTCACACAGCAACTAGAAGAAGAAATGGATATAGCTGCCGGTGATTACTTTGGTAAGTTATTCCACACAGATCTAGTTACATCTAGGTTATTTATCATTACATGTTTATGTTAAATAGCTTTGGTAAGGAATTTTGAGTTGTTATATAAGTCATCCAATATAGTTACGTTTGGTCTATAAATAGACGTGTAAATAAGATCCCTCACATTAAGGTCACGTGATAGCCATCTTTCCAGAGATTAATTTAAATATGTCACAATACAACTTCCCCTTTTATTAGAAAAAAATAATAATTCAGTAATACTATGCTAGCATGGGGGCGCGGTGGCTGAGTGGTTAAGCGCTTGGCTTCCGAACGTGGGAATGGGGCTCTCAGGTTCAAATCTAGGTGGAATTTTTAATTTCGGGATTTTTAGGTCGCCCCCATTGAGTCCAACCAACTCTAATGGGTACCTGATTTTAGTTGGGGACAGTAAAGGTGATGTGCTGGTCACATGACACCCTGCTCGTTAACCGCTGTCCAAAGAAACGATGACCTTAACATCATCTGCCCTATAGACAGCATTCTTTAACAGCATAGTCTGAAATCGCATAGTCTGAAACAGCATAGTCTGAAATCGCATAGTCTGAAACAGCATAGTCTGAAACCGCATAGTCTGAAACAGCATAGTCTGAAACCGCATAGTCTGAAATCGCATAGTCTGAAACCGCATAGTCTGAAACAGCATAGTCTGAAACCGCATAGTCTGAAATCGCATAGTCTGAAACAGCATAGTCTGAAACAGCATAGTCTGAAACAGCATAGTCTGAAATCGCATAGTCTGAAACAGCATAGTCTGAAACAGCATAGCCTGAAACAGCATAGCCTGAAACAGCATAGCCTGAAACAGCATAGCCTGAAACAGCATAGCCTGAAACAGCATAGTCTGAAACAGCATAGTCTGAAACAGCATAGTCTGAAATCGCATAGTCTGAAACAGCATAGTCTGAAACAGCATAGTCTGAAACAGCATAGTCTGAAACAGCATAGTCTGAAACAGCATAGCCTGAAAGGGGAACTCTGTTCTTGTAAATATATAAAAAAAAAAGCTAGGACTTAGGATTAAAAAAAAAGAATAATCTGTTATGGTTTTTCTTTAGCACTAATGTATTCATTGTTGCGTTATTTCTGCTAGACATGTCTCCACCTTTCTTCGTGCACATAACAACTTGCTTCTATTACTTCTCGCTTATTACATAAGTGTGTAAGTGTAATCACTCTACGTTGATAAATGTGTAAGTGTAATCACTTCACTTTGATAGTGTGTAAGTGTAATCACTTCACTTTGATAGTGTGTAAGTGTAATCACTTCACGCTGATAGTGTGTAAGTGTAATCACTTCACGTTGATAGTGTGTAAGTGTAATCACTTCACTTTGATAGTGTGTAAGTGTAATCGCTTCATTTTGATAATTCGTGTAAATTTCGTATCAATAAAAAGACACATTTGGAAACACTTGAAATTATTTTTTAAATCTCCCGCTTCTTGTAGTTATGTGTAAGTGTAATCGCTTCATTTTGATAATTCGTGTAAATTTCGTATCAATAAAAAGACACATTTGGAAACACTTGAAATCAGTGCCAGAGTTTTATAAGTGGAGGCCCCTCTCATCTTCAAGCCTCAATATAAATACTATTACATGTATTAATAATTCTAGAAGCTTGTCATATGCGTGAAGAAATTAAGTATTTGTTAATTTAACCACCTCATTTCTCTAATTTTCTTATATTTAAATTGTTTGTTTCGTAAAAAAAATAAATTCTTAAAAAAATATGCACTATCGTAAATCCGGCCTTGTTCTGCCAGCTGCTTTTAGGTGTACAATTTATTTTTTTAAAGTGTATTTGGTCCTCTCATTAAAGTCTAAATAAGCAACCATCACATTAATCGTGTGAGCAACCATCACATTAATCGTGTGGGCAACCATCACATTAATCGTGTGGGCAACCATCACATTAATCGTGTGAGCAACCATCACATTAATCGTGTGGGCAACCATCACATTAATCGTTTGAGCAACCATCACATTAATCGTGTGAGCAACCATCACATTAATCGTGTGAGCAACCATCACATTAATCGTGTGAGCAACCATCACATTAATCGTGTGAGCAACCATCACATTAATCGTGTGAGCAACCATCACATTAATCGTGTGAGCAACCATCACATTAATCGTGTGAGCAACCATCACATTAATCGTGTGAGCAACCATCACATTAATCGTGTGAGTACATTAACCTCTGACCCTGTACACATCTTGAAGGAACATCTATTTTGGTTGACACTGCCCGTCATGTCTTTGTGTACTGATCAATTATCAATCAATGTTCACACCAGAACCCTTTCATCCGCGTTTTCTTTTCACATAGCTAGAAAGAGACATTTGTCTTTTTTAAGTTTAACTGTGGACCTTTTGTTATAGCCGTCTGACTTGTTGTACAGTGTGTTTACGGTAATCTGAACAAATACCATTGGGCCAGGACGAAATGTTTACTGTTTCTTAATGACGTCTGCTGCATGACTCTATGGATCTATATATTGTTAGAAGTACTGCTTTACACGATGTAAACAAATCCCTTTCACTCCGCCTCCCCTTCGCGTCAGCCTCTCCTCCCCACCCCCACCCCCCTCTCTCCCGTTTCTCCGTCGTCTGCTTTTTCCTTTTCATCATCGACTCCTGTGTTCTAGGTCAATGGTAGCAGACGTGGGCAGCCCGCGCGTGTTCACGGGAATCGTTAGGCTGGGCAGAGGCGTGGGGGGGGGGGGGGGGTAAGAAGGAAAAAAAAAGGGGGGGGGCTGTTGTGTGCTGTCTGTACTGCACATTTGCAGTTATGGATGGACCAAATGTGACCCAATATTCAACGGAAAGGAGGTCACGGTGGAAAAATTCACAAAGCAGGATGTTCTTTTTATTTAACGATAAAATGTCAGCTGTACGTTTACATCTCTTGTTCTAGGTGTAGACAAAATCTAAAATAAAAAAATTATTGAACTATTTCTAACTTTTATCGAGAATGAATATTTTGAGAATGATAATAAATCTGTCTAAAACTAGGAAATATTCTCCAGTATTTATAATTGGTGAAGACAAAATTTAAAATAAAAACTTTTATTGAACTATTTCTAACTTTCATCGAGAATGTATATTTTGAGAATGAAAATAAATCTGTCTGAAAAGAATAATTTCGGGCATCCATATAAATGGTGAAGACAAAAATTTAAAATAAAAACTTTTGTTGAACTATTTCTAACTTTTATCGAAAATGAATATTTTAAAAATAAATCTGATTTAACAAAAAAAAAAAAGTCTATAGATTTTTTTTCTCCCTTTTCCTAGGCTATTCTTATTAAGCCTAAGCCTACAAGTGGATGAAATAATTGATAGTAGATTCTAACAATTTAATTTGAACAGCTCACGTGACCAACATAGCTCATGACTAGATTGAGACATGGAAACGATTAGGACGTAATTATCTTCTCTTTTGAAAACACGTCTTGCAATTGATAAGTTAAGTTAATGTAGGCTTAATGTGCTAATTACTCATGTATATATATATATATATATATATATATATATATATATATATATATATATATATATATATATATATATATATATATATATATATATATATATATATATGGCTTGTCTTCGAGTCCGAAGATTAGTGAGGAATACGGTATTTCCCGTGGCTGCGCAGCCCCTGCTGTGACCTACATATTTTGCCACACCGGAGCAAGCATAACCATTACACATGTATACCATCGAATACGAGTTTTAATGGGAGAGAGTGTAATTAACAACGCTGTGACCAGCACAAATGTCTGCAATGGAATCATAGAACAAAATCATCACGGCAACCAGGGGACGTTTCTTTCTCTCTCTGAGCGAACGTACTGGAAGGTTTCTTTGTGACAAAGGTCGATGCACTGCATTACGCTGGCTCTTCGCCTTTTTTTTTTTTTGTTGTAACTCGTCGGCTTCCTCGATCTGGTATAAACTTTGTCACATGTAAATTATGAGTGAGTCTGGTGTGAATGTACACTTTGATTTCATATAGTTATAATGTTTTTTGTTTGGTGTAATGCACAAATTGTAAGACAAATTTCCTTACGGATAATAAAGATTATTATTATTATTATTATTATTATTATTATTATTATTATTATTATTATCACTAAGTTTGAAGATATTTCTTTTTACAAAGCTTATATCAACTCACTCTGTCTGTCTGTCTGGTAAAAAGTATGTACACGTTATGTCTGTCACGCCCCAATCGCGGATCAAGTTGAAATTTTGCACAACTGTTTATTGTTTCTGACAAGAATCGATAAAAAAAAATTAGAACAGATTAGTTAATATTGGTAATTAATTATTTTGTTTGGTATCAAACAAGAAAAAATAAATTGTACTTGACAGACGTGGTTGTATACGTTGAGTTAATCCCCTTGAGAAGGCTTGAGCCCTCGAGTTCTAATGGACCTCATTGACCAATCGTAAACAAACATTTAGTCACGTGATAATATTGATAAACAACGAAAAAAAAAACCTGTCACGTGATAGCCACTGTGTATTAAAATTAGATCGTAATTTGTATAGAAGAGTTAGAGAATCACGTGGCTAAATGTTGTTTGTTTACGATTGGTGAAAGAGGTCCATTCAAGTCATACACGTTTTTTTTTTCAATGCATTTAAAAATCGATCACGCCATCATTGACACAGATATCCCTTTCCCTCTCCCTCCCAGTTTCTCAATTAGTCTAGACAAATGGTAGGATCATAGCGTACTGAGAAAGCTAAAAAACATGAAATTGTGCAAAACAAAACAAAAAATTGGTTAGTCTAGATCTATTACAAATTTAATTACATGACTGATCCAAACTAATTAATACAATTACACTTAACTCTTTCTCTCCGTAATTATTTTTCTCGTTTCGATAGTATCATTCGTTTTGCTCATTTATATTTCACTATCCTGTTATGATTAAACTTCAATAACTTTTTTGATTGTTATCAGAATATGTTATATTTGGTATTGAATTATAGGAGAATGCATGCTCCATTTACACAACACAAATTACCTTTTTAAAATTCAATTTAGTTTAATGGGGGTCAAATCAACGTTGGCATCGTTACTTAGGAGAGAAAGAGTTAATATTAGCTTTGTTTTTAAAAAGGTATGTTTATGTTTTTCTTGCTTTTGTGATGTCCTTGTAAACTGTCTCTAAAAGTTACACTAGTTCATTAAGCCTTACAATTATGAAATTCGAACATCAATCACGGATGATAACTTTAATCATCTTCGGCTGGTCACGTGGTTGTTTCATAGGCTAAGAATGTAGTTCTGGTCACAGCAGACGAACATTCTCTCCCTGCCTAGTAAGAGAGGTCACACCAAAAAGAGTGATGTCATCAGGTGATTATTAGGATGCAATCTAAAAATAGATCGCCGCCTTATCGATCACTCTTTTGAGACATCCGTCTGACACGCTCGGTGTTTACCCAGAATATACCGCCCAAACAGTGTTGGTATGTCGTCTGCAAATAGCGAGGGACCGTTATCGCCATTCGAATATCGCTTACAGGCTCGGGTTACGCTGGTGTCGGTGACAGAACTCGTGAAAGTTTTGAAACAGTTAAAACCTAAAATGACTTGTGCTAAAAATAGTTTCGGGAAAACGAAGATTTCCGGACGAGGTTACTAATGGCGCCGCTAGGAGTTTTCATTGGGGAGGGTGGGGGTGTGTTGACGTCATCCTGTGTTGCAGACGATAAAGACCATTAAAAGGAAGCTTTGTTAACATCATCCCATGCTTTGTAAACTAGCGCGTCTTCCACTTCATGACACTGTAGTAGTCGCAAATATTGTTAGTATTTAAATTGATCATATATTTGATGCTATTATACTAGCATGCTTGGAGGCGGGTGGCTGAGTGGTAAAGCGCTTGGCTTCCGAACAGTGGGCCCCGGGTTCGAATCCTGGTGAAGACTGGGATTTTTACCTTCGGGATCTTTGGGTCGCCTCCCTGAGTCCGCCAAGCTCTAAATGGTACCTGACATTAGTCGGGGAAATGTAAAAGCTGTTGGTCGTTGTGCTGGCCACATGACACCCTCGTTAACTGTTGGCCACAGAAACAGATGACCTTTATATCATCTGCCCCGCTGACCAGAGAGTCTGAAAAGGGCACTTTATTCGGTGCACGCTGGTCCAGTTTCTTTTATGGACATATGAGGGGGGGGTATACCACATGAGAGGCTTCCGTGCTGACTTGAGGTGCTTATCAAATACAACCTAACTCCTCGAGTCTTAAATTATAGATTCGTGGTCCACATCGAGACTAAGACTAAGACTGCTGTTTGTGGTGATTACAAGGACCTATTTTTTTATATTATTATTTTTTTTACAATACTTCAAGCCAGAACTTCATGGATGAACCTGGTGTCACCTGGACACGGATCTTAAAACAACGGCCCAAACGATTTTCCTATAAATTTAGCAGTGGATGTATATTGCCGAGAAAAGAATTATTAGCTAGTTGGCCACTCTGGGAAAACTCAAGTTTGGCCAATATAATTTTTCAAATAAAAAAAAAAAAAAAAAATTTGGCTAGAAAAAAACTAGGTCTAGATCTAGATTCAACATCGGCTTTGAAATGAATATGACGTTCTTGGAAGGCCTATCAGGTTTGGGAATTTGCATTATTGATTCAATACATTAATGTTCAGGAGAATTTCGCGCATCGTCTAGATCAGCGGTTCTCAACCTTTTAAGCTCGGCGACCCCTTTTTACAATCCCCCATTCTGCCGCGACCCCCCCCCTCCTCACACAAACACAGCAATAGAAAAATAGACAATAACAATCCATATTTTCGATGGTCTTAGGCGACCCCTGGTAAATCGTCAATCGACCCCCAAGGGGGGTCGCGACCCACAGGTTGAGAACCCCTGGTCTAGATCTAAGAGCCTATCATTGGACTATTCTAAAGTGTCGTATATCTATCTATACACACCAGGATTTTTTTCTCAAAGTGAGGGAGGGGGGAAGAGAGACAGGGTAAAAATGACCCATTGATTTTTAATCTAACATTTACTAATTATTAAGAGAAAAACCCTAACTCTATAAGCTGTATAAAGGAGGTAGTGTCTTTAAAAAAAAAAGTATTTGTGATGTTTTCTTGTTTCAATTTTAAACGAAAACGACACTCTACTTTAACTCTTTCTCTCCTAATCGACGATACCATCGTTGATTTGACCTCCATTAATTTAAATTCTATGCCAAAAAAAAACATTTTCTGATAACAAACAACAAAGCGTTTGAAGCTTAATCATTACAGTGGAGTGAAATAGACATAAGCAAAATGAAGAATTCCATCGAAGTGTGGAAAAAATAATAACGGAGAGAAAGAGTTAACAAAACAGACACAACACAAAGAAGTTGATTGAGTGACAGACGTCTTGATCTGATTCCACGATTCCCTAGTCAACGGGTAGCGCGGAGACAGTCTGACAGAATGGGGGACGAACGAGTTTTTTTTTGTACCGCTCGGTTCGAGCCTTGGTGGACAGAAGCCGCTCACTTCGCGACAACTTGACGTAGGTATAGTGAGGCGGATGTCCTCTAAGATTGTTCCCCCTTTTTGCTGAGACATTTTTGTTTTAAAAAATCGTTTAACTATGGCAGTAGTATGTGTGTGTGTGAAACTGGAACAGACACAAATTAGAGCAGTGAGATTCATAACAAACGAATATTCACATTTGACTAGAGTAACACCTTTAGTAAAATCACTAAATTTAGAAAGCCTTCAGGATAGAAGACTTAAAAGTAAAGTAGCAATTATACATAAAACACTGAACCATAATCTTCAAATACAAAACCAAAACCTAATAAAATACTCTGAAAGACACAAAGATAAAAGCACATTCCTCGTTCCATATGCTAGGACAAATTTGTACAAATGCTCTTTCTTCCCTAGTGCTATTAGAGCATGGAATGGGTTGCCTGAGCTAGCCAGGAAAACCAGTGACTTGGCAGAATTTAGGTCATTGGTTAATATGCATGACAAAATGCATGACGCGTAGGACGTAATCATTTTCTTTTTTTAAGTAACGTCTGTATCATATAAGATAAGATAAATCTCTTATCAGAGTAATGGGTCGTCTCCCACTTACATCTAACGTTTGTAACAAGTTGGACATGTATCGGATTGTTCTGACCAGTTGAAGAAAATCTACTTCTTAGTCCAGACCTCCCGCGGGGCGTCGGGGAAGGGAAAGCGGACACGGTTCAAACCCAGGACACATCGAGACGACGTCTAGCGCGCATACCGCACGACCAGGCAGCCATCGTGAAAGTAGGTCACACAGTAAATTATTAGCTTGGCGATTATGCATCTGTTAATTTAAAAAAAACAAAAAACTACGGATTTTTTGTTTAGCTAGAAACACGCCTACTAACGCGGGTTTGGGGGGGGGGGTATCGGCAGCCGCTGACCTTCGACTTCTTGATGTGTTGGAGAAATCCCCCGGTGGTCAGACATTCCATGCGTTCCACCCTCCTCCCCCCGTTCTCCGTGCATTGTGAGATGATCCCTGAGAAAACGAAAAGTAGTCCTGTTTGGCCAGCGTGTCCAGAACACACACACACACACTCTCACAAACTAGAGCAGCACATGTCGGACTTAGGGACTGATTTGGGGAGAGGGGGGGTGTATGTCAACGGTTTGTGGAAAAGGGAGGGGGGGGGTCGAGCAACGAGTGTTGCCCAAATATGGCGGCATGATTTCATTTTTTTTGTAAAGTCTTAAAAGCTAATAAAAATAATAATAATATTCATCTTTATTGTCCGTGAGGAAATTTGTCTTACAATTTGTACATTACACCAAACAGAACATAGTAACTATTAAAAAATATGTACATTCACACCTGACTCACTCATACTTTACATACGAAAAAACGTTAAATATCAAATTGTTGCTATTTAATGATTTGATTGCCATGGGAACAAATGAGTGTTTGTGTCTTTGATATCGGTGTCTTGTATCTCTTTTGTGATGTAAAATCACAAAATCCTGACCCAAAGGGTGATTTCTTATTTCTAGAATCTTTTTTGCTTTTTTATGGATGTTTGTCTCAAACAACTGCCCATATGGGGTTTTTTTTTTTTTTACCAATGACTTAACCAGCAGCATTTAGGATTCTCTGGAGTTAATTTTTATTTTTAATGCTCAGATTGCCATACCAGGCAGTCATATTGAAACTTAAAATATTGCAGATATGAGCGTGATAAAACATAGCCAAAGCCTTTTCACTAACATTGAACGAGGACAGTCTTCTCAGTAATCGTAATCATTGCTGCCCTTTTTTGCTGATATAATAAGTATTTGCAGTAAAATTTTGTTTATTGTCTAGGATAGATGTTATGTCTAGTTAACTTGATGTCATTAAATACAAGGCTGGCGTGGAACAAATCGTCTGTTATTCTATAGTAAACTGCCGCTAAAGAAATGCGCAGAGAGCGAAAGATTACCGCCATGAGGACTTCGGCTTTGTCTAGGCGTGTGTTGTTACATTGCGTATAAAATATAAATTCACTTATTGTCGGGACGCTTTTTTTGAAATCACGACTGCCTTGCTAGAGAGGTTCTCAGTTTGCTTTTTTTCCTTGCCTGACTGTCAATGCAATTTTTTTTTAAAGTAGGTCCACCTTTGCTAGTGAGAAGTGGCTAGCGCTCTGTGACTATCTTTTCGATTATTTCTGCTGTATCGCCTGAGTCGTAGGCTGCTAGAATCTAAACATTGATCAGATGTGGGCAATGATATGTATTTTATTACTCCCTAATCCAAAAAGACAACGCTTTATTTAATAATTATTATCGTGTATGTATTGGTTATTTTCTTGGTGACTTATTTCCAGCATATAACCGATGATTTGGTGATAAGTTTTATTATCCGAAAAGACATTTGTTTTTCAGCTATATGTTTTACAGAACAAAGCAGCAACATTCAATATCTAAAAATAACACAGTAATGCTTGCAATACAATCATACATCACAGACATTTCAAAGTGGAATTTTTTTTTAAATTCGTCTTTTTACTTTATAATTAATCGCTAAAGAAGCGAAACTGTTTTTTTTTTTTTTTTTAATGTTGTATTATTAAATTATCATCCCGATGGTTAAAAAGACTCAAATCTTTATTTAGAAACATTTTTTTGTGGTTTAACAACTTTTTGAACTTTTTATTTCCGAGACAAAATGAACTCTTATCTCTTCAAAATCCATGGGCACATCAACCTGCGATGCCAGGTGAACGGGAAATTCCTCTAGAGAAAAGGGGGCCCCCACAGCCACATGTAAAATGTGTAAGGCGTTTTTTTTTTTCGGACTGATGGAGGCCAACAAGGGGAAAAAAAGGGGGCAGTGGAGGTAAAATAAATTTGTCGTCAAGTTTCTTCTTTTTTGTTTTTCTTTTTCGCGTGTGTGTGTGTGGGGGGGGGGTATTTATATTTCTATGCTAACAATTCTTCCCCCCTCCCCTTTTTTAAAATGTTTTTTTAACCGCCCCACTCCCCACTGTGTGATACATGTTTCTGTCCAAAATGACACAATCTAGGCCACCCTCCGTAAAATTAGGCCAATTGTAACATCTCGCCCACCATTGTGGCCATTTTTTTTTTAAAAAGCAAACCACGTGATTCAACGGTCTGCCTCCCTTGCGAACTGCGGATGTCATTTATTTCCATTTCGTGACATCACTACAATCTGTCACCTGGGTAGCGTGTGGACAGATTTATTACTTTTTATCTTGCCCTCTGTCATTGGCTATCCTTTAGAAATGTTTCTTGTCGTTCTTGAATTCAAATCTCAATTTTTATCTTTTGTTTGTTGATCCCAAAGATTTAAGTCACACATTACGATTACAGACACTGGAAATCTTTTCTTACCTCGGTTATTAAATTCATATTATTTTATTGCCAAATTAAATGGGACTCCCTCCCGCTTTCCTCCCGTTATAATGTTTTGTGATACTGTTTAACGATGTATTTCTGGTATTTGTTAATTTGAATATTTAATCTAATATCTCGAAGAAAGTTGAATCTTTCTGTGAGACTCTGGAAGCGAGACCATTCGTTACAGAAGGCCTGAACACTGACCTGCAACGTCACAACCTGTGGGCATTTTAGACCAATAGTTCGTCGCCAGGTCATTCGGACCCGTGACACCTATTTTCGATCCTTGCGGAGAAAGCTGGATGACATATTCTTTAGTTAGTCACGAGTGTTTTTAACTTGTCTGGAGTCCATTTGTCTAGCTTAACTCTATTTGACCAGTTTCATATCTCTTGACCTGTCTCATTTTTTTTTTTAAATATTCCAGTTCTTTTTTTTTTCTTTGTATTGAATCCGTATGCGAGAATCTGCCATCTTTATTGCTTTAAATATTTCATTTTTAGAACAAATCTGGTACAATATATTGATAGTGATGGTCCCCCCTCACGGGTACGATGGGACAGCAGAGGCATAAGGGTGGCTCCCACGTGGTGCTTGAGCTTCCGGCCCTACATGAAAGGAGGTGCGGAAGAACGTGCAACATGCCAAGACGGGTGTGAATAAATGAATCACTTAGTCAACGGGGGCCTCCGTTTGATCGTCTTATGAGCTGAGCCGAAGGCTCTTCGAGCTCAAAGTTTAAAAAAAAAAACTGTTTGGACGCCAAACAGTAAAAAGAAAACAACAAACCTATGAGAACACAGTTCTGTTTGAGAGAGACCCGAGTCAATGCCTATATAAAGCATTGCTGTTTCCAATGCCTTTGGCCCCCGACGCATGCTTGGCTGCACATGGCCGAAGGCCGAGGACACCGGGAGCCTCCGCCATTTTCCTTCGTTATACCAAGCTAACCGTGGGGGATTCGCCATTTATGTAACGGTCCCTTTGAGGAACAGCGCATGGATGTGTGACAGGTTTGTGGGGACTTTTTTACAACTCCGCCCGTGCAAGAGGTGGACTCTCATCTACCCGTGGGCATCCCCACGGGAGTTATGTTTCGCCATTCATTTAGCCTAGTTGCCCCCTCAAACAACCGTTTCCACCCGGGTGCCACGGTGAGGCAGAACAGCGTACCCGGGGACGGAGCCTCCTGACAGAGTGATCGGTGAAGAGCCAATTTCTCATCCTGGCCACGAGATAAAAGCCTTTCTCGGGTCACATGGCTCATAAAAGGGGCGTGCTTGCCTCGAACCATTTGGACATCTGAACCAGGTACAATATATTCATTGTATCGTGTTACAAAGCACCTACTCATAGGTACCGGTAAAAACAAACACAAAAAAAAGACGAGTTGTTTTGTAGCTGATGTCATGTTGTTGATGTTGCAGTGTAGCAATAACAGTACAGACTGCTACCCGGAAGACTCCAGTAACTCTCAGGTCTGTTCGTCACGCCCCAGCGCCCCCACTCCATGTCTCGAGTCACTGCTAAGTTTAGTTTCCTCCTCGCCCGCCCCCCTTTTCCTTGTTCATCTTTACCAAAAGTATACTCAGCCCGTTACCACGTTAAGCGTGGCTTGATTTTTTTTTTCCCGATGGAACTGGAAGTTATCTTGTAATGACATCGCAACACTCGACTCGATTCATTTCAAACTCGACCTTCAAGTTTTCCTTTAGCCTCTTAATTTTTTTCCACGCACCCCGCTCCCCAAGAAAACATAACAAATGTAAACGACCCCCCCCCCCCCCAGTAGAGCTTTGAACTAAGGCTGCCGTTATTCTGAACACGATTTAATAAGAAAAAAAGTGAGATAAATTAACTCAGGTCTGTCTGTATTAAACTCGATTCTGTCGGTTGTGAGACTATTAGCTTATTATTAACTCTTTCTTTCCGTAATTGGACCTCATTCACCAATGGACCTCATTCACCAATGGACCTCATTCACCAATGGACCTCATTCACCAATGGACCTCATTCACCAATCGTAAACAAACAACATTTTGCCGCGTGGTTCTCTATCTCTTCTATACAAATTACGATCTAATTTTAATACACAGTGGCTGTCACGTGACAGTTTTTTCCCCCGTAGTTTTATCAATGTGATCACGTGACTAAACGTTGTTTGTTTACGATTGGTGAATGAGGTCCATTGTTTTCCACGTTCCGATTCATTTTGTTCATTTGTGTTTCACTACCACAGCGGTTCTCAACCTTTTAAGCTCGGCGACCCCCTTTTCAATCCCCCACTCTGCCGAGACCCCCCACCCCCCACGCACACACACACACAGCAAAAGAGGAATAGACTAAAACAATAAACTTTTTCGATGGTCCTTGGCGACCGCTGGCAAATCGTCAATCGACCCCCCCAAGGGGGATCGCGACCCACAGGTTGAGAACCCCTGCACTCCCCTGTTAGGATTAAACTTCAATAACTTTTTCGTTTGTGAATCAGGAAATGTTATATTAGGTGTAGAGTTATAGAAATGTTATATTAGGTGTAGAGTTATAGAAATGTTATATTTGGTGTAGAGTTATAGAAATGTTATATTAGGTGTAGAGTTATAGAAATGTTATATTAGGTGTAGAGTTATAGAAATGTTATATTAGGTGTAGAGTTATAGAAATGTTATATTAGGTATAGAGTTATAGAAATGTTATATTAGGTGTAGAGTTATAGAAATGTTATATTAGGTGTAGAGTTATAGAAATGTTATATTAGGTGTAGAGTTATAGAAGTGTTATATTAGGTGTAGAGTTATAGAAGTGTTATATTAGGTGTAGAGTTATAGAAATGTTATATTAGGTGTAGAGTTATAGAAATGTTATATTAGGTGTAGAGTTATAGAAGTGTTATATTAGGTGTAGAGTTATAGAAATGTTATATTAGGTGTAGAGTTATAGAAGTGTTATATTAGGTGTAGAGTTATAGAAGTGTTATATTAGGTATAGAGTTATAGAAATGTTATATTAGTTGTAGAGTTATAGAAATGTTATATTAGGTGTAGAGTTATAGAAGTGTTATATTAGGTGTAGAGTTATAGAAATGTTATATTAGGTGTAGAGTTATAGAAATGTTATATTAGGTGTAGAGTTATAGAAGAATGCGTGCTCTTTTTATAGAACACAAGCTCGTCAACCGTCTTTCTCCATTCCTCTCTGTCTTCTGCCTTAGTTAGAAACCTCTTTCAATGGCAGGCCCGTCCATTCTTATAAAATACAGACGTTACTTAAAAAAAAAAATGATTATGTCCTACGAGTCATGCATCTAGTTATGCATGTGAACCAATGACTAAAATTCGGCCAAGTCATTGGTTTTCCTGGCTGGCTCAGGCAACCCATTTTCATGCACTAGGGAAGAAGGAGCATTTGTACAAAATTTGTCTTAGCATATGTCCTAGCATCTATAAAGGGACATCTACAACACTTGTCCGTTGTTTTAACTCTTTCTCTCCAGACTGAGGATGCCAACGTTGATTTGTCCAACACTCCGCTGTTCTATCGAAAACAAAATTTGCATAACGAAACTCCATTTCACTTCAAGGCTAGCGCTCTGTGGCTCATATGATTTAAAACTAAATCTCTTCCCATGGTTAATTAGGGTGCCTTGTGCCCTGAACAACTACCCTCCTCCCATTTAGGGAGGTAATTTAAACGTCCCAATGAAGGCGCGGTGGCTGAGTTGTAAAGCGCTTTTCTTCCGAACCGCGGGTCTCTGGTTCGATTCCCGGTGAAGACTGGAATTTTTACTTTCGAGATCTTTAGGGCGCTTCTGGGTACCTGACATTAGTTGGGGAAAAGTAAAAGCGGTTGGTCATTGTGCTGGCCACATGACACCCTCGTTAACCGTGGGCCACAGAAACGGATGACCCATAGACCACAAGGAAGGTCTGAAAGGGGAAACTTTACCTAAACGTCCTGATAATAATGTCAGCCATCACGAAGACTCGAACTCTCGTGGTTGGTCCAGAAGCTGATCGCTCTACCACTTGGCCACCTAGCCCTGTTACCTGTAATGTGTTATGTGACGAGCGTCCAGGCGTGGTGAGATCATCGCCTGGTCTGTAACATTGCGTCCTGACAAATCACTTTCAAAACTTCGCATCACGTGATCCTCCAGCCCAGCCTCGTTTTCATGTCCCACTTGATACTTTTTTTTTATACTCCCCCCCCCCGGACCAAAACGGCCTCCATATAAACACGACAAAACTAGCCTCTGTACTGTTAGCATATTTAAGTGTCGAAGATGTTTTTTTTTGTGTGTGTGAATAGGTGCAAGATTCGAACCGAATCAAATCTTGGTCGTAGTTTTGACAACCCCTAGATTATGTGGCTGAGAGCCTTAAACCGCTTGGCTATCTATCAAAGGGGTTTGGCTACCCCTAGAGAGCTCGAGATCGACACCCGACTCGATCAGAGTTGTGTTTACTAAGTGCCTAAAGGCAGTACGGAAAACCTTCTCCCTGATACCCCCTCTCAGGTCCACAAAAGAGATTAGACTATATCGCTCTGAGTTTACTATAAGCATGAAAGTTGCGCTACATAGAAGCAATTTAAAAAAATTACGACTATTCAGTCATTAGTAGCGACATTGAAATATTTTCTTTCAAACCAATATTCTACCAACTTTTTCAACATAGTTTTTTATTATGTTCAGAGTCTATCAGGTGTAACAGTAGCTTTTTAGAAAAATCTTTAAAATTTTTTTTTAACAGTAGCTCCTTGGAACTATTCTAATTTTCACCGTATTTACTTCGCTTTCTCTCGATAAACTTGGTACCTGAGTGCTGCTATTGTATGTTACATGTCATGTTTTTGTTACATGTCATGTTATCGTTACGTCATATTTTGTTACGTCATGTTTTGTTACGTCATAATTTGTTATGCCATATTGTTGTCACGTCATATCTTGTCACGTCATATCTTGTTACGTCATGTCTTGTTTCGTCATATCTTGTTACGTCATATCTTGTTACATCATATCTTGTTACGTCATGTTTTTGTTACGTCATTTTTGTTATATGTCATGTTTATTCACAAGTTCAGATGAAAAAGATCACCCAAGTCAGTGATACCCAACCTCCAGTACGTAGGCCATATCCAGCCCTTCGAAACTTAAGCCCCATAGTGTTTACTAAAGCGTCCAGGACTCTGCCTCATAGGGTTCGACTTTTGTTGTTGTTGCTGTGCAGTGATCCATGACATATCGGAAATGTACACGTCGAAAAATGTTGAAGATTCCCGACTTGCGTAAACACCAGCGCATTCAAGGGGCCGCATCGATATGGTCCGCGCTCTTCTCATGTTTTCCGGTGCCATTCTTACTGTTGCCATATTGTCCGTGATCCTGCCACTTCAAGTAAAGCGATTGAAATCTAGTTAAAGTCACAGTGTGACGACCCCACCCCCCTTCCTCCTTAATGTTTTAAATGACTATAAGATGACACATCGCCAGCACACAGCCCCCCCCCCCCAAAAAAAAAAAAAAAACTGGTGTCGCAACGACTCAGCTTAGAGCCGCGGGCGATGTCAACATGAACATGGGACTAATCCCACAACGTTATTGTGCGTCCCTACGCCGCTCCTCCTTGTTTTAAAACGTCTAATTATGACACAGTAAATAGGGGCGAGAGTTACGCCTAGGTCTGAACACATTCATGTTGCTGTCGGGATACAAAAAGGAATGAAAATTTTAGTACAAATAACAATACGATTAAGAATCGGTTATAAATAAACTGGTGAATATGAGATCAGTTTTATGTAAATTGTGGCTACCTTTTTTCATTCACACTTACTTTGTTTAAATTTTATCTAGTGGCTATCTTTCCCTTCCGCACGTTAACATAACTCAATCAATGAGTTAAAGCGATCAGACTTGATCAATGAGTTGAACAGACCAGACTTAATCAATGTGTTAAACTGACCAGACTTAGTCGTTGAGTTGATTTAACCAGGCTTGATCAATTAGTTATAACTGACCAGACTATACATATGAGTGAAATAGATTAGGCTTCGGTAGATAGTGAAGAGTTTAATAATGAAAGTTTGGTGGGGGTATTAAACGCAACTGAAGAAAGATTTGTAGAACACGAAGATTAACTCATTCCATCCATACCAAATCTTTGAATCTAGGTCAATAGGTCAGGGTTAGCAGACGTGGCTTTTCAAATCTACGATGTCATTATTAGATTTACAAGTTGATTAGTTGATTACTTTTCTTAGGACTTCTGTATCCATCAGGGCCGGCCTTAGGCTGATTTTACCGATTGCTCCAAAATTGGGCCCCGCGCCTGGCATGGGCCCCGCAAATTACATTTAGCATATCACTGTCAGTCATGGCTCTTGTCACAGGCTTTTAAAGATATAGGACTTTTAGGGTTAACATATTTAGGGTTATCGTACGATTTACGCAACTTTAATTAACCCACTGGCGCCTAGTGCTTTTATTGCTTCCAATGCATGTTGTGGGGGCGCGGTGGCCAAGTGGTTAAGAGCTTAGCTTCCAAACCTGGGGTCCTGAGTTCGAATCTTGGTGAAAACTGGTATTTTGAAATTTGATTTTTAGTGTGCCTCTGAGTCCACCCAACTCTATTTGGTACTTGACTGAGGAAAGTAAAGGTGGTAGGTCGTTGTGCTGGCCACATGACACTCTGGCAAAAGAAACAGATGACCTTAACACTATTTGCCCTATAGACCGCATAGCCCGAAAGGGGCACTTTACTACTTTACTATGCATGTTGAATAATATATGTTGATATAATGATCTAATTTATAGTAAAAGTAAAGTAAAACTGGCAACAGGGAAGTTTGAAGGGAAGTTGGGAAGCGTGGTCTAGAGGCTAAGTACGTTTGAATTTGGCTTGTCTTGGCTATGAAGGGGGCTCGAGGTTCGACACCCGACTCGGGCAGAGTTGTGTTTACTGAGCGCCTAAAGGCAGCACGGAAAACCTGCTCCTAGGTACCCCCTCCCCCCACAGATGAGATTGGACCAAAGCGCTCTGAGCATGCTATAAGCATGAAAGTAGCGCTATATAAAAGCCATAATTTATTTATAATTTAATAGTCGTTATTGTAAAAAAAAATATTAGAAGAGCATCCATTAATTAAATTGGGCTTTTCAATTTGTAAGACCGGCCCTGCTATCCACTTCATTTTGTCCAGTTCATGTATTTAAAAAAAAATTGTTAGATTACATATTCCGTTGACAGTTGTATCTAGCTGGGAGGACTTGTCAACTTCTTGTCATGCTTGTCAAGAGGGGCATGTTGGCTTTTAGTTTGATTTTCAAAGCTGACCTTTTTTTTAAAAAATTTGTATTCACGTCTGCTTTTCTATCACGTGACGAAGGTTTTCTCGACGCGTAGCTTAAGTGTTATCTCCCATATAGTCTATATTTTTAAACAATTGTTGCTGTTTATTTTAGTCGGTATTTTTTGTTTTTTTAATGTCAAAGATAAATCATAGCTTTTTATGTAGTTTTGTTGGGAAATGGGTGACCATAATGTAGAAGAAAAATCAAAAGCATACTTTTAAACCATATCCTCTGGACACACGCAAGTCGTCGTTATGATAGGTCTATTTATGTACTATGAAGTCATTTGCTATTTATTAATCGATCTCGTTCTGAATATAAACCCAGATTTCCGGCAATTTCGTTACCAGATTAACTTAAATATACTACAATAATTTGGTTATTTACATTAAGTTGCAATCATGTTGTGATAGGTCTATTTATGTACTATGAAGTCGTTTGCTATTTATTAATCAGTCTCATTCTGAATATAAACCCAGATTTCCGGCAATTTCGTTACCAGATTAACTTAAATATACTACAATAGTTTGGTTATTTACATTAAGTTGCAATCATGTTTACATCTCTCTCTCTCTCTCTCTCTCTCTCTCTCTCTCATTTTTTCGGTTTGATGGATTTTGGAAGGGGGTGAGGTATGTTGAAACAATAATTCGAATGTCTTCGAGTCTGAAGATTAAGAAAGAAGGCAGCATTTCACGAGGCTGTGAACCTACATTTTTTGAACAAATCTGACGCAGACGTGGCCATTGTCTGCCGGGGATGGAGTTTAAAGTTTTTCTTTGCGAAGCTCTGTGAACGGGAGAAGCAGACGACAAATAAGAAGTTTTTTTAAAAAAAGGGGGGGGGGAGGGAGGTTAACGGTCTATAAATAAATCTAGTATCCCTGGAGGCGACGCCTCTTTTTTTTTTTTCTCGAGTTGGGGAATTTATTTTTTTTTTGGCAAGCTGAACAGGCCGAAGGAATGACGCCATCTCGTGATTCTACTCTCTAAACATCTGGTTGTGATTGTAACAATGGCTTCCGCGCAATTTCCGAAACAATACATACAGCAGCCACGGTATGTATGTAGGTCAACGAGATATTTTTAATTCGTTCACTATATAAAGCTATTTATACTGATAGGCCGGGCCGGATTTACACTCGATAAGGCCGTAAGCTATTTGTATTCAACATTAGGCAATTTTTCTTCAAAATTTATAGTAACTATCCTTAAGAGAGATTTTTCACAGAACTGTGGGCATAATGCTCTAGCTTATGATACTGTAGGTAAATCCAGCACTGCTAATTGGGAAAAAAATGGATAAGAATTCTGTAAATTCAATATCTTAAAAACAACAAGTTATCTTCAGTTTAAGAATAAATAATACGAAAAGTAAAATAATAATTCCCATATTCCCGAGATTTTTTTTTACATCAGATATATAAATATTTGATTTAGATATTAGTCTTGCAAGAAAATGATTGGAATGTGTTCTTGTGTGTGCATGGTAGCGAATCAAACAGCAAGAGAAAATTTTACTTCGGTTATTCGTTATTAACGATATTATAGAGTCTAGAGTTCGGCCTAGATATCGACTTCTAGAATCTATAACTATATTTTAGTACATATAGGTTATATCGTGATACACAACTTTTTGAATTCTGGGAACTAGTTTACAACAGGAACATTTTGTTTAGAATAAATTGTTCCTTTTCTTTCTCTCTCTCTCTTTTTTTTCTCTCTCTCTATCTTTCAATTTCTCTTTCTTTCTTTCTTTTTTTTCTCCTTCTCTCTCTCTTTTTCTTCCTCTCCTTCTCTCTATCTTTCAATTTCTTTTTCTTTATTTCTCTCTTTTTTTCTCTCCTTCTCTCTCTCTCTCTTTCTCTCTTTCTCTCTCTCTCATATTCTTTCATTCGTGTTTATTCAGCACTTGTTTTAAAAACACACTTTCCAATCATACAACGATAATGATTTCAATTCCAAGTCATTTGGTCAGGGCGTTGACTTGTTCATAGTGTGATATGGCCAGGGTGGAGACATTAGTTATCATCAGTGATAATTCGAACAGACAGACTGATTTGATAAATCAATAATGCAGCGTCATAGGCCTACTGATCAGGAATTTGAACTACAGCGGAATAAGTCGCTGAACGCTAAATAAAATACATGAATGACGTCATATTAGATTTAAACGAAATTCCGGCTTGACCCCCACAGTAACATCTTTTTTTATCACAAACTGAATTTGCTGAGCACTGTGTGGAACCTGAATGCTTCGATAGTTTATTATTATTATTATAGCTTTTATATAGCGCTACTTTCATGCTTATAGCATGCTCAGAGCGCTTTTGGTCCAATCTCATTTGTGGACCGGTTTGGGGGGGGGGGTATCTAGGAGTTGGTTTTCCGTGCTGCCTTTAGGTGCTCAGTAAACACAACTCTGCCCGAGTCGAGTGTCGAACCTCGAGCCCCCTTCTAGGTAGCCAAGCGCACTTGGCCTCTCGACCACGCTTCCCACCATGTATGGTCAGTTTATGGTCATATAGTGAACACTCTGGTTTGGCTGTTGTAAATTTAAAAAAATAGAACCAACTTAAAGGGAAACTCCGATGGTTTTGACGCTAAATCTTTATATGTGTTTTGATTTACACATAATGAATATATTGTTCTTTTTTATATTTGCAATCATACTTTAGTAATTGATGTTTTTCTGACGTAATTTTCTTGCGTTTCCAAAATGGTCAGGTTTTCACCGGGTGTGATGTCAACCAAACCTATTAATTTAATCTAATGACTTACTGTATAACGGAAAACCATATAGTAAAGTTTACATTATCGTAAAAGAAATATATCTTCGTCTATGCAGTTAGATCTAGTTCTTGTAAGCAAAAAAAAAAAAAAAAATGCATGTTAAAAGAAGATTTACATGCTTGACTAACCACGGGAGTGTGTATTTTCTGGTTATATATTAAAAATATTTCTGGAAATAAATTGTACTTGACTGAGGTGGTGGTATTACTCCCCTTTATCGTCTGAGTCTTAGTGAGCACAAACCTGAAAACTAGGACGAGACTATAGAAACAATCTTCCATGTTCACAAGCTTTCCTATAGCAGAGTGTTACCCCCCTTTTTTAAAAAAAAAATAATGCTTTTTTTTTATTGTAAATCTGGAATCTAAATATATGACAAATTTAATTAATTACATGACTTATCCAAACTAATTGATACAAGTACGTTCAATATATGTTTGTATTTAATTATTTTCTTGTTCTTTAGTTGTGAATCTGGCCTCTTTTGAAAACAGTCATTACAGCTTTACATTATGTAAATATGCTTAATCTCCTCAGAACTGTGGGTCAGACACATCCTCTTTCATACTTTTACTTGTAATTTAATAATTTCTTAGAAAAAGCGCTCCACGAGATGAACCAGTGTTTTAACGGGTGAAGGAGGCCATGAATAATTTCTTAACATAATTTTAAAACAATAAATTAGTTTCAGTGTGTTTTTGAGTGAGTGTTTTTATCTCAAGCCCTCACTCTAGTGGAGTTTAATGATGATGATGATGATCTCAAGACTTTTGAACCAATTGCATACAATATTGCCCTAGGCTACAAAAATTAATCCCCTTTGTTACTAAGTATCATAAGTCAATGTTCTGCACCCAGAGTTACATCCCCTAATATGATGACGTAATGGAAGATGATGTCAAAGTGAGACAAAAGACATCATGAATGATAGTCGCCATTTTTTTAAATTTAAGTTTTATAAAAAAAAAAAAAAAAAAGGAAGATATTTTCAATTTGTAGCTACGCTGTTTGAATTTTTCCTGTTTGTGGTTTAAATATATTCTATATTATAATCAAACTATCACCGTAGTCCGACAGCATAGATAATAATATAATTATATAATTAATCATTACTTTTTATGTGTTTTACCTTTGTAAATTTAAAATCACCAGCATTATTTTTATTTGTTTGAGGCGCGGTGGCTGAGTGGTAAAGCGCTTGGCTATCGAACCGTGGGACCTGGGTTCGAATCTCGGTGAAGACTGGAATCTTGAATTTCAGGACGCCCCTGAGTTCACCCAGCTCTAATGGGTACCTGACATTAGTTGTGGAAAGTGAAGGCGGTTGGTCGGTGTGCTGGCCACATGGTACCCTCGTTAGCCGTGGGCCATAGAAACAGATGGCCTTTACATCATCTGGCCATATAGATTGCATGGTCTGAAAAGGAAAACCTACCTTATTGTATTTGTAGTGGGTCTAAATATAGCGCGTGTGACATGTTGTCCAGAGTGTGTTTACTGTTAGCGGCTAACGGATCGTGTAAACCATTTTCTTGTTTCATTTCCAGGTCAGTGTGTCACGTGTGGAGAAAAGGTGACCGGAACCAATGAGGCGTGTCAGGCCATGGGGAATCTCTACCACACCAAGTGTTTCGTCTGCTGCTCGTGTGGTGAGTACATTCCCTTTACTTTGACCTATCCCTTAGTCTGCTGGACCGTTGGGGCACCACGCCAGATTCGTAGACCGCCCTTCTCCATTCCTCTCTGTCCTTTGCCTTAGTTAGAGCCTCATTCAATGGCATTCTTTATGTTGTCCTCCCATCGCTTTCTCTGTCTGCCTCTTCTTCTTTTTCCTGGTACTGTTCCCTATAGGAAGGTCTTAGCGAGTCCGAAAATCTTGTTATATGGCAATAGAGTTTTAGCTTGTTTTTTTTTTTTTTTGTTTTTTTTACGATAGTTAGCAGGTCATCATGGGGTCCAATCGTTGCGGTAACCCTGTCTCTAATCTCTTGGTTTGGGATGCGGTCTTTGAATGTGATACCTAGGATCCTTCTGTAGCATCTCAATTCCATTGTTTCGATTCTCCTCTCTAGCTCTGCAGTCAGCGTCCAAGACTCACAAGCATTACTTGGACATTACTAGGAGCCCCCCCCCCCCACACACACACAGTGGTACATTTCTCTCTCTCTTTTGACCTAACTCTTATTGACTAAGAGCAGTGTTTTAGTTCAGATAAGTCACTGTCCAATATATGCATGACATAATTGCCAAGCGATCAGTGTTACCTTCCTCTCTCTTCTAACTGACCTAACTCTGATTGACTAAGAGCAGTGGTTTTAGTTCAGATAAGTCACTGGCCACAATACATGCATGACACAATTTGACAAGCGATAAGTGATGGGGAACTATTTGAGCCCATGGTACAATCTGATAGTGGACGCCAGGGGGACGGTATTCATGGATTGAAGAAAATTTTGCAGATAAGGGAACGTGGCTTTGGTATGTGTAGGTCTATGTAGATCTAAACCAGACCATGCGTTATCGAAGTCCCTAACACTTGCCTGCAACGTCACAACCTGTGGGCAGTTTAGACCTATAGCTCGTTACTACGCCGCACTGACCTGTGCTTTACCGCTCACCCACCGCGCCTCAATGCATGCTTTAAATATAAGTATTATTATTCATTAGTATTATTATTCATAAGTATTATTATTCATAAGTATTATCATTCATAAGTATTATTATTCATAAGTATTATTATTCATAAGTATTATTATTCATAGTTATTATCATTCATAAGTAATATCATTCATAAGTATTATTATTCATAAGTATTATTATTCATAAGTATTATTATTCATAAGTATTATTATTCATAAGTATTATTATTCATAAGTATTATCATTCATAAGTATTATCATTCATAAGTATTATTATTCATAAGTGGATCTTTTTTAAATCTTGCAAATAAAGTGTTGGGGGCCTCCACAAAAGTCCTGCCTCTGGGCCTCAACATCCTTAAGTCCGGCCCTGTATAAATCCGTCCAACGATATTTGTCGCCCTGTTCCAGTGTAATGAAGGCCAATGGAATACGAATTCTACAGTGAAGCATTCCTCTTAAATCGACTGTGGGAGATAGTATTGTACTTTCAGTACTATGTATACTATTGATAGAGAGAGAGAGAGAGAGAAAGAGGGAGAGAAAGAGAGAGAAAGAGAGAGAAAGAGAGAGGGAGAGAAAGAGTGAGAGAAAGAGAGACAGAGAGAGACAGAGAGAAAGAGAGAGAAAGAGAGAGAAAGAGGGAGAGAAAGAGAGAGGGAAAGAGAGAAAGAGAGAGAGAGAAAGAGTGAGAGAAAGAGAGAGAGAGAAAGAGAGAGAAAGAGAGAGAAAGAGTGAGATAAAAGGAGAGAGAGAGAAAGAGTGAGAGAGAGAGAGTGAAAGAGAGAAAGAGAGAGAGAGAGAAAGAGTGAGAGAAAGAGAAAGAGAAAGAATGAGAGAGAGAAAGAGAGAGAGAAAGAGAGAGAGAGAGAAAGAGTGAGAGAGAGAGAGTGAAAGAGAGAAAGAGAGAGAGAGAAAGAGTGAGAGAAAGAGAAAGAATGTGAGAGAGAGAAAGAGAGAGAGAGAGAATCGAAGACACTTCGGTACCATTTGATAGATTTCGCGAGCCTATTGCTGAACCTATTGCCGAACCTATTTCCTGTACCTATTTCCTGAGCCTAATCCACTCCCTCTAGCGACTCGTGTGTTTGTAGTTTGTGCTCCTCGCTAGTCACAGATTTGTCTACCTGTGAGGTGGATGAAAGAGCAGCCTCACGTCTAATACTCTTTGAATGCTAACATCTTACACACTCTCTCTTTCTTTCTTGCTTACCCTGTACGCCCCTCCCTTTACCCCGTACCACTCTCTCCGTTTATTTCTTCACTCACTTTCCTCAGCCCTCCTCCTCTCTCTCTTCGTCTTAATCTGTTTTATGGCTATAAGTTTCTCCCCATTTCTACCTCTTTCTTTCTTCCTCCTTATCACTTTCTTTCACTCTTCCCTCCTGCTTCTCTCTCTCTCATTCTTCCTCTCTCTTCCTATCTCTTTTTCTTTCTGTCTCTCTTTCTCGTTCTCTCTCTTTCTCTCCCTCTTTCTCTCCCCCTCTTTCTCTCTCCCTCTTTCTCTCTCTTTCTCTTTTTCTCCTCTTTCTCTATCTCTTTCTTTCTTTTTCTCTCTTTCTTTCTCTCTCTTTCTCTCTCTCTCTCTTTCTCTCTCCCTCTTTCTCTCTCCCTTTTTCTCTCTCCCTCTTTCTCTCCCTTTCTCTTTTTCTCCTCGTTCTCTCTCTCTCTTTCTCTCTCTCTTTCTCTTTCTCTCTTTCTTTCTCTCTCTCTTTCTCCTCTCTCTTTCTCTCTCTTTCTCCTCTCTCTTTCTCTCTCTTTCTCTCTCTCTTTCTCTCCTTCTCTTTCTCTCTCTCTTTCTCCTTTTCCCCTCTTTCTCTCCCTCTTTCTCTCTCGCTCTCATTTTCCTCCCCACCTTTTCCTACCTATCAAGTCGAGTGTGAGCAGTAATTCCACCTGCAGTGAGTACGTTACAGTTTGTTGAATGCCAAGAGGTGGCCCCCAAACATACGCCGCCCCCCCCCCTCTCTCCCAGCTCACGTGCTAATCTTGTTGACTCAACAAAATGGTTCTTCTTGGACAAAAAATGTAGTCCTCTCTTATGTATCACTACGCCTCACCGATTTACACCACTTCCCTTGCTATTGCCTCTATTACTGCCCCACATCAAGCTCTCTACAGTAGTGACGCACAAACTACGGCCCGTGTGTCATATCCGGCCCTGGGTCATATCCGTGACCATGTGGTATCCGGTCCTTTGAAACGTCAGTCAACCATGTATTATGAACAAAAAAAAGTTTCATTGAGCTTGGCGGTGATGAGGCCTGTGCTACGTGTGTCGGAAATGTAGGCTATTTAACCTTTAACCCCGGCCGGAAGAAGGTTGGACGCTTCAGTTCTACTCTCTAGTAACAACTCTAGTTAATCAAAGGCCACCTATGAGAAGCACTAGACCGAACATGCTCGTCTGAATCGAGATCATCGATACAGAAGGCCTGAGCACTAACCTGAAACGTCACAACCTGTGGGCAGTTCAGACCTATAGCTCGTTGCCACGTCACAGGTCTGTGCGACGAGCTATTGGTCTAAGCTACCCACAGGTTGTGCGTGACGCTGCAGATCAGAGTTCAGGCCTTCTATATTATCTATAACGATTGGTCTCTCGTCTGAATAGGCTCTTCTCCACAACTTCCTGTTTGACAGCCTGAGCTAAGCTTCCTTGTGGCGTCACTTGCCAACGACTTCATTTGTTCCACCCGAAAGTCCTAACGCATTTCACGTTTCTGCAAATGTAGTGGTCCTTAGAGCATGTTTTTTTTTTCTATCCCGAGTGACTGGGCTTTTGTTTAGGGTCACGGTTATCACTACGGGATGACGTGGCGGGGTCACATCATGTTTGACACGATATGGGCGTGATCGATAGACTCCCAGACTAGATCTAGTAAGTACAGTGCGTGATATGCTCGACCTGACCGAGAGGAATGGGGGCTCAGAGATAAGGCGTTCTAACGCTGTTTGCAAATGACCTCATACAATCACTGGATTCGAACCCGACTCCTGAAACGTCTGTTCCTTCTTTCTTAAACGTCCAATGTCAATGTCTTTCCTCTTTTCCCCATATTTCTTCTTTTTCCCGCCTAAATTTGAACTCATTTGTATTGAGAGATATAAAAAAGGATTCATTTTAATCAGTGGCGTAGCTGGGAATTAGCCATCATTTTGGGGGCCCTTAGGGGGGCTTGACCTCTTTGTGGGCCCCTGCATTTTGCTTAATATTTAATATTTGATGTAAAAAAACACTCATTTGGGGGCCCCCCTCAAGTAGCTTCCCTGGGGGGATTTTCAAATTCTCCCCCTCCCTTCCCCACCCTAGCTTCGCCTCTGATTTTAATGTAAGAAAATTATGTACTATTATGAAGAAAATTATGTAAGAAAAAAAGCAATTAATATTGGTTCCAGTCTTGTAGACTTGGTAAGCGGTCTCGTCTGTTAGTGAAAGTTGCTGACGCTCCTGTTACCATGGTTACTAAAAGGGGTCGTCACCTCAACTCATCTTCGTTTTAAAGAACTCACCTGGTTAGAAAGCGGTAGGGTTAACCTTGAACTTGACCCACTTTTCAGGGCTTCGGCGCGATAGAGGATAACAGCGAAATGGAAAGGGGAGAGAGAGAGAGAGAGAGAAAAGGTTTAAAGATTTACGAGAGAAAATGAAAGTTATTTGTTCTCTCCCCTTTTCTACTAGTCTATCTTTACGACAGACAGTAATGATTGAAACACTTTGTCTGGGCCTGGTCTGGGATGAAGTCTTCTGCTACAAAGTAGGGCGGTTTTTGTGTGTGTGTGTGTGTGTGTCGGAATCTATGTGATTTGGTTCTCTTTTAATTCCTTCATCACTTCTTTCTCGATGTTTCCTTCATTGCGTCTTTGTCACTGTCTCTCTCTCTCTCTCCATCTCTCTATATCTCTTTGCTTTCTTTGCTCTATCTCTCAGATTACGGCTTGATCTCTCTCTCTCTTTCCTTCTCTCTCTCTCTCCATCTCTCTATATTTCTTTGCTTTCTTCTCTATCTCTCAGATTACGGCTTGATCTCTCTCTCTCTTTCCTTCTCTCTCTCTCTCTCTCCATCTCTCTATATCTCTTTGCTTTCTTCTCTATCTCTCAGTTGACGGCTTGCTCTCTCTCTCTCTCTCTCTCTCTTTGGTCTCTCTCTCTCTCTCTCTCTCTTGGTTTCTCCATTTTTCTCTTCATCACTCGACATCTCTTTGTTTGTCTCTCTGTCTCTCGGCTGACGGCTCAATCTCTCTTACTCTTCTCTAGCCTTCTCTTTGTTTAAAAAAGAAGCTTCTCTCAACTAACTCTTGTCTGACGGATACACATTCTGAACACGTTAGTTCTCAAGTTGGAACTTTGCACAATTATTCATTGTCGAAGACAACACATGACTCAATAAAAAAAAAAAAAATTAGCCATATAGTTAATTAAATAGTGGTAATAAATCATTTAAAAAAAAAGAAAATATATCTTACAGCATTTAGAGCTGTGGCTGTAAATATGGAGTTATTCCCCTTAGCTAAGCTTTCTATTTAAAAGTATTCTGTTTGTTATTATCTGTGTACCCAATCAGCCAAATACTCACAGACACGCTTTCTGTCGTCTCCTCCAGCTTTTAGAATGATATTTTACAATGATTCGAGATATATTTGAACGTTTGTCTGGTCGTGTGGTCAGCGCTTTGGGCTGTCGTCTCAATGGTTTTTGGATTCGAACCCTGCCCGCAGCGAGAGGCGCAGCTAGGAATTTTTCCATCATTTGGGGGCCCGGGGGCTTGACCTCGTTGTGGGCCCCTGCATTTTGCGTAATATTTAACCTTTAATGTAAAAAAATTATCCCCCCTCTCTCCCCCACCCTAGCCACGCCACTGCCCGCAGCTATCCCCCCCCCCCGCCATCCTGAGGACAATTAAGGCTAGGTTGTAATAATCTTCAATTATGTAGGAATATTCGAAACATGTTTTTTTTTAATGAGTTATAATATTAAATATCACTGATGTAACCCCTGTACTATAATAGAAAGTATAAATAGAAAGTATGTATATATATATATATATATATATATATATATATATATATATATATATATATATATATATATATATATATATATATATATATATATATATATTCATGTTTAAAATGCCGGATATATATCCAGCTCAATGTATTCGGCCTTGCAATACGTGCTAATAAGTTGAACAGTTTTCGGGTCGTTGTCGGGTCAGCCCAGATACCGAGCAGTAGAGAATGTCGCCGTAAACATCACGTGATCATTTTGTAGTCCCTCCATTGAAAAAACAAAAGTGCCTGTCGATTTGAGTTTGGCTGTTTATGCGACATTGTTTGGTATAGGGATACCCATTCTCGATAGTTGTACACTTTGGTGATATGCCGCCATGTGCTAATGATTATTTCTTAACCTCCATTTTGACGGGTATATGACTAGTATTAATACTAACCATCGCTCTATAGAGAATTCTCATAAGTAGGCCTACGTTAAATGCAGTTACCTTCTCTTTGCTTACATTTCTGATGTTTTTAATATCCAGTTTACATTCTTTAGGTTTAGGCCAGTGTTTCTCAAAATGTGTTCCGCGGAACTTTATAGTGTTAGTTCCGCGGAACTTTAGTGTTCCGCGAGGCATTAATAGGTGTTCCACGAACTACTGAAATAATTAACTAGTAGGCCACTACCTGAATTAATCTCTCTAAAAAAAAACAAGCAAAGTGTTCCGCTAAATACTCAGAATGTGCGAAGTGTTCCGTTAGAGAAACTGTTTGGGAAGCGTTGGTTCAGGCGAATACAGTAGAAATAGAAAAAGAAGAGAGATTGATATGGCGAAATGTCGGGGGCAATATAATAGAAAATCATGATTTGGAAGCAAATATGCTAAATAAACAACGCCAAGGGCGCCATATTGAAACTTCACCGTTGCCAACTAAAAAATAAGAATTGCTTTGTGCTACAACGAAAAGAGCTAGAAGTTGGATTCTGATGTGCTGGAAAGTGCTAAAAATATTTTTTGTTATCTATATGCTTTAGAAATACATGGCTGTGTTGCAAACCGGATACACCACTTATGAAAATCTACCTGGGACATTTAAAACGATGATATGAAGTGACCAGGTCCAATTAGATCAGCGGTTCTCAACCTTTTAAGCTCGGCGACCCCTTTTTACAATCCCCTCACTCTGACGCGACCCCCCCCCCACACACACACATACAGCAATAGAAGAGTAGACAATAACAGTCCATATTTTCGATGGTCTTAGGCGACCCCTGGCAAATCGTCAATCGACCCCCAAGGGGGTCGCGACCCACAGGTTGAGAACCCCTGATTTAGATGCTAAGTAACTACTTTTATAGGTTGCATTTGAATCCGGGATACAAGCTCGTACTTAATAAGGTCAGTGTAAAGTGACCACTTCTCCGGCCTGGTGAGCACCCCTGGTATCCGCTCAAGAGTCTGTTGACCCAGGTCATTGTTAGATTTAGTGCTGACCCTTCACCTACACGTCTGCGCTGGAATGTCACTATGCGAACCGTCTCATATAGATCTGTGTCGTGCCAGCACCAAAAAAAAAATCAAGGCGCCATTTCATCGTTGCTAGGCAACCAGCATACAATTAATATACAATGAAATATAGTATCACTTTTCAGAAGATTACCTCCCTTGCACAAGTCACGCAACTTAAAGTTGCTGTATCGTGTCATTATGTCTGAATGCCTTTACGATTATAATACTACAAACTAAGAGACAGTATAATACTACAAACTAGGAGGCAGTATAATACTACAAACTAGGAGGCAGTATAATACTACACGCTAGGAGGCAGTATAATACTACAAACTAGGAGGCAGTATAATACTACACGCTAGGAGACAGTATAATACTACAAGCTAGGAGACAGTATAGTACTACAAACTAGGAGACAGTATAATACTACAAACTAGGAGGCAGTATAATACTACAAACTAGGAGACAGTATAATACTACAAACTAGGAGGCAGTATAATACTACAAACTAGGAGGCAGTATAATACTACACGCTAGGAGACAGTATAATACTACAAACTAGGAGGCAGTATAATACTACAAACTAGGAGGCAGTATAATACTACACGCTAGGAGACAGTATAATACTACAAACTAGGAGGCAGTATAATACTACAAACTAGGAGGCAGTATAATACTACAAACTAGGAGACAGTATAATACTACACACTAGGAGACAGTATAATACTACAAACTAGGAGGCAGTATAATACTACAAACTAGGAGGCAGTATAATACTACGAGCTAGGAGGCAGTATAATACTACAAGCTAGGAGACAGTATAATACTACAAACTAGGAGGCAGTATAAAACTACAAACTAGGAGGCAGTATAATACTTCAAACTAGGAGGCAGTATAATACTACAAACTAGGAGGCAGTATAATACTACAAACTAGGAGGCAGTATAATACTACAAGCTAGGAGACAGTATAATACTACAAACTAGGAGACAGTATAATACTACAAACTAGGAGGCAGTATAATACTACACACTAGGAGACAGTATAATACTACAAACTAGGAGGCAGTATAATACTACGAGCTAGGAGGCAGTATAATACTACAAACTAGGAGGCAGTATAATACTACAAACTAGGAGGCAGTATAATACTACAAACTAGGAGGCAGTATAATACTACAAACTAGGAGGCAGTATAATACTACACACTAGGAGGCAGTATAATACTACAAACTAGGAGACAGTATAATACTACACACTAGGAGACAGTATAATACTACAAACTAGGAGACAGTATAATACCACAAACTAGGAGGCAGTATAATACTACAAACCAAGAGACAGTATAATACTATATATAATATATATATAATACCCCATTAGAAGGCAAGTATTAACTGAAGTAATGGCAATCGTTCTTCTGGATAGCGAATCCCTGGCTGTCTATAACCCCGTGGACACCCCTGCCCCCCCCCCCCCCCGTGCTGTTGACGGTCGTTGGCTTGTAGCACCAAACTTCTGGCACTAAACTAACTTGTAAAACTGGAAATAACTTGAATGACTTCTTTGTGAGCAATATCAGTTATTACATTTGTTACGATATAAACACAATCAACTTGACATGAAATAAATGTACTAGACTTTAGTCATATTATAAAACAGTATTGTGAACAAATTCTAAATCACTTCAAAAAACACGTCTTTTCACTGAGGCGTTCTGAAATCGTCTCTCCTACCTAAGTCCGCTGACGACAATGCCGCATTTCTTGCATCATTCACACTGCGTGGATTATCTCTTCCCACCATCACCATAGAAACACACACACACTCTATAACATCCCGGATTCCATCGCTTGTCTTAGAAAAAAAAAAGGAAAACAACTTAAAACCGAAATTACTCTTTTATTTCGCTGCTCGACTCAATTCTTGCGATCTCTGTAAATCATAAAGCTATAAAAGATTTCGACTGGCCCCAATGACTTGGTTCCGCTTGGCCAATTGACATGGTTTTCCTCTGATTAGATATTGTTATAGAGAGCTGGGGTTTTCATAGGTACGTGATCTGATGTAATTACGTGTTTGCGGGGACAATGGCAGGTACAGAGGGTTGGAGAGTATATCTCGTGATTGGAAGCAGTTACTCGTTTTCCAGGGAGGAAACTCGTTCACCTTATAGATTGAAGTCTGTCCCCTGTTACATATTTTTGTACAGCCAAATAAGTAGGATACAGTATTTTATGTAGACCACTTATGTCGAAAATACTTATATGCAAAGAATGTTCGATTTAAAGAATGTGTTATCATTATAGGTTTCCGAGAGAGAGGGAGGAAGAGAGAGAGGGAGGGAGAGAGAGGGGGGTGAGGGAGAGAGAGAGAAGGGGGAGAGAGGGGGGAGAGAGAGGGATAGAGATAGGGGGGAGGGTGAGAGAGAGACATAAGGAGAGAGAGAGAGAGAGGTGGAGGGAGGGAGAGGGAGAGAGAGATATTAATGAAAGGCCGTTTGTAAGAGGGACTGTGTCCAGTATGAACAGATCCAGACAGGGAGGAAGAATCTCGAGCAGTGTCTGGGTGTCGGGTTCTGTTATGTGTTAGAACGTTAGTTTGTTCTTTGAATCGATTCCCTGGGACCAGCTTTTTTTTTTTGGCGGGGGGAGGGGGTATCTAAAAACTGACTCATGTGATTCTTTGTTCTCTAGAGGAGAAAATTTTTCGAAGGAGTTAGCGGGCATGTTGTTGGCTTGAATTGATTGCTGCCTGGTCATGCGGTTTGCGCGCTGGACTGTCGTTCCGATTTATCGACGGTTCAAACCCTGCCCACTCCCATCCCCCGTCGTCCTGCGGGAGGTTTGGACTAGGAAGTAAACTATCCTTCAACTCTGAAGGAACATCCGAAACGAATTTAGGAAATTTAGGCACCGGATATTTAGGCACCGCGTATTTACGGATATTTAGGCACCGGATATTTAGGCACCCGGAAATTTAGGCACCCGGATATTTAGGCACCCGGAAATTTAGGCACCCGGAAATTTAGGCACCGGATAATTAGGCACTTTTTGACAAGGCGGAAAATTAGGCACCGGATAATTAGGCACTCTTTAATTAGCGACCTTAATTTTGAAAGTAGTTTTAAAATGTTAAGTATATGTTATCCTTAGGCTATGGGCTATCGGTGACGTTATCAAAAAAAATAGCAACCATAACGATTCTAACTAAAGAAAAGCTGCCAAAATGGGGAAAATGACAATCATGAGAATGTGTGGAAACAAATGACTCCTGAGTCATTATATAATATAGACATCACAGCATTCAGGGGAGGGGAGGTAGAGATGATTCTCCGCTCATTGCTTCCGTCCATCACCAACCCCTACGGTTGACTGGTGAGTTTTTTTAAATTGATGATTATGCAAATTGTGTAAATATTTAGTTACTAATGTAAATACTTAGGATTAAAAAGTATTATAAAATATTTTTATTATGTTGGGGAGTGTTGGTGATAAATATAATCGCAATCGCCCTCTGCTTGTGGAAAAAGGAGGGGTCGTACTCTTAAAATGGGATGGGCTGGCCGGGGGGGGGGGCGCACACACTCTCACTTAAATGAGAGGATTTCTCGCAGGTAGATGTAAACTTAGTCGTAAAAGTAACGTAGTGAATCTGAAGGCTACACACTGGACTAAAGGGTATGGAAACACAAAGGTGTTAAAATGGAAGTCTGGGGATTATATTTTAGAGGCCTTCCAAAAACTTTGGTAGACACATTTCTGTTAAAACCATCATAATAATAAGAACAGTAATAAAAATAATAATATATATAAGGGAAATGAAGATAGTTAAATTTGATTGGCAGTTTTGAAAGTTAGGGAAACGAGTGTTTTTTTTTTTTTTTTTGTTGTTTTTTTAATATGTGTGTGTGTGTGTTTAATAATGAGTGTATGAAACCTTTTTTGTCGTTTTTTTTTTCATTCTGAAGAAAAAAATAATTGTATAAGGTAGGCCTACTGAATACAAAAGGAATGGAGGAATCATACCTTCTCGAAAATTGTAGTAAATTTATTTGGTTTATGATAGAGAAGGCGGGGTTAAATTGGAACATCAACAATCTTCTATAAGCAGAATAAGTATTAATAAGAGACCAATATTCCAAAAAAAAAATGATATTTACATTTTTAACTCATCTGTCTTCTCCATAAACTTTTTTTTTTAATTTTCAAAACATTATATTTTATCGTAATTTCTAGCCGTTTTGCGATTTCCATTGCTATTTAAATAAATATTATATTACATAAATCTACATATTATATCAATAAAAGTTAATGACCACATTTGAAGGACGTAACACACCTATACACTCCCACAATAGATCTTCCTAAAGGGGTTACCCATTAACAATATAAAAGAAGTAGTGTTGATAATAGAAATTAATGCTATTATAAAATATGTATACTACTTTAGTTTATCAACATATTTAATTCCTATAAGTAACGCGCGCAAATCCACCCTGCTCATTTCCATTCCCACTATAAGAAGACAATTTTCTCCAGACTTCCATTTTAGCAGTTATGTTCAATGCTGTACCCTGCCCTGTACTCCAGTGTGTAGCCTTGAGACTCATTGCGTCATTTTCACGACCTAGTTCAACATCTACCCGCCACAAATCCTCTCCTTTAGTGGGAGTGCGTAGAGGGGGAAGGGCTAAGGTCAGGAAGCAATGAGAAGAAAATCAACTCTACCTCCCCTTCCCTGAATCCTGTGAGGTCTATATTTTATAATGACTAATAAATCCGGAGTCATTTTTTCCACACTTTCTCACGATTGTCATTTTTTTCCTCGTTTTGTCAGTTTTTCTTTTATATCATGAAAATTCAGTTAGAATCGTTATGGTTGCTATTTTTTTGATAACGTCACCAATAGCCCATAGCCTAAGGAAACATATACGTTAACATTTTAAAACTACTTTCAAAATTAAGGTCGCTAATTAAAGAGTGCCTAATTATCCGGTGCCTAATTTTCCGCCTTGTCAAAAAGTGCCTAATTATCCGGTGCCTAAATTTCCGGGTGCCTAATTATCCGGGTGCCTAAATTTCCGGGTGCCTAAATATCCGGGTGCCTAAATTTCCGGGTGCCTAAATTTCCGGTGCCTAAATATCCGGTGCCTAATTATCCGGTGCCTAAATTTCCAGATACCATCCGAAACATGTAAAACATTTTACAAACAATTTAAACTCCACACTTAGTTCTGGATCTAGATTTAGATTTTGTACATGAATTTTTATCTTATCATATCTTTATATAATACAGACGTTACTTCAAAAACGAAGATGATTACGTCCTACGCGTCATGCATTTAGTCATGCATATTAACCAATTACTTAAATTCTGTCAAGTCACTGATTTTCCTGGCTAGCTCATTCAACCCATTCCATGCTCTAATAGCACTAGGGAAGAAGGAGTATTTGTACAAATTTGTCCTAGCATATGGGACGAGGGTTTTATAAAACACTCACCGTGTTCACAACGCTGACTGAACACATCGACCACTCGCTGCTGCTATTGTAGTGCGTGCGTGTGTGCGTGTTTCAGTGTGTGCGAAATTTGAGACCTTTCTTCTTTCCAACATAGTAGGCTAGTCATTTCTTGTCAAGTTGTAATCCTTTGCCCCGTTGACAGAAATGTGATTATTTTTTGTTATCTAGCTCAGTGATGTCCAACCCAGGACTCGCGGGTCATATCTAGCCTGTACGCGGTGTGTCGGATATTTAGTTGACATGGCCAAAAAATTCGACCTAGAATTTTTTTTTTTTTACATTTGAATAACATGGAACTCTGAACATCTCGGAAAATCTCGGAAAATCTCGGGCTTTGTTATTTCAAGGTTAGGTCTCCTTAGATAATTATACACTTTATTTCTCCCACACGCTTTATCGGATCAAGTTGAAACTTTAAAACAATTATTTATTGTACCTAACAAATCATGAATAAATTTAAAAAAAATTAACCAATGGACCTCATTCACCAATCGTAAACAAACAACATTTAGTCACGTGATCTTATTGATAAAACAACGGGAAAAACTGTCACGTGACAACCATCATGAATTAAACATGAGATCGTAAATTATATAGAAGAGATAGAGCACCACGTGGCTAAATGTTGTTTGTTTACGATTGGTGAATGAGGTCCATTAGTCAATAAACGTTTGGTTATTAATTAATTTGTTTGATATCGAATAGGGGAAAAATCTTTTACATCATTGAGAATTATAGTTGTAAGTGCGGAGTTCTTCCCCTTAGATAAGCTTTAAAAAAAAGTTTTTTAAATATATATTTATTGACTGTTTATCTATTTTGTAGTAACAGTGCACTATTCTTGTCATGCCAATATATTCTGAGGTTTTGTTCTCTGTTGTCAGCATTGACGCTAGTCACCACGAACGGCGAAAGAGGGAGATAACTCTTAATCTACTCCCAAGATAAACCAAGTGCCAGTTATAAATTCGAAATCAAGGGAGACAAGTTTATCTCTTTGTCTTTACGTAATCGCTAGAGTGGAGGGACTTTTGACAGATCTTGACAGAGGAAAAGTCGGGTCGCGTTATGCTGGGTCTAGGCTGAGCTTGGGTCCGCGTCGACCCGGGGAGGGGGGGGAGAGGGGCGGGGTAACTGAGGCACAGGGTGGGGAGGGGATGAAAGTGGTGTAAAGTTGACGGTGTGTGTTTGTGTGTATCTGTATGTGTGTGTGTATCGATGCTAGAGGCGAGCGCTGATCAAATGTGCTCCCTCTACTCTAGACCTAGATTGACTTGATGTTGTGGGAAAAACTGGCAGCAGTATGTAATGTTAAAACAATAACAACAACATATCATACTTGGACACTGGATTCCCCGGTCATTTCATCCCCGGTCATTTCATCTTTGGTCATTTCATTCTCTGGTCATTTCATTCCCGGTCATTTCATCTTTGGTCATTTCATTATTCTCTGGTCATTTCATCATATGGTCATTTTATCTTTGGTCATTTCATTCTCTGGTCATTTCATCATATGGTCATTTCATTTTTGGACATTTCATTCTCTGGTCATTTCATCATATGGTAATTTCATCTTTTGTCATTTCATTCTCTGGTCATTTCATCCCCGGTCATTTCATCTTTTGTCATTTCATTCTCTGGTCATTTCATCCCCGGTCATTTCATCTTTGGTCATTTCATTCTCTGGTCATTTCATCCCCGGTCATTTCATCTTTGGTCATTTCATTCTCTGATCATTTCATCATATGGTCATTTCATCTTTGGTCATTTCATTCTCTGGTCATTTCATCCTACAGTCATTTCATCTTTGGTCATTTCATTCTCTGGTCATTTCATCCCCGGTCATTTCATCTTTGGTCATTTCATTCTCTGGTCATTTCCATATATAGATATAGATATAGAGCTACTGTAAAATTTGTTTTTGCGTGTTAATTGAAATCGATACGGCTATTGCTAGTAGGTACAGAAGACGATCCATTGATTTGTATTGCTGTACATCATTTGTAGCTTCTTGGCCAGTGTTGCGTATTTCTTGAAGTTAGCGTTTATTAGAATAAATCAAAGGCTATATCAGATACCAAGGGCTTGCAACAATGTAAGGGGCGCAAGAGAAGGAATAACATATCAAAATGAATTTTACTGTTATGGAGTGTGTGTTTGCGTGTGTGTGTTTCCATGGTGACGGACAATGTTCGCGATTGGCTGTGAATGATGCACGAGAAACGCCATTGTCTTCTGCGATCTTAATCAGAACAGACAACTTCAGAACGTGAGACTGAAATAAGTGTTTATTGTCATCTTCTTCTTCCTCATCGTCCTCATTATTGTATTGGAGCTAGGGTATATGATGCCCAGTGCGGCAGACCCTGGTGATGCCCTTTAAAAAAATTCGAAAAGACTTTTTTCCAAACTAAGGTTTGTTCAATGTTAGTGTATTGCTTATACACAAAAAGCAATTTGAAAAATAAAAACAAAACAAATAAATGTTATGTGCTTTATTGCTATCAATAATTTTTATTACATTTTTTTTTCACGTCAGCTCTTGTTAAACGTACTAAATTTACAAATTATTGAGTCGTGAATCTGAGTTTGATGCCCCGCCCCTCACATCTTGATGCCCCGTGCGGCAATATATAATATATGCGGCCCTATGCTTCCCTGGGAGTGCACAGAATTAAGTCAGTCACATCAATATGCACACTTGTTGTACCAATTGTAAAACGATTTAGACAATGTTTATTACTAGCACGACTTGTAGATCTAGTTTTTGAAATTTACATTTTCAAATAATCAGATAACGAAACAAATAAAAAGCGCAAGTGAATGGAATTCTTTCTCTGGCAGAACTCTAGGATACAAACGTCTGCACCACTAGAAGTTAGGAAAAAAAAACCCAGTTAATTTCCAAGCTAAATCTTTAGATCTATATCGTCGCAGACACACAAAGGTGTACTCTCGACCCCATGAGACATTGAAGAAAAATTCCTGTCTTTGTGTATTCGTGCGTGTGTGTGCTTGTGTGTGTGTGTGTGTGGACCAGAAGAAAGAGTTGCCTTGTTGAGATGGAAGGTTAAATGAATTGTTTCTTAAGTGCTAGTCACGTGATCCGCTCTTTCCTCTCTAAAGTGTATGTGTGTGTGTGTGTGTGTGTTTTCTAAGTTTAATCGTTCCGGTGTGTGTGTTGACCTTAATGCGAATGTTTTTCAGATCAGTCCCAATGTTTGTGAAAGTCACTCTCTTACAGTCACTTCCTCAAAGTCACTCTCCTAAAGTCCCCTCCTCAAAGTCACTCTCCTAAAGTCACTACTTGAAGTCACTCTCCTAAAGTCACCTCCTGAAGTCACTCTCCTAAAGTCACTTCCTCAAAGTCACTCTCCTAAAGTCACCTCCTGAAGTCACGCTCCTAAAGTCACTTCCTCAAAGTCACTCTCCTAAAGTCACTTCCTCAAAGTTACTCTCCTAAAGTCACTTCCTCTAAGTCACTCTTCTAAAGTGACTTCCTCAAAGTCACTCTCCTTAAGTCACTTCCTGAAGTCACTCTCCTAAAGTCACTTCCTGAAGTCACTCTCCTAAAGTCACCTCCTGAAGTCACGCTCCTAAAGTCACTTCCTCAAAGTCACTCTCCTAAAGTCACTTCCTCAAAGTCACTCTCCTAAAGTCACTTCCTGAAGTCACTCTCCTATAGTCACTGCCTTGAAGTCATTCTGTTAAAGTCACTCTGTTACTATCACTTTGACACAATCGCTCTCTTAAAGCCAGACCTATCGTCACACTAGGCCTGTGCACAGACCTTTGATGTGGCAACCTGTGGTCAGTGGAGACCAATAGCTCGTTGCCACGTCACAGGTCAGTGGTCAGGACTACTATGACGATTGGTCTCGCTTAAATCCATTGTTTTAAAGTCACGTATTTAAAGTCATGTATTTAAATTCATGTATTTAAAGGCACGTATTTAAAGTCATGTATTTAAAGTCGTGTATTTAAAGTCACGTATTTAAAGTCACGTATTTAAAGTCACGTATTTAAAGTCATGTATTTAAAGTCATGTATTTAAAGTCATGTATTTAAAGTCATGTATTTAAAGTCACTCTGATAAAGTCACCTCTCCTCACCATTGTTATGTTCTTTAAAAAAAAATCTAGACGCGACGTTTCTGCGTACCAGTCCAGACGTCCACTGTGCTTGGTCAACCCCTGGGGCTGGTTGCAAGATTTTAGTAAATTTAAAGACAACCCTCTAGAACAGGGGTTCTCAACCTGTGGGTCGCAACCCCCTTGGGGGTCGATTGACGATTTGCCAGGGGTCGCCAAAGACCATCAAAAATAAGGATTGTTATTGTCTATTCTTCTATTGCTTGTGGATGGGGGTCGCCGCAGAGTGGGGATTGTAAAAAAGGGTCGCCGAGCTTAAAAGGTTGAGAACCGCTGCTCTAGAAGGAAAGGAAAACTGGGCAGAGGTGCTGGAACTAGATCTAGTAGACAATCAATTTGATTAAAAATATCATATTTAGTGTATGGTTTTAAGCAGGCGATTTTGGGTCAACAGTTCTAAGCAGACGAATTGATATAGGCAAATCGTAACAAGCAATTTGAAAAAAAGCAATTAGGAAGCAGGTGGTTTGAAAGTATGAAACAGGCAGTTTGAAGCAGGCGATTTGAAGCAGTCTGTAGTTCTGTCTTCCAAACAGACTTGGCTTTCCCGCTTCATTAAACTTTTAAATTGAGCCTTATTATTTCACATGCAATCATTGTCATTGGTTTCTGATAATAGATCTAGCCTACATTGATTGCTCAAACAACGCTCGATTATGGCAGCTAACTGTTTAGCAACACGCTAACTTCTGCTAGATTTAGATCTACAAGGCTTCCGCTCGATTCCAGATCTGTTCTCTAGTCATCGGGGTTATTCCGAATCTCTGACATACTTTAAACCAAGTCACGTGGTTAATGTCTTGTACATGACAACAATGACAATATCTTCGTGTGGTAATCTAGATCTAGTGCTAGCCTAGATCTAGTAGATCTACTAAATAACCATACCGATTAGCCAATCATTGTAACATACTTTTGATTACTTATAGATGTCTAGATCTACACTATTTTCATATTTCAAATGACAGTGAAACCAATGAGGCCATTAAATTATAACCACTACCACGTGACATAGAAATACGGAACTAGGCCAGTGGGGGCGGGACAGCGTTGCTAAAGGAGGAGCGGAATGCAAAACCAGGTGGGGAAAAAAATGCGGGATAAAGGTGCAGAAAGGATACTAAAAGTCAGGACAGTTTCCACGCGGGGGTAAAAAAAAAAGGGGGGGTGGGGGAGGAACATACGGTGTTAGGACCGAGGATCTAGTGGGTGTGAAGAAAGGGAGTTCAAAGTTGGGAGGGGCGGGGCATGAGAGGTCATAGCGTTGATTTAGTAGCGTTAAGTAAAGCATAGTGTTGTTTTTTTTTCCTACTATCAATAACATAAAAAAAAAAAGCTTACAAATAGACAACCGTGTCGACACTAGATAGATTACGTCACCAGGGGGTTAGAGCTAAAGCTAGAATCTTAAGAATGTAGCTCTACATCTAAATTGGACCGTCCGGTGTATATATTATCATAAATGTGTTCGAATTTGTCTACGTTACAATATTGACTAGAGTCTAGTACAGGGGTTCTCAACCTGTGGGTCGCGACCCCCTTGGGGGTCGATTGACGATTTGCCAGGGGTCGCCTAAGAAAATCGAAAATATGGATTGTTATTGTCTACCCTACAATTCTGTATTTGTGTATTTGGGGGGGGGGGGGGGGGCGCGGCAGAGTGGGGCATTGTAAAAAGGGGTCGCCGAGCTTAAAAGGTTGAGAACCGCTGGGACTCTAGTCTATTGTAGCTAGGAGACTTGAACCGGACCCGCCCGCCTTTTTTATGCGCCAATATGTGTTGCAGATGATAGTAACCCTAGCGTTACTTTACAACGAAACTTAACTTCTGTCTCTCTCTCTTCTCTCTCTCTCTCTCTATATATATATATATATATATATATAGAGAGAGAGAGAGAGAGAGGAGAGAGAGAGAGAGTTGGTTACAGATTATTGAGGTAGACTTTAAGTTGAGCTATTCTCTAGAGAGAGAGAGATAGAGAATAGCTCAATAATCTCTAACCAACTACATGTCATCAAAGTCCGTCCATCTACTCCAGTGCGTCTCTACACTTAACTAAGTGTCTCTAGACTAAACTGTCTAAGTAAGTCTTACATATTCAAGGACATACAATCTACACACTTTATAAACAGACAAGCCGTGTCTCAATTTCGGGAAATGGTTCTCTACAGTTCAAACAGACGAGGCGTCAATGGAGAACATTCTGTTGGAGAGTCCTGTTGGGGTTTTCAAATCGTGATGTCATCCCTGGCCCACCAAGACAGTTCTAGTCACGTGACACGTCCTGTTCGAAGTTGTTACATTTCTCACTTCTGATGGAAAGTTCAAGGCCAACCTGATTTAAAAAAAAATATATTATTACATTCCTACGTTTTATTCGAATTATTGCAAGGCTTAATGGCAACTCGTCATCTTATGGTGTCTTTGAGATGGTGCATGTCGGGCCGGATTTAGGCGGCCTATGTTTTACGTACCTCAAGGCCATTTGTACGAGTCATACCACAGCCTGGTCATGCACTTTAGATACAATACAATAGACACGAAACGAATGATAAACACTTTCGTGTGACCCAGTGATTCCCAAACTTTTTTCGTTAACGGAACACTTCGCACGTTCTGAGTATTTAGAGGAACACTTTGCATATTTTTTTAGAGAGATTAAGTCACGTCATGGCCTACTAGTTAATTATTCCAGTAGTTCATGGAACACCTATTCAGGCCTCGAGGAACACTATGGTTCCTCGGAACACAGTTTGAGAAACACTGTGGTGATCAATAGGTTTATCCGTAAAATATTCAGCGCTTAACTTTCCTTTTGTGTCTGAGAAAGGTTTTAATGAATGGTTTGAACATGGAAAGCTTCGTTTAGTTACACTGATAAATAAACAAAAATAGCTAGGCATCTTCCTTTCACCTTGGTAACATGTAATTATACAAAATGGTAAATGATAGTGTCATGTGGCCAGCACAACGACCAACATTTTCGCCAAAAACTACCAGACAATTAGTAGACTTGGGTAGATCCAAAGGCGTGAAAAAAAAAAATCCTAAGTTTCAAACCCCAGCCTTCAGGTGGATTCCATCTCGAGACTTCCCTGTTAGATAAACGTGACCACCAAAATTTTTGTTTTTACAAAAAAAAAAAAAAAAGCAACTACAACAACGAAAGAACAATGTAAAAGTTGACCAGCGTAAATTGAACTCTAAAGTTGACCAGCGTAAATTGAACTCTAAAGTTGACCAGCGTAAATTGAACTCTAAAGTTGACCAGCGTCAATTGAACTGTAAAGTTGGTCAGCGTCAATTAAAATGTAAAGTTGGTCAGCGTAAATTGAACTGTAAAGTTGGTCAGCGTAAATTAAAATGTAAAGTTGGTCAGCGTAAATTAAAATGTAAAGTTGGTCAGCGTAAATTGAACTGTAAAGTTGGTCAGCGTAAATTAAAATGTAAAGTTGGTCAGCGTAAATTGAACTGCAAAGTTGATCAGCGTAAATTAAAATGTAAAGTTGGTCAGCGTAAATTGAACTGTAAAGTTGGTCAGCGTAAATTAAAATGTAAAGTTGGTCAGCGTAAATTGAACTGTAAAGTTGGTCAGCGTAAATTAAAATGTAAAGTTGGTCAGCGTAAATTAAAATGTAAAGTTGGTCAGCGTAAATTGAACTGTAAAGTTGGTCAGCGTAAATTAAAATGTAAAGTTGGTCAGCGTAAATTGAACTGCAAAGTTGATCAGCGTAAATTAAAATGTAAAGTTGGTCAGCGTAAATTGAACTGTAAAGTTGGTCAGCGTAAATTAAAATGTAAAGTTGGTCAGCGTAAATTGAACTGTAAAGTTGGTCAGCGTAAATTAAAATGTAAAGTTGGTCAGCGTAAATTGAACTGCAAAGTTGATCAGCGTAAATTAAAATGTGAAGTTGGTCAGCGTAAATTGAACTGTAAAGTTGGTCAGCGTAAATTAAAATGTAAAGTTGGTCAGCGTAAATTGAACTGTAAAGTTGGTCAGCGTAAATTAAAATGTAAAGTTGGTCAGCGTAAATTAAAATGTAAAGTTGGTCAGCGTAAATTGAACTGTAAAGTTGGTCAGCGTAAATTAAAATGTAAAGTTGGTCAGCGTAAATTGAACTGCAAAGTTGATCAGCGTAAATTAAAATGTAAAGTTGGTCAGCGTAAATTGAACTGTAAAGTTGGTCAGCGTAAATTAAAATGTAAAGTTGGTCAGCGTAAATTGAACTGTAAAGTTGGTCAGCGTAAATTAAAATGTAAAGTTGGTCAGCGTAAATTAAAATGTAAAGTTGGTCAGCGTAAATTGAACTGTAAAGTTGGTCAGCGTAAATTCAAATGTAAAGTTGGTCAGCGTAAATTGAACTGCAAAGTTGATCAGCGTAAATTAAAATGTAAAGTTGGTCAGCGTAAATTGAACTGTAAAGTTGGTCAGCGTAAATTAAAATGTAAAGTTGGTCAGCGTAAATTGAACTGTAAAGTTGGTCAGCGTAAATTAAAATGTAAAGTTGGTCAGCGTAAATTGAACTGCAAAGTTGATCAGCGTAAATTAAAATGTGAAGTTGGTCAGCGTAAATTGAACTGTAAAGTTGGTCAGCGTAAATTAAAATGTAAAGTTGGTCAGCGTAAATTGAACTGTAAAGTTGGTCAGCGTAAATTAAAATGTAAAGTTGGTCAGCGTAAATTAAAATGTAAAGTTGGTCAGCGTAAATTGAACTGTAAAGTTGGTCAGCGTAAATTAAAATGTAAAGTTGGTCAGCGTAAATTGAACTGCAAAGTTGATCAGCGTAAATTAAAATGTGAAGTTGGTCAGCGTAAATTGAACTGTAAAGTTGGTCAGCGTAAATTAAAATGTAAATTTGGTCAGCGTAAATTGAACTGTAAAGTTGGTCAGCGTAAATTAAAATGTAAAGTTGGTCAGCGTAAATTAAAATGTAAAGTTGGTCAGCGTAAATTGAACTGTAAAGTTGGTCAGCGTAAATTAAAATGTAAAGTTGGTCAGCGTAAATTGAACTGCAAAGTTGATCAGCGTAAATTAAAATGTAAAGTTGGTCAGCGTAAATTGAACTGTAAAGTTGGTCAGCGTAAATTAAAATGTAAAGTTGGTCAGCGTAAATTGAACTGTAAAGTTGGTCAGCGTAAATTAAAATGTAAAGTTGGTCAGCGTAAATTGAACTGCAAAGTTGATCAGCGTAAATTAAAATGTAAAGTTGGTCAGCGTAAATTGAACTGCAAAGTTGATCAGCGTAACATAATAATAATAAATAATAATTTTAATAATAATAATTTTTTTTTTAGAAAGCGCTGTTAACACAAACAAAATGTAGGCTCAAGGAGCTGTGATAACATTACAAACATAAACATGAGAGCCAAAATGATAAACTAATCTGAAAAAGTTTTGAACCAAAAAGTTGATCAACATGAAGTGAACTGTAAAGTTGATCAGTTGATTTAAAGTGGATTTGTGTAAAGTGAATTTTAAAGTTGATCAGCCTAAATTAAAATGTAAAGTTGACCAGCGTAAATTGAACTGTAAAGTTGGTCAACGTAAATTAAAGTGTAAAGTTAACCAGCGTAAATTGAACTGTAAAGTTGGTCAATGAAAATGTAAAGTTGACCAGCTTAAATTGAACTGTAAAGTTAATCAACGTAAAGTAAAATTGTAAAAGTGGACTGTAAAGGTGAATGTGACAAGTCTCTTTACTCTCGAAGCTCTGACTCCAAACGTGTGACTATGTCGGTACCCAGTTCACCTGTGGCTGCTACGTGTCAGACCGTATCCTGTTTTGTGGCCAAGTGACTACAGACTCAAGTGCTTCTAAGGCTGACTCACCTTTCTCGTCCGTCATACACGCTGATTGTGCGTACATGGGGGAGTTGTGGTGGGGGGGTGGTGGGGATAGTTTTTAATTCACCGAGGCATTGGAGCACGTAGTGGCATATCCAAGGAAAAAACAACAACGCGGGTGACCTAATGGTCACGTATCATTTGTAGGCTCTATAAGTACTTTCAACGATCACCTAACTGTGCAATATAAGAATTGTTATTATAAAATGACCGTGAAAGAGTATTTGTAGCAGCCTGTTTTCGTAGGTCAGTGCGATGAAGAATTCTGGTACTAAGATCTGCTAACACGAGAGCATCCTGGGGGTGGTTACAATGCCAATCAGTGGCGTAACTAGTAATTTGCTCTTGGGGGGGGGGGGCTCTGCATTTTTTGCGTAATATTTCATATTTTAATTAAAAAAAACACTCATTCGCCCCCCTCTCAAGTGAGGCCCGGGGGATTTTCAAATTCTCTCCCCCACTCCCCCCACCGTAGCTACGCCTCTGATGCCAGTATGACATAGGTTTAAATACAAATGGTCTTCGTCTGTGCTCTTTGTTCCGTAAGACTAAGTCTGCTTTTATGATCGTGATCGAAAATTTGTTGTAATTACAAGGACTTTTTTTTTCCTTTTTTTTTTTTTTTTTTTTGCAGACGATATATTTCTCCTTGGCGCGCTCTCAAATAACGTAGACCTTATCACTGTTAGGTCAATGAAATAAATAACATAAAAAATATCCAAAGATATATATTTTTGTTTCACTAATAAATAAACACAAATAAAAGGAATGATCAAAATTATGTTTCACAAAGCGAAAGGACGAAACTCTGAGAAAAGGGAGAGGATTCGGAAGTAGTTCAAGGGAGAGAATATAGGCCTACAAATACTCAAAACATTTCACTTCAAAAAAAAAATTAGTGCTGGATAACTGACTGATTACAATACTACAACAGAGCTTAATAAAATACACAGAAAGAGCTAAAGATAAAGGCACATTTCTTATTCCATATGCTTGGACAAACTCGTACAAGTGCTCCTTTTTCCGAAGTGCAATTAGAGCATTTAATTGGTTGTCTGAATCAGCCAGGAGAACCAATGACTTAGCAGAGTTTTAGTATCAAATTAACATGCATGACAAGATTGACACGTTGATTAGTATAGAAAGTAATTATCTTCTCTTTTGAAGTAACGTCGGTAATTTATAAGATAAGAATACAAGAAAGGCTAAAAAAATAATTTAAAAATTCATAATTTATTTGATAAAAGATCGTGTTAATGTTTTGTTAACCTAACATCTAAGTTTTACAAAGTTTATATCAGCTCACTCTGTCTGTCTGTCTGTCCGGGCAAAAGTTTGTACGCGTTATTTCTCAGACACCCAATCTTGGATCAAACTGGAACTTCGCAGTATTATTTCTGTTACCTGACAACACAACAATCAATTAAAACAACAACAATTAGTTAATTAACTATTGGTAATAAATTACTTTGTTTGGTATCTCAAACAAGGGAATGAAATAGTTCTTGACTGAAGGGGTGATATAAGTTGAATTAGTCCCCCCTTTATATTAGGCTGCCGTCTTAGGCTTAGCGAACACAAACATGAAATGAAAACAAATAACTCTACAATCTTCCATGTTCATAGACATCTTCGCTAGCAGAGCGGTTACCGTGTTGGCCTTGAGCAGCCTGAGAAGGCTTTAGCTCAGAAGTTCGAATTCAGGTCGTTCCTTTATCTTTTTTATATATTGATAGTCTAGATCAGCGGTTCTCAACCTTTAAAGCTCGGCGACCCCTTTTTACAATTTCCCACTCTGCCGCTACCACCCCACCCCCACACACACAGCAATAGAAGAGTATAGACAATACTAATCCAATATTTTCGATGGTCTTAGGCGACCCATGGCAAATGGTCAATCGACCCCCAAGGGGGTCGCGACCCACAGGTTGAGAACCCCTGGTCTAGATCTATCACAAATTTAGTTACATGATTGATCCAAACTCATTGATACAAGTACGCTTAATATAAGCTTTGTTTTAAAAAAAAAAGTTAAAACATGTCTTCCTGGTGTGGTCTCGTGATCATTAAAATAAAATATCAATAATCCTAATCATTGTTTCTCCAAGGTAATCGGCAATTAACAAAACCTGAACAGAAAATCCGAAAGAACTTTAAATAAATTGTAAACAGTCAAAACCAAAAGTTGAGTGTATTATTTTTTTTACAAAGGGGAATAACACTTTGAAACTCACTTCTGCTGCCATAGTGTTGATTGATAGCTCCTGTAGCCTCAAGGCTACCCGCACGACGTAATGTAATTTCATTCTAAAAGCCATCTCTATTAAGTAGATTCCCACAAAACTTGATGTCTCTGTTCAAGGTCTTAGGGAGACGGGAAACCTGGGGACTTTTACAGGGGCCGGGAATACAGTGGCGTTGATAAAGACAAGCTTTTTGTAACTGTTAATGGGGCGATCGGCTCCTCACAGAAAGCTTTTTTTATGTTTTTCGTCCCCCATATCTTATGAATCTCTTCGTAAGGTTTTAACTCTTTCTACCCTAACTGACGATACCAACGTTGATTCCACCAGAATGTGGTAAATAATTATGGAGAGAAAGAGTTAAGATTCAAATGCTAAATCACGAGTCACCGTGTGATCGCGTCACCAAAATTCTCCACAACAAAATAAAACGAGATCACACATTTCCATCTTAAAGGACTTTTCGAGTTTCTTGTACTGTACAAGCGTGTCACCTCTACTAGAGACACTACGGTTCGGGAATCGGGAATACCCGATAGTACTCGGGCTAAGGGTAATGTCGTCTGCAAGAAAGGAAAATGTGTTTAGAAAAAAAAAACAACAGAGAACGAAGAAAATGGGAAGGGGGGGGGGGGTAACTAACCACTGGGGCACTTAGTAAGTTCTAAATAAAAATGGAATTTATGACTCATGCCTTAAAAATTATACCTGGTTAAAAGATTTAAGGGTTGAACGACTGGTAACATGGGGAGGCGAGGGGGGGGGGTGTCGAGTTGGCAGCAGAGTTTGTGTGGAGGTGAAAGTTCAAGGAGATATGCCTTTTGGGGCCTTTGTGCTACAATAGTCGCCTATGTTTTTTTTTTGTTGTGATAAGTGTGTTGACATTTTGAGCACAGCGATTTTTTTTTTTAAAGTGTTGGACGTTTGCTTTGGATAGACACGTTAGTATTTCAGGGGCGGATAACGCGACTAAAAAAAAAGTCGGACCTTGATCGAAATTGGATCTATTTTGGTTATTATTATTATAAACACGAACTAATATTCATTCTCTGGCACTGCCAGGGTCGAGCTTCCTAAGTGGGAAACAAAATTTAATGTAGTCGCTTTAACAGTGTTCCCTGAGAAATCTTCTGGTGACGTGGCGGGTCTGCAGCAATGCCGCCCTCGGACACAGCGAGAGCCAGGACTCGATTTAGACTTGATATGGCCTTTAAGCCAGTGATGCCCAACATAAATCGACCTTCGGGCCATTTTTATTCCCGACACTGGTGTCGCGGGCCACATAAACGAAATGGTATA